>NC_138371.1:8675164-8695642 GCF_054177405.1 Leptonychotes weddellii
GTTTCAGAGAGAAAGAATCCAAGACATGAGTGGTGTAAATAACTCTCCCAAATTCAGAGCTGGTGAGAACTCGAACATCTGGTGGTAGAGCCTGTATAACCTCCCATTACCCTCATGTAGACACTTGGGCCTAGTTACTCATGTTAGTATAAATAGTAAAGCCACTAATTAGGCGGCACTCATTTGGAATTAACGAATAGATATTGTGGGCAGTTATTTCTGTAATGTGAAACTTACACTATCCACAGAATAAATAAAATGTTAGAATTAAATTATAGATTATACCTACCTGTTAATGTGCACATTTAGTATATCCCTGTATAATAAAAGGAATGACATTAGGTGTTTTTCCTAGGTTTGTGCTCAGTTCTCTTCCACTCCTCCCCTGTCTGATAGGTGGGCCATTCTAATGGTCAACCCTGCTTTGTGAATACTAAGGAAGATGAAGGAGAGGAGGGAGTGATGGAATTAGTACTTTGTGAGACTGTGACACGAAGTAGTAGCTACATGGTGATTCCTTCTGAGTCAAGGGGCAGAGGTGGCACAGGGGAAGGAGTTTGTATGATTCCTTTGCACACCCATATTGATTACAATACAGTATAATCTGTTTGTATAGAGAGACCTCAAATACATTGGCTTAAACAAGTCTCCAGTTCATCTCTCTTTCATGTTACAGTGTAGAGGTAGCTGGTCCAGGCCTGAGAAGACAATTCTACACCCTCACCACACAGATTCCATCTCTGGATTCAGACTGGCTGCCACCACTGTCATGGGGTGGGGGAATGTGGGGGGGAATGGGCAGGGCAGTACTCGCTCAGTCTTCGTGGATGTGTGTCACAGAGGCGCCGCAATTCCTATCCCTGAGTCACTGAGGAGAGGCAGGTTCTTGAGCTGGGTGGCCCAGTTCCCTGCACAAACTCCTAATGCTATTGCTCAAAGGATGTGGGGAGGATACATATCACCGGGCAACTAGCTGTTACTCCTGTGGCTCAAATACTCAAGTCTTAACTTCGGGCAAATAATTTAAGCTAATATTAGTAGAGAAAGGAGTGTGGTAGGGTGAACATCTTCTTGAAAAAAAAAAAATTAAACAGAAATGTAGCACTCTGGGCCAGTAACCTTTTACTGTGAGAATAGATATTTCTTTTGGAAAAGTGTAGAACGTCAACCAAAGGAGTCTCCATCTAAAATTTTTGTTCATTTCGTGAGCCTGTGTTTCAATATTGAATTTTCAGAGCCTTCTCTGCAGGATGAATAGACAGAAGGTGCCATTGAGCTGCTGATAAAGCTGGGAGGCAGTGGGGAAGGGCCGCTGTATCTGACAGTAAGATTTGCTGAGAATCAGTCATTCTATCTTCAGGTGATAGCAAGTTGATTGTATTTTTTTTTTTTTTTTCAACAGCAGCTTCCCATTATCTCTGCAATTTCTTTTTTCTTTGGAGCAAATGATATTACTTAGTATATACTTTTCATCGTCATTCAGCCTGGGGTAATCCACCTGATGATTCAGATGAGTGGCAATGGTAGAAGTATTTGGCCTGTAGATGTTATGTGCCATTGTGTCTCCTAATTCAGAAAGCGTTTTGGGCCCTACCTTGCTCAGGAACCCACAGAAAATGAGATAATCTGTATGAGTGAATTTTCCAAAAAGCAATGTACCGCTTTAAGTATCAAAACTTAAAAGTAAGCAGGCAAGCAAACAACCACAGAACCCAGCCTTCACATGGAAATCTAAAGACAGCTTTGTTTGGAAAAGAGAGACCTTGCGTGAGGTCCTGGGATGGTCAGTATGGCCGGGCACTACGTGGGTGTAGTGACAACTTTTTTAGTCCGTAGTCAACTTTCCCCCTTAACTCCTGGTCTGCCGGCATTCTTCACACATGCAAAATAGCAAAGAGTACTAGTAAGCCTTGCTTTAGTATCATGCGGCCCTGGACTTGGTCTAGGTTCATATTTGCTCCCTGCAATTGTCAAAGATGATTTACTTCTCAGGTTTTGTTTCTCAGCCCACAAGTATGGGGTCACAAATCCCTGGGAATCCTGACCAGCTTCTTAAGCTTTGTGCTAACCTCCATCCTCCCTTCTTAAAAAAGTTGGTGCAGATACACTGTTTCATCCCTGCTTTTGTGGAATGAGATGTGGGAATTGGGGGTGTTTGCCTTCCCAATGATTATGTTAATGCAGAAACCCTGGGTCTCCAGCTGGAGCTGGAATCTGCAATATTTCAAGCTTTCCATGCCTATCTACTGCCAGCCATGGGACTTCTTGGACCGTGAACAGTTTTTATAGGTTATAGGTTTGTGCCAAATGACTCGCCAAGTCTTAATAGGAGAAGTCAGCAGTCTGTTTCCAACACCTACTGCTCAAGTATTTACAGCCAGAATTTTTGTTTTGCGTGTATGCTTTCCTTTAACAGGAAAGAAAGTGGTCTTTAGTCAAACCACTGAAGTGAGAAATGCAAATCTCATTTGCCATTAATCCCAATGAGGTATTAACTACAAAGTCCATTTAAGACTCTTTAGTGTTAATATTAAATAAGACGAGTGGTAAAATAAACAGTTAATGGCCTGGAGCCAGCCATCTTGCATTCTCCAACTGATGCTTGACCACTCCACCCCAGAGATAATGACCAGACCCCCTTTCAGTTGCTCTCAACTTCTGATTGGCACCAGGGGAGATGAGTTTGGCAAAGTCACTGTTTTAAAAGGACTGTTATGATGGCAGAACATTTTATTACTGTGTTAATGAGCACAGTGTGGGGTTGTGGGCAGGGCAGAGTGTTTGTATGTTTTTGTGTAGAGTTAGGGGAGGAGGAATGCGGAGAGGGGGAAGGAAGCCCACCTTTTATTTGTCACCGTAGCTAGTTACTTGAGGGTGTTAACAGATCTCTGGATAATCTTTGGAGAAAGTTTTCCTTCTTTATAGTTTTAAAACTCATTAGGGAAATCATCTGGTTGTGTAGCAAGTAGAAGGGGCTCTCCAAGGTAAGCAGTATCTTTGCCCTCCCTCTTTCCCTCCTTCCCTCCTTCCCTCCCTCTTCTCTTTCTTTCCCAGCATCTGAATATTGAGTAGAACTATGTAGCATCCTTGCAACTTTTTTTTCTTTTTTTTTTTTGGTCAGGGACCACAGTTTCCTATCTCAGTGCTGAAGTGGTCAAAGGTCTGCCATCATGTAGTTCTGGATCTCCTTCATGCTGCAGAAATCTTGTCTTTTCTTATCAACCCCACCATGGAAAAATCTATTTGTTTTAGTTAACTATCCTAGTATGATTCTGTTGTGGTCTGATGTCAATATACAGTTAAGTTTATATCGTGAATATTGGCCTGTAAAGCTTGATTTGGCCCCGTTCTCTCTCTCTCTGATCTCTAGGTGCCCTTCCCTGTCCCAGTAGTGCAACACCATCCATATTCAGATGAGGCCCACATTTAAATATTCAGCCTATGTCCAAACACCAACTTTTGACTGCTCTATTTGGAAAGGGGGTCTCATCAGAATCTCAAATTTAGTCTGTTCACAGCAGAAATTTTGATTCACTTGCCCAGCACCCCCACCCCAAAGTTGCTTACACTATGTATGATTTTTTCTTTTCCCTCATGTTGCACATCCAGTGTATATGAAGTCTTGTTGGTTCTTCCTCCAAAATGTGATCTTTGAGGAAGTATAAATCATATGTTTTTCCCCTGCTCAAATCTCTTCAGTGGATTCCCATTTCATTAAGGTTCACAAGACGTCCTCTGATCTCACCCTTCCTGCCTCTCTATCCTCATCAAGATGCTGGCCATGGACACACTGACCTCCTCCTCCATTTGACACACTGGCCTTCTCCTTCATGTGACATATAACCTCCTCATCCATGGGACACATGACCTCCTCCTTCATGTGACATATGACCTCCTCAGCTCTCTTTGCTGGCTGTTTCTCAGCCTTTGGAGCCCACCCTAAAAGCAGCCTCTTATTTAGAGCTGGATAAGCATCTGCTGAATATTGAACGAATGAGCTCAGCTTCCCTCTGTCCCCATGCTGCTGTCCATCCCACCCACGCCACCGCGCTAGTTTACTCACTGGAGCGCACGATCTGTCCATGTAAAGTGACTCAATATTTTTGCCTCATAGTCAGAATCATAGACTTGGACTGTACACAATGATGATTTAAATGTATGTTTATTCATGAACATTTTCAAAGAACTCTAGTCTTAACATTTGTTGTGGTTGGAATGAAGAATATATTTTCTCATGAGAATGAGAGGGTGAGAAAATGTGACCAGAGGTGGGAGAGCCCCTGAAACTTTGGATGGAGAGCCTCCGTCTTCTTTCTCCATTTCTGCTTTCTTTGTGTTCCTGTGTTAGTGTCTCTTTTCCTGGGATCTCATCCGTTTTCTGTCTCACGCTTTGTTGTTCCTATTCAGTCTTCCTTCCTCCTTCCCTCCTTCCTACTTTCTTTCTAAATCTCCTCCCTCCTTGCCTCCTTCCCCTCCTTCTCCCTTCTTTATAAATCTCATCTTGCTCTTTCCCTTGCTTGTTGTTAATTTAAACCAGTCTTTAGCTGGAGTGCCACCATGGCCTGCTGTGTGGGAGAAGTTCTGTAGTTTTTGGAAGGACCGTAGAAGATGCCCATGTCGACAAAAGCCCATTCTGAGGCAGCTCTAGAAACAGAACTGGAGTGTCCTCCTCATTCCTACTTTGTCAGTTTTTGTCTCCAGTTGATTAGTTGGTCTATGGATCTTAGAATTCTGAATATGAGGACAAACTTTTCTATGTAGGTCTGTATCAAGAATTATGCTGTGTATGTTGATTTCCTGTTATTAAGGAAGAGAAAAAGTAGTGACCATTCGCTCTGGATTTCTTGTAAGTGTGTTAGAAGTGTCCATCAGTTTGAGTGCTGTGTCAAAGAAACCACACTGGCTTTTCAACAACTTTCAAATGATTACTTACAAAGCCATAAAGAAATTCTTTTTTTAAAAAAAAATGAGTTCTATTTCATTTCAGATTCTTCCTGCTGCCCCTTTGTAAAGGGTGCAGTTCCTGCTCTTGGCATGTGGGATTTCCTGAGGGCTACTTTGCTCTAACCCAGCTGCAGTTTGATGAAAGTTAAATTGGACAGTATTACTTTTCATTATGAGCAGCTCCAAGCATTTTCCCTGAGACATGATCAAAGGGAGGTGCCAACAACTTACTGAAATTACATTCTTACCTGGAAGGAGCCACCAGACAACGTTCTCATCGTGTGAGCAGTATATTGCTGAAAATAACATGCATATCCTTTTGACTTACTTTGGGGAATTCGTTGACATAATTAGGAATTACATAGTAATATGTGACACACTGTTGCAAAGATTGATTTCTTTAATAGTTTACTAAAGCATTTTAGGGCCAAAATACTCATAGTCTTATGGAGCAAATAAAGCTAATATAGAAACCTTTATCAGAGTTGTCTCCAAGAACTTTAGAGACTTATGATGAGCTAGAGAGTATAAAGATTGTCTAAATAACACAGAGTCACCTAGACTTTCAAAAATAGATGTGTAAAATGTGCTTTCAGAGGCTCAAATGCATGCCTCTAATTGCAGGTGATATAATATTACTTATGTTCCTTGATTAGTTTTTCTACCAGGCCAGTGGTTCTTAACTGGAAACAATGTTTGAATTGCTTAGGGAGTCTTTTAAAAACACGCCTGCCAAAGGCCCATCCCAAACCATTGCTCCCAAAGCACTTGTGTTGGAGCCTGCCAGTATGTACTTGGAAAAAGCCCCTGCGAAATTATGAAGCTTCTGGTTTCAAAACTGGTTAAGGATCACTGCTCTTGACTCGGTTGGGTGCAATAGAAACGAAGAGCGTGCCATCTTTGTAATCTGGGAATCTAAGTGAGTGCCTGGTTTGTAGATGTGAGATCAGTAAATGTTCATTGAGGAAATGGAAGCAAATTATCTAGAAAACTATACCATGCATATTTTTAACTACCCATTCATTTGAATTACTACTGGCTAAGTAAATTTAATAGTTGAATAGAATTTTTAAAATAACCTTCAGAGGGAGGCCTCTTCTATGGAATTACATAGCATTTTGTGATCTAAGTGCTTAGTAAGTAGACAGGTGATATAGTTTTTAACAATAATTTAATATGAAACTGGAGAACAAAGCAAAGACACAAAAAGACACCTTTATAAATTCTGATATCTGATTTTACCTCCATTATTTTACGTGTAAAAATATCTTTTAGAATAAGAAATCTGGTAGCATCCCACCATTGTTCCAGGCTCCATTTTTCTATCATGGTTAATCATAAACTGATAAGCAATTATTTTTTAGTAAACAGGAATTTATGCATTCGAGTGATTGTTTTTTTTAAAGTCGACATGTTGGATGACAGGACATTTTGGAAAGTCCTCCCAGGGAATTATCTTTGCTGCTTTGGCCATATATGTACCCGTCTCTTGCCTTACTACCAACCACTTCTCGAAGACTTGTCCCTTGCCATTAAGGAAGCTTCAGTAAAGGTGGGAAGATAAGAAAGATCTGAGACAGAATAACCAGGGACCTGTACACGAGAGTGTGTCCTCGGGCACAGGTGGACATGGCAGAACTTGGAGTGGGGGTGGAATGTTGAGGAAAAGCTCAGGAGTAAGGTGAGATCCAAGCTATAATGTTGGGAGAGGAGGGGTACTCCAGGCAACCGTTTACAGAGTTGGGGTGAGCCAGGCATGAGTGAAGGCAGCTGGGAGGTGGCGTGAGGCGTCTCCAGAGTGCGGAGCCATGACAGAGGAAGTATGAAACTCTAAAGAGGAAGTGCCTTCGCTGGAGCCATGCTTTCCTTCTGTCCCAAAGCCAACGAATGATCAAGTTTTCAGTAGGAAATCTTAGGAAGAAAGCAATTGGCTCTCTGTGGGTGTAAAATACCACTGCTTGTGAGACTTGCAGTACCTGTCTTTACCGAGGCACCAAGAGACATTCGTCTCCTGATTACAAATTGAAGTTGAAGGGTGTCTCCTCTGCATTGTGACTTGCTTTAACATCCATCATAACCTTAAAGCTTGTGGATTGAATTAAATCTTATATTGCTGTTTCGAATCTGTCATCTGCCTATTAAAAACAACCCTGGCATTAATGTAATACTTGACACTTTGCAGATTCCTGATCTCTGGGTGCTCCTCAGGCCATGAGGAGGAGGGTGACCATTTTGTCCCATTATTTGAAACAGTCTCACTTTATGCCTGTGTCCACTTGCAATCATAAAAGCACTCCCATTTTGATTGGAAAAGAGTCCTAGTTTTGAGGATAAATTCTATGGTCACCCTATTTTGCGGTTATTTTCCTTCTCTAACACAAGAGAAAATTGGGGCTCAGAGACGCATGGATGTCTAGAATCACTTTCACCACCTCGTCTTAAGCATCTTTTATGGGGAATGCGGGAGTCTGTCTCCTGGATAATAGATATGTTAATTATAGGTTGTTCATTTAAAAATGAAAAAATATATATAAATAAATGAATATTCTTGTTAGAAAAAAGAGACACTCTCTTAGTGAAATAATTATATTATTGATGCAAGATACAGTATTATTTCTTCATTTCAGTTGGAGGGTATGTTTTTTTCCACATTTATTGTTACTCCTACGTACAAGTAGCTGCCCTAGTTGCAAGATCATTTGGTGGTAAATATGACACATCAGTGATAGTTCAATCAGTCTTCAACTATGATTGGCCCTGTTTTATTAGATAGTTAAATCACATAACTTAATTGATACCATGCAGTCAGACTGATGATGAAGTATGCTATTTATCAGTAAGCCCATCATTGAATGTGTTCCTGTTCTGCTTACCCACCTGTCAGGACACTGAGAGCCACTCAGGCAGGCTGGTACGGGGGGTGGCCTCGGGAGATATTTAGTGCTTGTCACTATCCAAAGTAGCCAGGAGGAGGAAGAGTCAGGAGGGGTGAGCAGGTGGCCCCCTGGGAGAAGATGGGCTCAAAACCAGTAAATTCTAAGATGCTAATGCGGGGATGGAATTGAGAGACAAAATGGCCCCCAGAAGAGATGAGCAGTAACAGAACAACAGCATTTAATGCGATGACCGAGGGCCTGGTCTCCTCTTCCTTGGGCCTTAGATATTTGTCATGACGCTTGGCCTTTCTTGAAAGGCCAGAGGTCTGAATGGCCACTAGTCACATGCTTTATTTCTTTGCCTAATATTGCATTTTGTTTTATTCATCAGACTTGAATGCTGCAGAAAATAAACTCATAGTCTTGTAGAAAGAATGTTGGTGAAGTTTTACTTTATATTTCCTATTGTCTCCCCCCGCTTTTTTTTAGGTTTTGTGAATGATTCTGTTACTAAATCTATTGTGGCTTTGCGCCTAACTCTGGTGGTGAAGGTCAGCACCTGTGTGCTGGGGGAGAGCCATGCAAATGACATGGAGTGTTCTGGAAAAGGAAAATGTACCACGAAGCCGTCAGAGGTAAGGGGATACCTGGGAGCTTTTAAAAGCTGTATTTACGTAAATATGTATCTCTATCTGTATATCAATACCTATCAATATCTATCTATGCCTCTCTATCAAGAACGAAAGGGGAGAGAACAAGTGCATTTGCTGAAAAAGCCCTTCAAATTTCTGGTTTCAATTATACATTAGTGTGCAGCCTATGGACACCCAATTTCTGTATAACTTTTAAAGTAATGATAATAAGTCTGTGCAGTGCGAGATTTTGTTTTGGTGTAAAGTAGAGATGCTTTGAGAAAAAATAGTCATTTTATCTGGTGGTGGCAGAATCAAGATCAATGTCCAACAGAAAAGGTAAGCGGAGGCCTTCATTTCCCAGTCATTACATCATCCTCTCCTCAGACTGCGTTTCCCTTGTGCTGATAACAGAAGCAAGAGGGAAGGATGAGAAGGAACAGAGAAGAGGCTGGGTCTAGAAGGCTGACATTATTTTTGACCTCTGCGGACCAGCGTCATCAATGCTATGGCGGGCCCGAGTCCTGTGCCCCTTCTTCTTTAGGGCTCAGGTCACATGAGCCTGGGGCAGGGACAGGGACAGGGTAAGCTCCTCCTCCTGTTCTCTGCTGAGTGACAGAAGTCTGAGAGGCAGACCAGTAGGGGACTCTGGCCACTGAGACCCACTCCCCCTGGTGGAGGGCTCCATTGAAACAGCTTTTGCAGGTGGACTTGGGCTCCACCCAGCATCCCAGGAGAGGGAGACTCACCCCTTACAAGGGGGCCTGTTCTGTTAGAGCACAGGCCTCCTTGACCCTCTCCCTGTTCTGCACATTTGTCCACTGGAGTTCGTGCAAAGTGAAGTGGGTCCCCCAAGTCCCAAAAGAGCATAGTTTGTTTCAGACCAATTTTTAAAAAAATTTTATTTATTTATTTGAGAGAGAGAGACAGCACACAGGAGCAGGGACAGAGAGAGAGGGAAAAGCAAACTCCCCTGCTGAGCAGGGAGCCAGACATGGGGCTCGGTCCCAGAACCCTGAGATCATGACTTGAGCCAAAGGCAGATGCTTAACTGACTGAGCCACCCAGGTGCCCCAGTTTTAGACCAATCTGAAGGGTAGCACAGGTGAACTTTCTTTGGTGAAGCTTCCTTACGGTAATGTCAGTGCCTCTGGTTATAGTGGTGTGAACTTGGTGCAGTGGGGAGGGGGGCAACGGTCGGAGAGGTGTTGGAAGATGCTTTCAAGTGTTGCTCGGGTCATCCTGGAAAACCCATGATTTTGATGTGTTAAGTGTACAATTTGCGGTGGGGTAAATATACCGTTTTCTGGTGAGATATCCTCTGCAGGGGGCAAAATGCCCGAAGAGAGTAGTGGAACAAGAATTTCTGCTAAATCTTTGAAAAGGAACACGAATGTAAACCAAAGCCAGAATGAAACCCCCAGGGCAGGGGATGGTGCCTGGCATGAAGCCAGAGGCAGAGCCTGGGACTTCTTTTACAAAGCCAAGCCTGTCCTGTGAATACGGTTTTCTTCCAGCTTGGCCAGCTTGGACAATTTTCTCTCTTTCCTGAGGGAAAGCTTCATTTATCAATTTACTTTATGGGGGGAAAAAGAAGTAAAGAATATTGAGTGTTCTGCTTTGACAGTCAAGGCTGAGGAGGGTATAGAACCTGAGAGAAGATGAGGAAGCAGTGGGGGAGCTTATTTGATAAGGATGTTCCCGAAGAGAGGAAGCATGCAAGCCCGAGGAAAGACAACCATCCCAGCTGGAAGAGCATCAGACCTTCCAAGTGCGAAGAGGAGACACACCGGTGTTCCCCAAATTCATCCTTATTATTCCCAGTGAACACTTCTGGGGCCTGATTAGCCCTGAGAAAGACAAGAGTGGTGGAAGAGAAATTACTGAAACAAGGAAGGGAGGGCTGTTCTTGGAATTTGGGACTGACACAGTGGTTGTTCCCTTGTGTGCTTTCTCTTACAATGGATGACCCATCTGGGGAAACTTTTTAGCCATACAGCAGTCACCATGATTTGTTTTTTGTTTGTTTGTTTTTAAAGTTTTATTTATTTATTTGACAGAGAGAGACACAGCGAGAGGGGGAACACAAGCAGGGGGAGTGGGAGAGGGAGAAGCAGGCTTCCCGCTGAGCAGGGAGCCCGACGCGGGGCTCGATCCCAGGACCCCGGGACCATGATCCGAGCCGAAGGCAGACGCTTAACAACTGAGCCACCCAGGCACCCCTTTGTTTGTTTTTTTGAGACAGAGAGAGGGAGAGAATGCATGCATGTGTGGTGGGGAGGGGCAGAGGGAGAGGAAGAGAGAGAATCTTAAGCAGGCTCTAAGCTGTGAATGGGAGGACTGGTTTCCAGATGGTTCTCTCCAACATGGGGCTCGATCTCACAACCCTGAGATCATGACCTGAGCCAAAACCAAGAGTTGGACTCTCAACCAGCTGAGCCACCCAGGCACCCCCACCATGTTTTCTTAAAACATGCACGTCGCTGGCTTACACCCCTCCTCTGCATGGGTGTCATCTGCATGGCAAGTCTTGCTAGGAGGCTCTGCCTGGTGGTATAGAATTAACTCATTGAAAAGGCAGTTGAAGCATTTAGCACCTAGCAGGTAACTTGGCAAACCTTGCCAAAGTGCTTTGTTTTTCGTGCAAAAAGGACTCAAAAGCCTTCCTGAAGAATCCATGCTAAATTTAGCAGGTCATTTTAGAGGAGGTACAGCTTCATTGTGAGTACCAGCTCTTTTGAAGAGCTCTGAGTGCCCCGCCACCCCCTTTTCCCCTGAGCCCCCGTACCACACAGGTGTGCAAAGCCTCTGTTGTTGCTTCTCTCAAAGCCTGCATTTACCTTTAGTGAACTGAAGGAAATTGTGGCCAGTCGTCCTAACCTGAGCCACTCTAATTACCCCCGGTGATGCTAAGCAAATGACTAGGCTGGACTTACCATGGCCATTTATAGACTTGCAACATTGTTATCTTGGAGAGAACCATCTGGAAGCCAGTCCTCCCATTCACAAAAACATGGCAGGAGTTGCACTACCAATGGCAGGATTAGGAATGGAAAGTTGGCTCTTCTTTTTTGAGTCTACGTGACTTCCCGGGGCTTTTTGTGATTGTTGTCATGGCTGTCGTGGTGACTTGAAAATAGTTCGCTGGCCATAAAAGACTGTTGCTATCAGGTTTCCTTCTTTGTACGGTTTCCTAAACTTAGAAGTTATACAGTCCAGTCTTCCACCCGATGCAAGAATCCACTCTGTAGTACAAAACAAAAAGAACTCTACTTGGTGGTTTAATGTGATTGTTTCTAATCACTTTTATATCTTTTTATTAGATCATCCATCAAAATAAGAGCAATTCTCTGATTCCCATACTACTCTCATTTGGTAATGGAGCTTTTTTCTGGCAGATGTACTTTGGCCAGAGGCGATTTCACAATTCCAAGCTGATGGGTGGTCTGCAGTAAAGCTCTAGCTTGCCACTCTTAGATAGCACTCCATCCTCAGAAAGTTTTTTTTTTTTTTAAGATTTCTTTATTTATTTTAGAGAGAACGAGAGAGAGCATGTGCAAGTGGGGGGTGGGCAGACGGAGATGGAGAGAGAGAGGGAGAGAAGCATACTCCCCACTGAGCATGGAGTCTGATGTGGGGCTCGATCCCATGACCCTGAGATCCTGACCTGAGCTAAAATCAAGAGTTAGATGCTAAACCTCCTGAGCCATCCAGTCTTTTTATATGTTTACTGTAACACGGTAAGGAGCTCTCTGTTTTTGAAAACTGCTTTTGTTACAAGGGTTGATTCTGATCTTTTCTTCTTATCAAAAAAAAAAAATTGACTGTGGTCACTGCTTCTCTTTGAACTCTGTCACCAAGTTTGGCTGCTGTCTATTTGGTAATTCCCTAAATATATTAAAGGTAAGTGTCCAGGCTCTTCGCTGGCATGGGCCTTAAGCTTTCTTAGATCCACTTAGGTTTCATGGACCCTGTCTCTCAAGTGCAAGGGTTGTATATTAGGATTCTCAGAGGAACAGAACCAACAGGATATATATATATATATATTTTATCCTATCCTCTATATATGAATTAAGGAGATTTATTTTAAGGAATCAGCTCATTGTAACTCCACTCATTGTGGAGTCTTGGTGAATCCAAAATCTGATTGGGAGGCCAGTGAGTTGGAAACTCAGGAAAGAGATGCAGCTCTGGTGCAAAGGGGTCTGCTGGTGAACAAGGAAGAGCTGATGTTGGTGATGAAATCTGCAGGCCGTCTGCTGCAGAGTTCTGTCTTGCTCAGGGGAGGTCAGCTTCTCATTCTCGTCAGGCCTTCAACTGACTGGATGAGGCCCACCCTCTGGGGGTAAACTGCTTTCCTCAAAGTCCACCGATTTAAATGTAAGTCTCATCCAAAAACACCCTCACAGAAACATCCAGAATATCATTTGACCAAATATCTAGGCACCATGGCTCAGCCAAGTTGACACATAAAATTAATCATCACAAGATTCTATTTTTTCTCAGATTCACTGTTGCCTCCTTTCTGCCCAATTGTGTCGTTCCTTGCCCACAAAGTTAAAGGAATAGTTTTAAAGTTTTAGTTTGCCTAAGATTTGCTTGAGGCACTGACAAAAAGGTCATATTCCAAGCTCCTCACTCAGATTATGATGCCTTTCATTGGCCAGCCAGGTGATTTGGTGAAAGTAGATTATGGAATATCATTCTGGAAGTAGAGTCTCAGGAGCAGAGCTTACCATCTCCCTACTTTTGCTGATTCCCTAAAGCAAATATACAACATCTTTTTATTTAAGGATTTCATTGTTCATAATGCTAAGGTCACATGGAATTAATAAAGAGAAATGCTGATAGGTGATATAATAGTTCAATACTTATCTCAAAGCATTCCTATGTGTTGGCCCTGGTCTGTATTGATAAGTAAGTGGGGTCAGGTCTCCATTCTTAGGAGGTTCCTTAGGATTCTCTCTAGCTCTTGCATTGGGAATCTATCATCCTGAGGCTGTTTGAATTGGATACTGGAGCTACCTACTCAGACTTTGTTTTGAGAGATAAATGATTTGGCATCATGTCTGAGAGCCATTCCCAAGCCCTTCTGGAGGCTGTGGCTTAATTCTGTCTCCAGATGTCGGCTTGTCCATGAGAAGAGCACTAGCATGTTGGGCTCCTGAAAGTTCCCAACCTTCTGTTACCTCCCTCCCTACTCTTGGAAGTCGAAGGCTCAAGCTCCAGGAAGTCCTAGTGTTTTCACAGCTGAGTTCTTCTGGTTAGGGTTGGTTTATTAGAAATAAGTCACTGACCTTAACTGGCTGCTTTGTCCCTGGCTTGATGACATCCTCTGTCCTTGTTCTAGAGCCCATGTGGCCTGGGTAGGAGACACTATTCTTCCAGGAGTCTGTCTGCCTTATATATATATTTTTTTCGTATTTCCAAGGATGTGTCTCTTTATTAGGGCTCCCAACAAGTTCCCATTTCTGAAGTTTGCTTATTTCAGATCTCATTCCCAGGGCAAAGTGAGTAGCCTGCCCTGAGCTGCATGCATGAACGTCCTTTCCAGCTTGAATCTCAGCTCCCCTCACTATTCGTGCATCCCCCTGCTTCCTCCTTCAGCTCCCTGTGGTTTTGCTCATGCTGTTCCCTCCATCTGGCATGCTTAGCTGCTGCACCACCCCTACTCCAGCCCTCTGCCTCCTGCCCTCCCACCTTCCTAACTATATTTCAGGCTCAGCCCCAAACCTTCCTTCTGAAATTTGTCCCTACCCCCTGCAGCAAGCTCCCTCTCTCAAGCCTGGCAACATTTTAGTTTTCTTTTCTTTTCTTTTTTTTTTTTTTTAAAGATTTTATTTATTTACTTGACAGAGAGAGGGAACACAAGCAGGGGGAGTGGGAGAGGGAGAAGCAGGCCCCCCGTGGAGCAGGGAGCCCGATGCGGGACTCGATCCCAGGACGTTGGGATCATGACGTGAGCCGAAGGCAGACGCCCAATGACTGAGCCACCCAGGTGCCCCGACATTTTAGTTTTCTAATGAGACACTTGACTTTTGATTTATGCTTATATTTCTTTATGTGCGTTATTATTTGCATGCACTTCTCTGCAGAGTTATTACCTGTCCTGTGCCTGGTCCTGCCCCAGGTGTTGGTGAGTACACATTCAGTCAGCTAAGACGTGGCCTCTGAGGAGGAGTTGGACGGTTGTGGGGTGGGGTGCTGGATGAATCATGGATCAGAGCACAGGGCCATGTGTGCCATGGGAGGGATCTGCAGGTGCCTTTTGGAGGCTCAGAGAAATACCTGACTCAGATATGGGATCACAGGGAGCTTCCCAGTGGAGTCTCAGATGGTGAGTTCCTTGCTGTTAGAGCCTGTTTGGGTCCTTCTGTATCCATTGTAACAACTCAGCAGGGGGCTTTCTGCATAAGACATGCTCTAAAACTGCCTATGAACTGAATGAACAAAATAAATAAAAGAACAAGAATATGATGGAAAATCAAATCTCTGAGTTTCGAGTTAGATGTTATAATTTGAATTATATGTTTGGTTATGGGAGCATGGGAAGGACATGGTGAATTTGGTTTCATAAACTAATAAGTTGGAAAACAGTCTCTGATCTAAAGCCATCCCACGGACAGTGTGACCCAGAATGTTGTAGTAACCCCTTAGGGATATTTTGAGCAATGTTGCCAATCCTTTTCCTCTCATTTCAAAAAGAAATAGGTCAGAATAATTTGAACCAATGGGCTCTTTGATGCCATCCTCCTGTTGGTTGGAAACTGTGAACGAACGCCTCTTTAGGTTAGGAAGTAGCACCGTGCCAGAGGGCAGGAGATGTCGTATTCTTTCATTCATCACTTCTCCAAGAGCTCATTTTCCCACCGTCATCAGTGTAAGTGCAAAGGCCCTAGTGAGGCTTTGCAAAAAGCCTGGGACCTGGTAGGGTTCTGAGAAAGAAATGGGGTGAGGGATTGGGTAGACCAGGAAGCCCATCAAAGAATCGGAGGAAGGGCGTTCGCTGTATCCTCCTCGGCATCGAAATAGCAGTTGGCAAGCAAGACGTAGAGCTGCTTTCTGCTCGTTCTGTTCAGTGTGTGGCGGGGTTAGGTCCCCATGGGCTGCCTGCACCGTGGGGGCACCTCTCCTGTAAGTAGGGAACGAAACACAGCAGGAGAGGGTCAGAGAGGAGCAGTGGATGGGAAACTACTTGATGAAGCAGTGGTTAGTAGCGTTACAGAGAAAAGAGACAACTTTATTCTAAGAAATTGTTCTAAGGAGGCGGGGCTTTTTCTTGACTGAATAAAGAGCTTCTTGACAATGCTCATTAAACATTTTTGAGCTGGAGAATAGATGCTTTGGACTTAATGTCACAATGAAGGTGCCTGAGATACGTTTATTTGCTAATAAGGGACGGGTGATCTGTCCTGCAGATTTTCCTTGCAGAAACTGCATTGTGGACCTCTGACAGAGAAAGTACTTTTATGGATAATAAAAATAGAATAATAATTATTAGAAACACATTAAGCACAGAGATCATAAAAGTGAGTGCATCCCAGTTGTTACGTTTTTAGTGGTCAAGGATAAGCCTGTTGAGAATTTCATTGACTCATGTCTGAATTATAATTCTTGGTACTAATGTAATTAAAAAGCTTTCATGTTATAAAACAGAGGATGATCCTATTATTGCTTACACAAAAACAGGACAGTGTATTTGAGTCTACTTTAAATGATTTAAAGAAATAATTATAAATTTATGTCCCAAAGGATAGATGTTTCGTCATGGTTCTATTTGGTGTTAGCATTTTCCAGAAGGTTGAAATGTATCTCCTCCTGCTAGCAGACAGTTGTAGAGGCCTTGTTGTTGGCATCCCAAATATATTAGGGTGAGGATTATATCACTGGTGACATTTCCAGGGTCAAAGAATTGAGAGTGGAGGTGATTTTTCTTTTTAAAGATTTTATTTATTTGAGAGAGAGAGAGCATGTATGAGCAGGAAGGGAAGAGCAGAGGGAGAGGGAGAAGCAGACTCCCCACTGAGCAGGGAGCCCGATGCAGGACTTGATCCCAGGACCCTGGGATCATGACCTAAGCCAAAGGCATACATCATACAGGGGACTAAGCTCTCTGGGACTCTCTTCTTCTAGATCCAACTTTGAGAAAATCAGAATACAGGTGAACCCAGGAAAGCAAGGAAAGAGAAAATCCCTATAGGTGTGGCCTGCGACCCTTTACATATAGCCTGGGCACTGTTCTTTGTTTTAGATTACTTCCCCCCCAACCCCAGTTTTATTGAGATACACTTGACATATAACATTGCATTAGTTTTAGGAGTACAATGTAATGATTTGATACAGGTGTATGTTGTGAAATAATCACCCTGGTAAGTTTAGTTACCATCCATCACCTCACTTAGTTACAAATTTTTTTACTCCTGATGAGAACTTTTAAGATCTACTTTTAATATACAATACTGTATTAACTATAGTCATCATGCAGTAATTAGATCCACAGGAATTATAAACTTCTGATTGTATGATTGTACGATAAATAAGTTCCCGGAACAGGTGTTTTTCTCAGCCCCCGAGTTTTGCACTCTGTGGGTTACAACTCTTGGTCTTTACCAAGAGGAGAGATACTAATTTCATAACTCTGTATTGGAGACAGATAACTAGCATTCTTAGATTTTAGTTGATAACTTGTAGAACACTAAAAGAAGGCTCTGGCTACATTTTTATGCCCGCAAAAAGAAAATCCTCACTCTGGAACTTGGTGAGCGTGCTTTCCTCTCCCTAAAACCACTCATCCTCATGTCCGACTTTACACCCCATAAGTCAGCGAGCTGAGTGTGAGCCTCCAGGAACGAGGCTGCTAACCGACCGTTTCTGGGGAGGGCATCCTGTGGGGCGGCACATTGTCACTCTTCTTTAGGGATCTGAAACCATTAGCTGTGCTTGCTCACAACAAAAGGAGTTTCTTCCACTCTTCATCTTGGATATTCATTTATTTTTTCACATTTTTTGTTCCCTCATTTGTCAGGAGCACCTCTATGTATCAGGCACAGGGCTTCACTCTGACAAAACAAGGATGAAGGGCAGGTCCCTGCTTTCCTGGTGTTGCAAGTCAGAAACTGGCATTGGAAATCACTGAACGTGAGCCTTGCCTGATGCCCACATCTTCCCGGACATCCCAACTACCTCACCCTCCTCAGCCTCTAATTAAATATTTAGCCAGTGCCCATTTGAGGCAGGTTGCTACTTCTTTCAGATTTTGAGGGGGTAAAAAACCCCTTTGATTGTTTCCCCACCATGGTTTTCTGTTCTGAGCAGCTGCTCTGAAGACAGTGTTGGTATAAATGGACTCATCTTCTGCCCTAAAGTCTGAGGAGATTAGAGCTTTAGTTTGATGATGAAATTTGCCCTGTTCCTTCTGTGACATCCTCTTAGGTTTTAAGAATCGCTTCTGGCTTTGCAGCTTATCCTTCTGAGTTGTGGAGTGTTAGGTGGATTCAGAATGAAAGTCCTGTGTTAGGGGTAAGTTAGTACAACTTCCCCAAACTGAAGGGACACACCAGTGGGCTCTGGGTGTGTGACTAATGTCTTCATGGCAGGCAAGAGCTGGGGGGGGGGGTTTCTTCATGGTATTAGTGGAGATCTCCTGGTCCTTCTGTCCAAAAATAGCTCCCTGCTGGCGCTCCTGGTGCTTTCTCTTCAGAGCTTGGCCCCATTTTCTGCCTGCCGAGTTACAGACTTGCTGGAGGATTTGTCCCCTGGGTGGGGTGTTTGTGGTTTTAGTTACAAAACAGTGTGGCTTCACCTCACCCAGTGGTTTTTGACTTTTTGGTCTCATGGTTCCTTTATAGTCTTAGGAAATACTGAGGACCCCAAAGAGCTTTGGTTTGCTGGGTTATATCTATTGATATTTATCACATTGAATTAAAACTGAGGAATTTAAAAATATTATTTCATTTAATTAGTAAATCCATCTTTGCATGGTAACATAAATTAACACCTTTTAAGTAAAAAGTAACTATATTTTTCTTTTTTTAAAAAAATATTTTATTATTTGTGAGAGAGAGAGCACACAGGCGGGGGGAGGGGCAGAAAGAGAAGGAGAAACAGACTCCCCACTGAGCAGGGAACCTGATGCGGGACTCAATCCCAGGACCCTGAGATCATGACCTGAGCTGAAGGCAGATGCTTAACCAACTGAGCCACCCATGCACCCCAAAAAGTAATTACATTTTTCAAAGCAGAAAGAATTTAGTGGGAAACGAAGCACTGTTTTCATTTTAACAAATCTCTGTAATATCTGGCTTAAAGGAAGACGGCTGGATTTTTACATTTGCTTTTACATGCAGTCTGTTACAATGTGTTGTTTTGATTGAAGTGTACAAAGAAAATTTAGCCTCAACAGATAGTTGGTTGGAAAATGGAGGAGTGTTTTAATAGCTGGTAATTTTGGATATTTTTCTTGTAATACTTTAAAATTTGATAAATGGCAAATTCTTAAAGGTTAATTGAATGTGGGAATTTGAAACCATATCAATGAACTCTTGTACTGTTAGCCATTCATTGATATGTCTTACATTTTGGATCTTCTACCCCTAAATAGGTTTTTATAACTTCACACATTGGTCATTTGGAAAATACTGGAGTTATACAGAGCTCTCCAAAGTTGACACATTTCATTATATGTTAACAAAAAAAAAATCACATGGGTGGTTAATTTTACCACCCAGTCTCACCAGGAAAGTCTTGAAGTATTGGGAATTAATTGGTCAAGTTCATAATGGAAGATAAAAATTTCCCAAAATTCTAATTTTTCCTGAAAAGTTCAAATTTTATCCCTGGTAACAAAAACTAATGGTTGTTTTACTTGATATGACAGGGTCACTTCATTCATTTGAGAGAAAATATTTGCTGAATAGCCAAGTCTGAATAACTCTAGTTTGTCAGTCATTGTTTTGAGGAAAAAAGGTGTTCCGTGAAAAGTGAGCTAGTGCACGACTCAAACAACTGTGCTCTGTTTCCTTGAGGTCAGCTCCTGACCTTGAGGGGGTGCAGTGGGAGTGCTTTATGCATACGTCCCATTTTGTTACAGAGAACGTCAAAAAGTTGTACACTCAAGGGTTAAAGTTTCATAAAATTTTAAATTTTTATGTCTTCATCAAGGACATTCTAAGTGAAACTAGCATTTTTTGCCCTAGCAAATGCCTGATGACAGTGAAGAGGCATTGATTGCTGCCACAAAGTCTCTGCTTTGATTTGTGTGAAGGCAGGAGCAGTTTTTCTCACCTTTGCTTTGCATCTTTAGTACCAATTTCAACAGAGTGAAAAAGACACATCACATTTTAATATTATTATAAGATAGTTTTGGCCTCGTGGACCCCCTGAAAGGGTCTCAGGCCCCTCCCCTCAGATGTCCAGGAAGCCCTGCCGTGGTCCAGGTTTGGCGTTGAACCTTTCTCTTCGGACTCTCTTTACTTTCTGCACCTTTAACCTATTTTTCTGACCACCTCCAGGTTGGTTTTGAAAGGTCAGCTTTTCTGTCCGTGACCTTGAAAACCACTTTGTAACTTTTGTCTCTCCTCTGGGGTGATTCTCTGAATGTCTTCTTTGTAACAGCTCTAGGTCACTTTGCTGAAGGCCAATTTGACAAGTCCTCGTTTTTGTCTGCCTCTTGACCCTCACCCCCAGAGTCTCAGACCAGTTCCACCCATACCCATGCCTACCTTGAGATCAGCAGCCTGGTGCACACAGGGGTCCCCGAGGCAGAGTCCCTTCCCTTGCCTTTTTGTCCATTCTTTCTTCCCTGTCAGCCTCCGCAAAGAGCCAAATCAAGCGGGGGAAATCGGAGGGGTGGACGAACCATGAGAGACGATGGACTCTGAAAAACAAACTGAGGGTTCTAGAGGGGAGGGGGGTGGGAGGATGGGTTGGCCTGGTGGTGGGTATTGAGGAGGGCACGTTCTGCATGGAGCACTGGGTGTTGTGCACGAACAATGAATCATGGAACACTTCATCTAGAACTAATGATG
>NC_138371.1:8696142-8737162 GCF_054177405.1 Leptonychotes weddellii
TTTTTTTTTTAAAGATTTTATTTATTTATTTGAGACAGAGAGAATGAGAGAGAGAGAGCACATGAGAGGGGGGAGGGTCAGAGGGAGAAGCAGACTCCCCGCCGAGCAGGGAGCCCGATGCGGGACTCGATCCAGGGACTCCAGGATCATGACCTGAGCCGAAGGCAGTCGCTTAACCAACTGAGCCACCCAGGCGCCCGTTTGTTTGCCTTACTTCTTACCCGTTGTTCTGAAGTGCGGCTTAGCTACGTGTATTTTTAATTTTGCAGTTAAAAAAATAAAATTGTTGACAAATATCACTTTTAGCCAGAAATACTCATGAATATGTACTTGTTCCCCAAAGAGAACCTTGTTAAAGGGTCTTCTAAAAAATAAGAAAAACCATGGTTATCAGCCAGTGTTAGTGAGAAGAGATAAATTTATTTTTAAATTTTTATTAGGAAGGTCTTTACTTCTGAACCGAAAATTCTTGATTTTTTAAAAAATGCTTAAAAAAAAATAAAAGAAACTTGACATTGGTTCACTGTAGTTGCCCATGCTGTTGGATGGAAGGCAGTGGGCTGTGGGGGGGGGCGGTTGCTGCGCTGGTGTAAGATTCAAGGATGTCCAGGAAGGTCCTCTCATCCCCAATTTTCTTGACACACCAGCCTGGAGGGATGCTTGGAAACCTGTTATTTGAGCTTAATTCTGGTGTAATAAAGGCCTGATTTCCTATTTAAATGCAAATGTCCCTAAAATGGTATCACACTAAGGTTTTCTCTGTCATTAAAACGGGAGCAACTTAGTTTTCTAAGGGGTTGGTTTTAGTAGGAGAGAGAATCATAGATCATTCTAGGTGTTGGATATGAGAACAAGGAGCCGGGTTTGGGGAGGTGAGATTTGTTAGCAAATCTGAGCCCTGTTGTTTGGTTTTCATTTTTCCCTAGTTTAGAAACAGGGGAGGCTGGTGTCATTTGAGCCAATCGTCTGAGACAGATGTTACGCTAAATACACAAAACTACTTTTGTTTTAGGGGAGCCTGAGAAGCTCTAGAAGCACTCATCTGTTGACATAAATGACTTGGAGCCCTATTCCATAGCAAAAGCCCATTTATGCATCCCTCAGAGAAGACAGGAATTTGGGCCAGCTAATAGAGTTGTTTTGTTTTTTTTTTTCCCTTTCCAACATGAGCATCTAAAAATTATAATTAGGAAACATTGTTGAAGATTGATTCCCACACAGGACTGTCGTGTTTGGCAGCCACATGATAAGGTGTATCGGCAGTATGCACATGAAAGAGGAAGAGAACTTAATGGGTTTTTTTTAAGATTTTATTTATTTCTTAGAGAGAGAGAGAGATCACAAGCAGGAGGTAGGGGTAGAGGGAGAAGCAGACTCCCCACTGAGCAGGGAGCCAGATGCGGGACTCAATCCCAGAACCCTGGGATTGTGACCTGACCTGAAGGTAGATGCTTAACCGACTGAGCCACCCAGGCGCCTAAGAACTTAATGTTTTTTTCCAGCACTTATATGGATCTATGCTTAGCCCAAGGACTTCCAGAGCCCACAGTCCTCTGACATGCACATTTCATCACCCTATCCCATCATTGGGGATACTGAGGCTCTGGGGATTTAAGTACAACATTTTTTTTTTTTCCCCGAAGAAAGAACCTAAATCCAGTATCTTATCCTAAGAGTCATACGTGCATTAGAAAAGAAACTACCAGTGTCAAAATGGTTAAAATCTGATACATTGACCAAAAAAATTTGAAAGGAAGATATGAGCAGTGTTCATGTTCCTATATTCAAAACCTGTATGCAGACTTTTCTTTCTTACTCGGACTTGGAGGATTAAACTATACCATAGAAGAGATCATTTCATGTGAATATTATAGATTAATAAAAATAGTTTGAAAGCAAGCAAGATTCGTCATGCCTGTGAACTTAAGTAATTCTTTTGCCACCCTAAGTTAGATATTTTGTTGAGCTTTTCCTGGAAATTATTAGAATGATTCTTTTCTAATTATCTTGGAGAAACACATTTATTAGATATAACCTGCCTTTTGTTCAGTATTAAAGTGATGAAAGCAGCAAATGTTTAATGAGGTAAGATTTAATTAAAATGAATGCTAGGGCCTTCCCACCTTTGCTGGTTTTACTTCAGTGTGTGTCCATGTAAATTCAATAAAGTAAGAAATGCATTCATTAGATCAGGGACTCTGAATAAAATCTTTGACAATAAAATGAAAAGATAGTTTTTTTTTTCCTCTCCAAATACTGAGGAAATGTTTTTAGTCAAATTCTATGGTCTCAGAGATTATATAATTAAGACAAAACTTTTAGAGTTTAGGTTATGATACCTATTATTTTACCTATGATACATTCTTATTTCAACAGGAGAGCAAGGGGCTGATAAATTGCTTTTACCTTCCATAAGGAAGGCTGAACTGATCCCTTAGATCAGCTCTTCTGTGTTTTGCTTCTTTGTTCCCCATTTCTCTCTTGGATTGGATTTGAGCCTATCTACAAAAGTACATAAACTATACAACAACCTATAGAAGAGGAAGACAGATGGGAAGACAGAGGCAAAGAAGAATTATAGGTCCGATGTGAAAATAAAGCCGGGTTAGATGTACATGTACACAGGGAGACCCTCAGATGCTAAAGATTGGAAGTGGGGCACACACACTTTGGTTAGCCATGGCCCATGAATGTAATCGACCACCTATGTGAGGAGTCCAAAGGGCATGAGGAGAAACAGGGAAACAGGGAAGGGGAAGGAGAGAAGAAAGGAGAACCACACACCCGAGTGTGTCTGGCAGGACACCTGTCATTAAGGTGGACATCACACAGTAGGTGGACTGTCTCCCCATCTCCAGATTTTGGGTATCAAATGGTGACAAGGGTCTTGAGTCCTCAATGGCTCATCCCTAAAAGGACAAAAGCTGCCACTCCAGGACCGACCTAAGGAGAGACCCAGTGTTTGAAACAGGGCAGGGAGCCGGGGGTTCTCTCTAAGGGAGTGGGTTTTGTACCTTTAATGTGGACCAGGTGCAGGCAGCTCCTGTGTGGTCTCCCCATCTATCTGAGCACCATGGTTTATTTGTAATGTAGTTTCTTTTAATAGAGGGCAGATCCTAGAATCAGATTACCTGGGCTCAGATTTCAACTCTTCAGCTTATTAGCCAGCAGACCTTGGTCAGTTGACTCATCCTCTCTGTGCCTCAGTTTCCTCAAGTATAACCATGGGATAACAATAAACAATGAGGATAACTGCATTTTGCAAAGCCCTTCTAACAGCGTGTATTGAGTGCTCAATAAAGGTATATGATGAAGATGATAGTGATAATGACCATGACACAGATCTATTTCTCTAACTAGCTTGTCAATTCCTGGAGCACATGAACTATGCCTTAAATGTCTCTGTATGTGCATTTCCAAACTCTCCAGGTGGCTATTGTTCAATGAGTATTTTGTATTCTGTAGGATAATGACTTCGGTACGTAAGCATCAAATATTTGTGAAGGACTAAAAGCAGCATTTGAGGAAGATTGCTCTGAAAATAGTTGGAGGAATAAGCCAGAGAGGGTGCATGTCTGTTCTGGGCTGAATTGTATCCCTGCAAAACACACATGTTGAAGTCCTCAACCCTAGTACCTGAGAATATGACTGTATTGGGAAATTGGGCCTTTAAAGAGACAATCAAGGGGCACCTGGGTAGCTCAGCTGCTTAAGCAACCAACTCTTGATTTCGGCTCAGGTTGTGATATCAGGGTTATGAGATCGAGCGCCGCATTGGGCTCTGTGCTCAGTGCAGAGTCTGCTTGAGATTCTCTCTCTCTGCCCCTCCCCCCCGTGCTGTCGCTCTCTCTCTAAGTAAACAAACAAACAAACAGACAAATTCTAAAAAAAAAAAAGACAATCAAGGTGAGACAAAGTCATATGGGTCATATGGGTGGGGCCCTCATCCAATATGATTGGCGTCCTTACAAGAAGAAGAGAGTAGGACACAGACATTCACAAAGGAAGATGTTTGTGGAGACACAGGGAGGAGGTAGCCATCTATGAGCCAGGGAGAGAGGCCTCCAAAGAAACCAACCCTGCTGACACCTGAGTTTTGATTTTCCCCATTTTTAGAAGTGTGAGATAGTAGATTTCTGTTATTTGAGCCACCCAGTCTATGGTCCTCTGTTTTGGCAGCCCTATCACATGGACGCAGTGAGAGTGGGAAGGAAACCCATGAGGTGGTTGTTAGCACCCCAGGGAGGCATGCAGTCACTTGCAGGAGGGGAGGGCTAGGGGGGATTTGTGGCTTCCATGGGACTGAAACCGAGGTGCATCAGATCTAAGATTTCAAGAGGCCTTTGGAAGCCATCTCCCTTCAAATTCTCACTCAGTGCATAAATGCTTCTATCATCCCCCTTCTCAGGATGGTGTTTGAACTGCACTGTTCATACTTTGTGACTCAATTCCTTGCATTTCTGAATATCTTAATTTGTAAGAGATGTCTTTGCAATGAGACTAAATCCGCCTCCCACTGCTTCTGACTAGCTGTGTGACCTTGAGCAAGTTACTTAAAGTCTCTGAACTGTTTCCTCATTGGTGAAATAGAAAAATCATTCTGATCTTGCAAGACTGTTGGGAAGATTAAGTGGATCTTCAGAATGGTGCTTGGCATATGGTGGGGCCTTTTTTCAATAAATGATGGTTGGGTACCCTGCCCTGTCCCCATCGGTTTCCCATCTTTAGAAGAAGTTACCACTGGTTTATCATCTTTGCTTTACACTTAAAAATGTAACTCAAGGAACGCCTGGGTGGCTCATTCGGTGAAGCATCTGCCTTCGGCTCAAGTCATGATCCCGGGTCCTGGGATCGAGCCCCGTGGGCTCCCTGCTGAGGTAGCTTCTCCCTCTCCTCCCCACTCGTGCTCTCTCTCTCAAATAAATAAATAAAATCTTAAAAAAAATGTAACTCAAAGTGGGTTTTCCATCTGAGGTAATTTGAAGAAGATGGTAGGAAAGGTCTTTATTCTTCAGTGAGTCCTTCTCATCAATAATTTATACATCAAAGTGTCCATTTTATTAAAGCTTTTTCTTTACCATTTTCTTTTCATGTAGCAAAGGAAATAACTAGAAGATTAAATGGAATTTTAAAATAAGAAATTAGAATGGTATGTCATTTACTTGTGGGATCAGGCTGGTTTTTTTATAGGGAAATTCAATAAAAGATGAATTTTCAGTGACATTCATTTTTTTTAAAGTCAAACTTTACTTTTGCTAATGGATTAGCACTTTTCATCAAATAAATACACAGATACTGGTGAACTGAAGATCCAGGCTGATTACATGGAAATCTTATGCCTAATTATGGCTGTGCTCAGCGTGCTGAGAACACAGAAGTTGCCATGATATGGCTAGAAACTGCTTTTGAATGTCTCCATTCTGCCAATCCATATATCCACTTTGAGAGAGAAAGCCTTTTACAAAATTACCTGAAAGACATTTACTTTCTTCCCCTTGAGTAATAAAGTAAACTTCAGTGTCCTTTGGAAGGAAAGAGCAAGGCTCATTTATTATTGTTCCTATTTTTCAGAATTTAACATTTAAGCCAAAGAAATGAATTCCAGGAATTCATGAATGTCAAGTTTCGAATTTCATATTTAGATGATCTGCATGTTCTCTAAGCTTACTTTTTTTTAATAAGCTGTTATATTTGCAATTAATGAATCCAAACAGAAGAGGGATAGTGTGTTTAAGGTTAATGGGGAGTAAGATTATAAGCCATAAGCAATGCGAACATGTTGTTTAAATTACATGTGTAGTGAATGACCCGGCCGACAGACAAGAATTTAAAAAATGTAATTCAGAGTGAGTTTTCCTTTGAGGTAATTTACTGTGTTCCCAGCAGGGGGCAAAACTTCGTCTCTCTGGGTGGGCTCCAGGGGTCCCTGTGTGGCCTGGGCCCAGGAAGAGGCATGTGTAGGGATTTTCACATCATAACAAGAATTCTCAGATAGTCTCTTAAATTTTATATCCAAATAATCATTTCTGTCTCTTGAAATACCAAATCTGGGATTTTAGTAAAAGGCTAACTTCTACCTGCCTAAAAGACCATGCTAGATTGGTCTTCTGGCCCATTCGTTATAGCTCACCTGTGCTGAATCAAATGAAAATGTACAAACTGAGGGTTCTAGAGGGGAGGGGGTGGGGGGATGGGTTAGCCTGGTGATGGGTATTAAAGAGGGCACGTTCTGCGTGGAGCATTGGGTGTTATATGCAAACAATGAATCATGGAACACTGCATCAAAAACTAATGATGTAATGTATGGTGATTAACATAACATAATAAAAAAAAAGAACTCATCTAAAAAAAAAAAAGAAAATGTGTGCTCTGATGACTCCTTTTTATCTAGGTTTTAGTGTCTGTCAGTGTTACAGGATTTTTGTCCCCTTAGTGCCTGTGGTTCTTGCTCATGCTGCTTCGAAGAATGAAGAGTATACCAGACGAAGAGTGGGGTCAGCAAAGCAAAGTCTGAAGTCTAGCAAGAATATAAAGCTCCTGGAGAGAGAGGGAGCCCTGAGTGGGTTGCCCCTGGAGTTTCTAAGTTTAGGGGGTTTTATGAGCAGAACTATCTTCAGCAGTCAGGGTGTGCTGAATCGTGCCAATCAGGGCTTTGGGCATGTATCTGTCTATCTATCAGGTTAATGTCTCTGTGCTGATGATCCTTTTTGGCTGACATCTGGGGGCTTGGGTTTTAATTGCCCCTTTCCCGTGATATTGACAAATGCTTTGTGGTTAATTGTCTTATTTTATTTTTTATTTTTTAAAGATTTTATTTATTTATTTGACAGAGAGAGACACGGCGAGAGAGGGAACACAAGCAGGGGGAGTGGGAGAGGGAGAAGCACGCCTCCTGCTGAGCAGGGAGCCCAATGTGGGATGGATCCCAGGACCCTGGGATCATGACCTGAGCCGAAGGCAGGCGCTTAACAACTGAGCCATGCAGGCGCCCCAAGTTGTCTTATTTTAGGACGTTTTGCAGAAGTCATTTCTGCAAAGGCTGCAAAGCAGAATGTCAGTGTGGTCCTGTCTAAGCTGCAAAACAAGATGTTAGTGCTGTTTTATCTTAGCTGTCCTGACTCCATATTTTCTTGTTGGGGACCCTGGCCCTGACTACCTACTCCTAACATCAGCTATGTGATTTCAGACCCAGATGACCACCCAGCCGGGTTCCTAGGAGCTGGAATAATAGGTCCTTGGCTGAGGTCCTTGCCAGGATGGGGCTTCTGTGGGCTCCCATCTCTACAGATTCAGGGTCAGTGCATTTTGGGGTGATGGGACAGCTCAGGCTGGAATCTGAGTGATCCTGCATTGTTACATGAGACAGTGGGGACTCACTGCATTCTCTTTTGAAAGTCTGCTTAAGACAATGTAAGCTCTCAGCAAAAGGGTCTGCAGAAAGCCCCTACTCAGGGAATCATCTTCATGAACATGCACTTGGAGCTCCCCTTAATTAACTAAGAGCAGAAAGATGACAGAGCTTTCTATTGCTGGGAAACAAGACTCTACGTCTTGAACCTGCAGGTATCTAGAGAACTCGTTTGGAGAAGTCTTCTGAATATTTACCCATAGGCTCTGTAAGCAGGAATTGTTCTCCTCGCAGAGGCCTGGGCTGGGTGTGTCCTGCTCGTGACCTCGGCATGCTGGGGAAGCTGAGAGGCAGCCAAGCCTTCCCCTGGCACAGAGATGGCTGAGCTTCAAGAAGACTCTGCTGTTTAGAGGGAACTGTGCTCAGTTACATGATTCTTGTTGCCCACCTGAGAAAGCAAGCAGTCAGTTCTGTTGGGCAAGCAGAGCTTTTCCTGGCACTTGGAGATGAAAGAAGTTTCTGGAGTGGGACTTTACACCGGGGGAGGCTCAGTGATGCGCTCACAAGGTTCTCTACAACATCTCTGCAGGAAAGGTGCTAAGCGGATCCCACAGGGAGGAGTTGGACCCACATGCGGAGTGTGAGTCTCATTTTCCGAAGTTTTCACTTTCCTTTCTTGGGACTTAGCCAGATGCTTAAAATAAAAGCCACATAATTTCGTATTGTGGAAAATTTCAAGCACATATCCAAGTGAGAGTAATTTGGCAAACCACCGTGTCTATGTCACCTGTCTCCAACAATTATCGATTCATTAGCTAGAGTTTTGATCTTGCAGATGTTCATACATTGAACTACGAATAGCCCAGACGTTGTTTGGAAGCAGGCTGGCCCCTGGTGGAAATGGAAATTGGCCCGGAGAGTCCTTTAGCCAGGAGAGGCTCAGATAATCTTTCCATTTTAGAGGTTTAGGGGCCCGTTACTCACCTTCTGGCTTGGGAATTGCCCTCCAAATTCTGTTCCAGTATCCCCTTTAGTAAGAATGTGTGGATGAAGAATGTGTGAGTCACTATGAAGCTGTCTTAGCAAAACACAAGATCCTCAGAGATAGACAAGGAAGTAGGGGAAGAGGACCCCTTACCTTCACAGGACTCTCCTTGAAGGCTGCCTTCAAGCAGCCCCTTATGAAGTCAACTTAATTCAATGAACAGTCGAGCATCTATTATGTATGAGTAACTGAAGTCCCAAACGTCAAGGACCTCCAGTCCTGGTGAAAAATCGTCCAATCAAAGTTTTCAAGTCTGTTCATGAGTGATTAGGCACTTTATGTACAAGAGATACTTTCAACTCTCAGGAAGGATATTTTTACTCTATTTTGAAACCGTATTTGAATAAATTTGGTATTATTCTTAAGACTAAAAGAAATTAGAATCAATGAACCAAAAGGATAGTCAGTGATGCCGATAAGGAAGGCCGCCAGACCTTAAGAGCAGAGGTAGACAAACCACACGATCTGGAGCAAGAACCAAACCACAGTTGTTGGGGTTATTTTAGCATCAGGGTGAAGGGCGCCCCCGCGTGCGTCTCTGGTACACAGACCAATGCAGTGACGATAGGACAATATTCAGCTATGCGTGGGAAAGGTTTGGAATCGATGATACAGATTTAAGCCTTGACCTTATACTTGCTGGCTGGGACACCTTCCAAAATGTATCTGACCTCTCTGTTGAGTCTATTCCCAATTCCTATAATGGATGGGATAACAGCCACCTGACAGATGTGGTGAAGATTAATGAGATAATTCAATGTCAGCAAGCTCTATAAACAATGAGATTCAGTGTCTAGTCAGCTGGGGCTTTTATGTTCTTACTGATGTCACAGGGACACCAACAAGAGATAAATGTATTTTCTGTATACTTTGTTTAAGGGAGAGAGTAAGATAGAATGGATGAATTCTGACCCTGAAAGAGAGAAATAAAGCTCCTCAGAAAACGCGTCTCTGTGGGATGATTTGTTCGTGACGATTAGGCTTTACTGAGAAGTGACAGGTGCAGAGAATGAAACAGAAAAAGTGAGATGGGCCAGATTGTCAAGGGCCTTGTGTGCCATGCTGGGGAATTTGGACTTACTTATCACACATCTGACTCCATATTTCATAAAGTATTGAAATATTAAAAAGTACAAAAACATAAGTCCCAGTCAGAGAAGACATAAATTAGAATGCAACATCCAAGTTAGGAAGAGGACACATAGAGGTCGCAGAGCTCGAGAGAGCTGTTAAAGCTGAACTTCCTGTAGACTCTGAGCATGTCGCAACCAAATCAAAAAGGAGGAAAAAAAAGGGCAGTCCCATGATCTGCATTGTTCATGAGGACAAGACGTCAGCTCTCATGACTAACAAAACTTTTACTGGCACTTAAATGAGTGACTTTTCTTGAGGAGGACTTTATAAAGGAGGCACAAAATAATGTGTGGCATAGAATGTTCTCTCCAGCATCCTAACGGTAAACACAATAGGAGGTTTAATGGGCTTGATTCTTATAGGGTCCCTCTCTTCCCCTTCCCGACTTTATTGTTCCCCATGGCATTTATCACCTCATTTACTACATTATTTACCTGTTCATTTTATTTATCATCAGCCAGCACTAGTTTATCATTTCTAAGAGCCAGTCTTGTTCATTCTTGTGTTTCCAGGTCCTAGAACAGTGCCTGGCACATAGTAGGTGCTCAGTCAATATTTGTCATATGGATGTCATACGAATGCAGGTGTGACTGAAACTTTTTAAACCTGCAGCTTTTCCAAGTGAGCTTCCCATCACCGAGAAAGTTCCATTAATGTACAAATGGAATATTGGACGTCAAGCTGTTGGGGAAAATTGAGATTCTGCATTGGGTTTTAAGATTAATCTCTGAGGGTCACTTTTCATTTTCCTAAAAAAAATACTTTTACATGTAAATATACAATAATTTTGCAAGGAAATAGCTTTGCAAGGAAATAGCAAGGAAAATTAGTAGCTACTTTTAAGATTTATTTATTTTAAAGAGAGAGAGAGAGCGCAAGCATTGGATGGGGGGAGAGGGGCAGAGCCAACTGTGTGCTGAGCGGGGAGCCTGATGTGGGGCTTGATCTCTAGACCCTGCGATCATGACCTAAGCCAAAACCAAGAGTCAGACACTCAACCAGCTGAGCCACCCAGGCACCCTGCCCCGCTAAGCTACTAATTTTAAGTAAGTCCATTTTGGCTTTTATGCTCGTTAAGTCAATTGGACCTAGATTAGTGCGGCCATAGTGGGTTAAACTTCTTAAGGTTGGTATAACGTTTACAACTTTCAGTGATCACAGTTTTCCACAACAAAGATGCTAACAACAGGGGCACCTGTGTGGCTCAGTCATTAAGCATCTGCCTTCGGCTCAGGTCATGATCCCAGGGTCCTGGGATCAAGCCCCGTATTGGGCGCTCTGCTCGGCGGGAAGCCTGCTTCTCCCTCTCCCTCTCCCACTCTCCCTGCTTGCGTTCCCTCTCTTGCTGTGTCTCTCTCTGTCAAATAAATAAAATCTTAAAAAAAAAAAAAAAGATGCTAACAAGATAGTTTCCTAGTAAATATTCATGGCTTCTTACAAATCAAGTCTTGAAGCTTAATATTAAAACAAACCTCTTAATAGTGTAGGAAAGCTCATTGTTCTTAGAAAATAGACAGGAAGAAATCTAACTTTGTGGACCATATGATACAGAATACATAAAAACTTAAGTAGATTTTATGGTCATGTGTATGTAAACACTTGTGAATCTTCCTTATCAATCAATCAAAGTTTAAGAATCAATTCCATGTTTTGCTTGGTCAAAAACAATTGTTTCAACAGTTTCTTAAAGTTTCTTTCAATGTTCTGGCTTAAAACAAAGCAAAACAAAATGTGTGGCTTCTGTTTTAGCTTTAGATTTAATAAAAGCTAACTTGAAGATATTTGATTTAGTGTTTTTAATAATTTATTTCCACAAGCAACGTATTTTCCATGGAACATAACAGATGAATTGTATGCAAAATGCATCCCCCAAATAGCCAAAGAAATTGATCTGCAATATGGAACTGCTGGATGCAAACCAAGTAAATTTCAGAGGACAACTGCCAAAAATAATGACACATAGTAATTTATTATGATGCTGAGGCCCATTTTGCCCACACAGTGTTTACATTTCAAAGGCAGTCACAGATCTGCAGATGCACAAAGGGCTCCAGACAGGTCCCTGCAAATATCAAAGGTGTACTCTGTTGCACATTGGGTAAGGATGAGATTTTCCTTAAAATATAGTTCTAGAGGAAGAGTTTCCTATTTAAAAAGTTGCCTTTCTAACAGCTTTGATGCGGCTTCTCCCAGCTTTGAACTACAAAGTCCTGCAAACACAAACAAAAGGAAAAAAACCACCTCACGTTATCCTGAAAAAGCACATAGGGAGTCAAGAATTGCTAGCAGGCAGAGCGAATTTCCATTTGCCAAAGAGACGTGTGAGAAAGGATGGAAAGAGAAGGCAGAAAATTTAACTCTTAAGAAGAAAAGCCATTGCTTTTATTCCACTTGTTCTGGTTTCTAAGAATGTGTTCTTAAACTTAAGAATTGATTATGCAGATTACAAGGATTTCTCCTGTTCCCTCAACAAAAACATACCTACACAAAACCTGGCAGTTTGGTTGAGCTAAATGTCACATTTGACGGGTCTCTTTTTTTTTTTTTTTTAAAGATTTTATTTATTTATTTGAGACAGAGAGAATGAAAGAGACAGAGAGCACATGAGAGGGGGGAGGGTCAGAGGGAGAAGCAGGCTCCCTGCCGAGCAGGGAGCCCGATGCGGGACTCGATCCCGGGAATCCAGGATCATGACCTGAGCCGAAGGCAGTCGCTTAACCAACTGAGCCACCCAGGCGCCCCACATTTGACGGGTCTCTTGCTTGGTTGCTGAGGTCATGGGTCCATCCACTCCTGGTTTAGTCACTTTGGGGGCATCCTGTTAGAGTATAAGCTATGATCTAATTGTGCAAGGGACAGTTTTTCTTAGAAAAGGGGTCTGGTGGGGATGGGGCAAGTTAGATGGAAAGCACTAGAAGTATGGCTATAAATAGAATGCGTCCATAATACAATTTTGCATAATGCCTCTGTGGGTGTTCCTTCCAAGAATGCAAGGTTGAGTGAGGACTAGGGCATCTAAACATTCACATATTGCTAGGTCAAAGACAAAAAGAAATAGATTATTGTTTTTCAAGAAGCTAAAATGGCATTTGATAAAATTCAGTCCTCATTCCAGCTTTCTCCTTAGTGATAAATTCTACAGATCTCCCTTTGAAGTCAAGCTTACTCTAGAAGAGCCAGCAAAGCAACCGTGAGGGCTGGAGAAGGGGGGGGGGGATGTTATCATTATTTGCAATTGATATACAATTTTGGGGGATTTTGTTTTATCTGGAAAACCCAAGATAATCAAGTGTTTTAAGTATTCAGTTTTGTTTATGCCATTCTCCTTTGCTTCCTCCATACCTCTCTTCACGAAGATCTGCAGTAACAACCTACATTGCTTCACACAGGGTTTGGGACCAGATTAGTGTTTTTTTTGTTGTTGTTGTTGTTTGTTTTTAGATGGTCACCACCCTCAGGCATTAAGGAGTGAAGAGAGCAGGAAGGCTCAGTTTTATTTGGATTTTACAACTATCTCAGGAATGAAGAAGCTTCCAACCAAATGCAGTGCTCTGGGACTGAGTTATGGTCTTTCACTAAGATTACAGGAATACCATAAGCCAAACAGGCTGTACATTGACATTGAGGCTAATTTACAGGGGGATTCAGTAAATTCTCTCGATGCTCTGGAAGGTGGTCAGAGCAGGACATTGGACGAGTGCTATCTATGCTGCAGGATCTTAGTTGGTGTGACATCTCATTTAATGGCTGGAGCACAATATATCTGCTCTAGCAAAATGGTCATTTCCATGTCAGGCCAGCAAAACTTCATTTTTGTTTAAAACATAGTTGTCTTTTCCACTTTTTATTTTAGCAAAAAGGAAAGATGGCTGGGATAAATATCAATAAAGAAAGAATGAGAAAAATAAATGTTTGAAAATTAAAGTGTAAAGAAATACACACCATTTCTCTCAAAGCTATGATTTTAATCAGATCAAAATATAAATGATGCGGGGGCGCCTGAGTGGCTCAGTCGTTAAGCATCTGCCTTCGGCTCAGGTCATGATCCTGGAGTCCTGGGATCGAGTCCCGCATCGGGCTCCCTGCTCCGCAGGAAGCCTGCTTCTCCCTCTCCCACTCTCTCTGCTTGTGCTCGCTCTCTCGCTGCCTCTCTCTCTGTCAAATAAATAAATAAAATCTTTAAAAAAATATATATATAAATGATGCGATTCAAGCATTCGGTATTGGGAGCGGTGCTTTGGAACTTTGAGATTCACAGCCTGAGCATACGTTTTAGAGGACTCGTGTAACACAGATGGTATGTTTGTGTTTTAGGCAACGTTTTCCTGTACCTGTGAGGATCCGTACGTGGGTACTTTCTGTGAAGAATTTGATGCCTGCCAGCGGAAGCCCTGTCAGAACAACGCCGGTTGTGTGGACGCAAATGAGAAGCAAGATGGGAGCAATTTCACCTGCGTCTGCCCTCCTGGTATGATTTGCATAGATTAGTTATCATATATCTCTCTGTCGAAGATACACTTACTAAGTAAGGGTGGCTAGGTGATACATTGTTCAGCTTCAAGGCAAGGCAACTTTAAGATCTCATTTGATTCCCTCAGGCTGTGAGTCATAGGCCTGGGAATGGAAGAGGGAAATTCACATGGGGATAGATATCCTGTTCCTTGTCTGGCTTTCTGACATCAGGATGCTTCTGCCTTCGCGGTCCACCATTTTTGTTCTGGGGTAATGATATGCTTGGTCAAATAGAGGTCTGGACATTTCAGAAACAGTTCTGCAAATATGTGCCGAGTGTGGACTGGGACTGTGCTGGGTGATTATGCTCGGTAACAAGAAAAATCCAGGATAATCTATGCAGGTTGCTAAGTAAAGCCACCTCATCTTTCCATTTATGTTAATTTCCTTTGGTTTGTGTATGTTCATTAGGCCAAGTTCTTGGTACACTGTTCTCCACAATGGGCAGGGGGTCTTCAACGTTCCTTGATCAGTGTGGGGGATTGGTGGGTATTACATGAGACTTTTGAATCCTCGGATCCCAATGGGCAACCAGTAGGAGAGTGCAAGCCAGTGCCCCCAAACTTCTGTGCTCTGCAGTCATCTTAGTTGACTTACTGTTTAGCCAACTCGATTGTTAACACTCAAGGAGAAGGAATGGCAGTTACCAGTGAACATTCTGATACAGCTATTTTGATACAGCTTAAAAGTCAACACCAAGTTCCTCCTTTTTTACTATCAAATAGCATGCAAAATTGGCATCACCTTTCCTTTTCTCTCATCCTGTTGCCAACATCTGCCTCTGCGTGGGGATTCAGGATGAGGTAGGAGTTGGGGAAGGCCAGAGGGATGGAGTGAAGGGGCAGCTGGAGTAATGAAGTGCTCATTATAAGAAATAGGATCCAGTGGTGCAAAAGTTTATAGACAAAAGGTGAGAGTTCTTCACTCATCTCTCCCAACCCAAAGCATCAGTCACAGGGGCAGGTTAATAATCTGGTATATTCTTTCCAGACCGGTGTGTGTGTGTGTTCTATGTGCAAGGGTGTGTATTTCTCTTGCACACCAGATGATTCAGTATTTTTCTATATGCCTTTTGAAAAAAGTGATTATATTATACATACTGTTCTATAACTTGCTTTATTCCATGTATATTTACCAGTAGATCATAGACAGCCTTTCATGTCAATATGTATGGATTTGCCTCATTCATTTTAACAGTTTCACAGTGTGTCTCCTAAACTTGTATGTCCAGGTCAGACTCCCTCCAAACTCACTCACCTACTGTTTACTTGACATCCGCATTTGGATGTCCCAGGCCACCTTAAGCTCAGCCATTTGCAAAATGGAGCTCATCATGCCCCCTTCCCACTCTGCTCAGCTTCCAGTGTTCCATCTGTTTCTATAAGCCAGACATTTGCAAGTCATCCGAGGTGCCTCCCTCTTGCTCTCTGTCCACACCCCTTCTACCTCCAAGGGTTCTTCATTTTACCATCTAGAGACCTGTCAAATCCAGCACCCTCTCTGCAGCCCCACGGCCGCCACCCCTAGGCCAGCTGCCTCTGCCCCTTGTCTGCGCTGCTGAGGTCACCTCACACTGCTTGTCCATGCACTCCTGACTGTGCTGCATGCTGAACCAGAGTGATCGTGCCAAACTGAGCCCTCATTTTTGTCCCCATAACCTCCCTTCTCCACCTGGTGGCAGGTGATCATTTTCCTATGCAGATATGATGTAGTTGCCTTCCTCCTTCAATCCCTTCTCTCCGTTGCTCTTTGGTCCATGATCTGTCGCTCGCCTGCCTTTCCAGCCCCATCTCACTCCACTGTCCATCTTGCTCTGGGCCTGGCCACCTTGGTCTTTCATGTCCCTGACAGCCCGAGTGAGCTCCTTCTGCTGCAGGGCCCACCTCTCTTCTTTGGGCCTGGATGGCTCTTTCTCCTGCTTCCCTTTGGCCTGGGTAACTACCCCCAGGTTTTTGTTTCAGGCCTCTATGAAATGCCCCCTGTCCTCTGGAAGCCTCACTAAATGCTGCTAGTCTCTCTCCCTTTTCCTCTTTCATAACTGTGTGCTCCTTCCCTTGACACCCTACCTCTGTTTTCAGTGTGCATTTACACGTGTGGTCTTCTGATTACTGCCTGTCTTCCCCATCAGCGTTAACCTCATGGGAGCGGGGCCTGAATCAGTCTAGCTCATCATTGTACCCCACAGGGTCTGACAAATCATGGGCACTTACTCAAGGTGTTGATAAGATGAATTAGTGAAAGCATGTGAACATAGCCTCATGTTTTAAACCATTCCTCTAGTGATGGGTCCTTAAGATGTCTTCAATTTCTCTTTTATGAGTAATGTCAGAACAAATAAAGAACCTTCTATAAATAGTCTCAGTCAGGTCAGTGGGTGCAGCTTGTCATTGTTTGGACTAAAATGACTTCAGTTTGATATTTTACCCAAGTCTGTTGTCAAAGGGCATTTCTCCATTTTATTAAAGGAACTCATGTGTACAGAATTGGAATGGTCATAATGCGTGGTTGGTGACGCTCTTTCATTTTGTCCATATCCTGCTTTTATATATTTACTTAGCTATTTTAATAATGTAATAATCACTGGTGAAACCAACATCAAAACCAGAAGTTCAACCCCATAACTAGTGATTGTCATCTAGGGGTGACAATCACTCTGAATCTTGAGTTGATCAGTCGTTTGTTTTCCTTTTTATAAAGTTTTAATATTTAAATGTTTTTGTAGAAGCATTTAGTTTTGCTCTAATTATTTTCAATTTATAAAAACAGCAGCATGTGTGAATGCTGTTATGGTGTCATGCATGTAGTTCTCTGGTGCTTCCTTTTTTCATGAGATGCATCCATATTGTTTGAGTTCATTCTTTTGGGCTGCTATATAAAATTCCATTCATCTACTCCCCCGTGGACAGGGACTGATGCACATCTGTGTTATGTCTTCTGTTGTATATGTGTTAGAAACTGTTTTAGGTATCCACCTCCGAGTGGAATTGCTGGAACATAGGATATGTAACGGATCACTTATAGGAGGTCACGCCAGCCTCTTTCGCAAAGTGGTTTTGTGCTAATAAGTACTCCCACATGTGATGCATAATAGGTTTTGTGAATTCATATCATCTTCAAGGTTTTGTAGTGTCAGAGGTTTTAATTTTTCCTAACTAAATGGGTGTAAAAAGGTGTCTCATGGTGGTTTCTGTACTTTGTGTTTCTCTAATGACACTGAGCTCCTCTTCATGTGTTTATTAGCTGTGTGTGTCTTTTCTATGAAATACTGTCTTTCTCTCCCTTGCTCCTGTGTGTGTATGTGTGTGTGTTTTTGTTGGTTGGTAAGAATCCTTTGTTTCTTTTTGATACTAACCATCTGTCTGTTGTGTGAATTGCAAGTATTTTCTCCAAGTTTGTAAATTGTCACTTTGAGGGGTATTTGGATGAATGGACATTCTTATTATGTTTTGCAAACTTTACTTCTCTAGTTATTACATTTTACACCCATTTAAGAAAATATTTCTTTGCCTGAAGAGCTAAAAGATATTAACCTATATTTTCCACTCAGCATTAAAAATGTGGTTTTTGCCAGTCTTTACTTAATATGAATTTTATTTTTGTGTATATGTTGTTTGAGATAGGGATCTAATTTCATCATTTACTATAATTTTATTTTTCTTCTTCTTTGAAAGTACCCCATATGTGTAAATATGGAGTATGTGAAACTTTATACTGTGTCCCTCCTTCTAAAAAGCTACCGACAGAATTAGGAATGACTGGATGCCTAATACACTTTTAACTGTGCTCTCAGGCATTTCTGCACTGTCATGATTTAACTATTGATTTGAAATTTTCAGAAGCGTAAGTAACTATTTTTGCTTCTTAGTGGGGAAAAAAATTTCACCTTTATCATCTAAGAGGGCTTAACATCTTCCATGTCAATAGCACATCCTGCCTAGGCGGCACATATATGTATGTAGGATACTCCATGGGACTTCTAATAATAGCAATAACAATACAAAATACTTCGACTCTCAGTTGGCATCAGGGCCAGAGAGTTGCATTACAAGAATATGAATTTTGATAATTCTACTTAGATTCAGGGACAGTCTGGTGATTGCCAGTCCTGCCTCTGTCAGGGTCTCCCCAACTCCCAGCAGCTTTCCTTCCTTGCCTTTTGCAGAGCCGGGTCTGTGTGCTTCCCTTCCCCATGGCCTCCATTCGTCCTCATGCTCTAGAATAGATCCTAATCCGAGCTAGAAGAGATTTAGGAAAGGTTACCCTGGTGCCCTCGCTCTTTGCTCGTCTACTTTCTGACTTCTTCCTGCTGTTCTCTTAAGCAGGGTTCTACCTTCTCAGTTCTCATTCCCAGTAGGATAAGCCCCTCCCCCTTCTAGCTTCTAGCTCCGCCTCTCAATAAGCTGCTCACTGCACACGCGCGTGTGTACACACACACACACACACACACACACACACACAAATAGCTACTGTTTAGTCAGTGTTTACCACCATTACATTCTATTACTCTTTATTTCTCCGTCCCCTGTCAGTGCCAAGCCCCGTGCCTCGCATATTCATAGACACAGAATATGTGATTACATTGAAATGTAGCTTCTTTAATCAGGATTTATTTTATCAAAGCCTTCTAATGTTGAGAATATAATTTTTCCTCAAAGGAGCTATTACTTTTTCTGAAAAGAATAGCTGTGATAGATCTTCAAAACTGTCACTGCCAAAATATTATTAACATTGAGCAAAGCATTTTTCAACTTCAGAGTGCTTCATTGTTCTAGCTTATTGGTGATTTTGGCCCCTTAAAACAAACAAACAAACAAACAAAAAAAACTCTTCATTTCTGAGGCACAGAGAACATAGTGTGTGTTCCTGTCCCCGCTCTACCCTTAAACACTGAGTGTTGCTCAAGTAGGTGTCCAGATACCTCCGAGCAGTGAGTTAGAAGAGGGTCACCTCCTTCTGGAGTCACCTCCTCCTGGAGACACGTCCTGAGTAGGATGGGCTGTAGGTGCTCACACCATCCTCACTCACCTCAGGAAGTCAATGTTCGAGCAGGTGAATGCCTTTTTTTTGGCAAGTGGCTTAGTTCAGAGGTTCAGAGTGGAAGGCACCTCAGGGCTCGTCTCTGGACATGGGGCACGGGAAGCAAGGGTGACCCTGGGAGGCTGAAGGATTTGACCAAGGTCTGCAAGCTCATGGGAGACACAGGATTTCAGGCCTCTTCACTCTGTGTCACACCAGCTTTGGGTCAGAGTACATATTTACTGCAACATATCCATGGTTTGTGAATTTTACATTAGTTATGAACAGAGCGGGAGGTGTGGCCCTCTCTGATGGGCTGCGAACACATTGCCCACGATGCTGTTCACCTGCTCATGGGACCAGAGGTGGTACCACCCGGGACCAGGGGACAAACTGAACTGTAACTTGCCGCTCAGGATTTCAGTCCAGCCCCTTCTGCTTACTAGTCATGTGACCCACCTTTCAGCTCTCGGGTGTCCTCATCTTTAAAATAAGGGGTTGTATGAAGATCACTCATTCATTCAAAAATTGCTTGTTGAATATTGACTATGTGCCAGGCATTTTCCAGGTGCTGGGAATACATCTGTGAAACAGCTAAGTCCCCGTGTTCATGGAGGCCACATTTTAGTGAGGGAGATGATTCAACAATGTGCACATGTGTGTTCCTTGGTGTGTGTGTGTGTGTGTGTGTTTGTGTGTAGTCAAGGAAAATGGTCAGGCAGTGATAAGTGCAATAAAGAAATAAAACAGGTGATGAGATCAAGAGAAATGGGAGCATGATTACAGGTAGGGTGATCAGATGGGGCTTCTCTGAAGGGAAAGTACTTGTGTAGAGACCTGAACAAAATGATACACATTGTGAGCAATGTGACTATTGTGGAGAATAGCATCTAGGCAGAGGGAATGGTACATGCAAAGGTCCTGAGATAGGAATACAGGCACAGTACCAGTGGATGAGACTTGGCGCTGGGAAGGAAGCTGGACCAGACCATGGAGGAAGGACAGGGATTTTATCCAAAGATGACAGGAAGATGTTCAAGGGTGTGAAGTGGGGCAGGCCATCTGACTTCTCTCTTGAAAATATCACTCTGGACCCTGGTGAAGAAGAAGCACAGGGAGGGAAAATGGGGAAATTAGTCTCCAGGCAAAAGAGAACCACGGCTTGAGCACTGTGGTGTGGGCGGTGGTGGAAGTTTGGATCTGGGATATATTGAAGGTATTGTTGGTAACACTTGTTTGGGGGGGATGAGTGTGTGGTGTGAGTGGAGGTGGGAGATGTGGATGGCTCTGGAGATTTTTTTTTATTAATAACAACTTTGTTGAGATACAACCCACATACCATCGAAGCGTATGATTCACTGGTTTTCAGAATATTTACAGAGTTGTGTGACCATCACCATAGTCCATTTTAAAACATTGTCATCTCCCCAAAAAGTAGCCCTCTATCCTCCACCTGTTGTCCCCTGACCCTGCTACCTCCTCCCCCCAGCCCAAGGCCACCACTGATCTACTTCCTGTCTCTATAGATTTGCCTATTCTGGACATTTCATGTAAGTTGAATTATTTGATATGTGGCCTTTTGTATCTGGCTTTTTTCACTCAGCGTCACATTTTCAAGGTTCATCCATGTTGTAGTGCGTATCAGGGCTTTGTGCCTTTTTATGCCTGAATAATATCCCCTTGTATGGAGACACCACATCTTGTTTATTTATGCATCCACTGATGCACACTTGGGCTGTTTCCACCTTTTAGCTGTTGTGAATAGTGGTGCTGTGAACCCCACCCTCATTATGCTCTCTCTTCTCTGCTCCTCCAGGGTCTTACGCTTCTAGCCGTTTGTCTTCCTCTGTCTCTGCCATCCTCCATCCTCCACCTTCATCCTTGGCTTCTCATCAGCAGGGATTCCAAGGTCTCATCTTAAATCCAGTCCCTAACAAGCAAAAATTTAGTAAGTCCTTGCTGCTGCTTCCATATGTTTGTCTCCCCCTTCCCCTTCCCCCTCCCCCCTCATCCCTCATCTTCTTCATCACTGCCACACGTTGGTCTATGTCAACTTACTTACACTTCCTTTCTCTTCGTATCGTGAAACTTCTTCTCCGGGGTTATTGGTGGAATCCTTCCCACTCATTTCCAGGGCTCTTTCTTTGTCCTCGTCTCTTTAGAAGCACTTCTCATCTGGCTTACAGAGCACTGCATGGTGTCTGCTCTCCCGAGACCAGTCCGGCCCTCCTCCCCACCCCCCCACCCCCAGGGAGCTCCTATCTTACTGCTCTCCTGCTGCTTCCCTCTGCTTTGACAGCAGTTACTCGTGCTGAGCTGTCACCTCTCAGTGTTTGGATTTCAGATCCTTCCTTCCCTCCTGTCACCTCAGCTCTGGCACTTCCATGGACTTGGCCCTGACCCCCTGCTGACGCCTCAGCCCCTCCTCAGACTCAACCCCAGACCCACGGGGTCCTCCTCCCTCGACCTCCCACACACACTTTCAAGCCTGACTTTTTCTGAGGGGTCTGGTTTCTATCAGTGGTGCCTTGTCACTCAGGCTGGCCCCTCAGGCCGCACCATCCACCCCCTCGTCTCATTTCTCTCTGGACCGTCACCAGGTTTGCTCTGTTGTCAGTGATTTCCCATCAGCCCCAGCTCTTCCCCATCCATCCCCCGAGCCCCGATTCGGGCTGCTGTCACCTGCTGCCTGAATGATTGTGACAAGGCTGTCCACCCTCTCCATGGTCTACCTCGCTTACCGCCACGGCGCTGCATTCCAGAAGCCCCAGTGTGGCGACACTGAGCAGGGCTGAGATGTCAGATGGCCGGAGCGCACAGCCTGCACCCATTCCTCATTCTCCCTGGGACTTCAGGGAAATGACTCCCTCTTGAGGGGTCTCAGCTTCCTCTCTGAAACCCGGGATGGCGGATGGGATCCGCAGTGCCACCCTCCAGCGATGCTGTGACACTGAGGGAAAATGACCCACGTGCCGTGTTCAGAAAGGTGCCTGCACAAACATCAGCAAATGGTGCAAGACTATGCGATTGATAGAAATGGCTCTTGCTTCTAGGATGGGTCTCACTGGGTCATGACAACCATCCTGGAAGCTGGGTATTGTCATTCTCCATATTTCATGCAGGGGGGACATGAAGGTCAAAGTCAGTCCTTTGATGTGCTACTCAGCCTGTCTTTGCATGGCCATCCCGGACCTTTGACTCTGCAAGCCACTGTCCTTTCCACTGTGACTCTTGCCTGTGTGCTTATTAAATGTGGTTACTTTCTTTCTCACCTTGAGATGAATTTTCCTAATTTTGCTGGACGTCAGCTTCCTCCCATGTTTTCCTATTGCATATTCCGGTTTTAATTATATTTTATTGATTGCCTTTCACAGATGGGCCACCTATGTCTTCCTTTTTTTGCCTTTGGTTTTTAAATCGTATTTGCATTTGTTCGGATGTGTTTGTTTTTCCCCTGCCAGCAGATCTTACTTTTTTTCTGTTAAATAATTCCTGCCTTCTGACTTTGAAATTGGATGCCTCTAAGATTGAATGTCTAGATGGCCCGCAGATTCCTGCTATTTATTTCTTGCTTCAGTGTGCTAATATTAGGCACTCCATCTCTGCCTCCGGGCTGAGGCCTCAGCCCCGCTGCTCCGATCCCCTGAGGGCAGGAGCTGAGGCTGGTGGGTTCTCCCGGTAGCATCAGGCTTTCAGTACAAATCCAGCAGCTTCGTCTCACTGCACAGTCGGGCTATTAAAAGACCAGGGATGTTAAAAATAGCTCCACCATGATTCCCACCTTGGAAGCTTTCAGGACAGCTCTCCAAAGAAACAATTAGATTCTGTCTAACAGATAGTCAGAGCCACACAGAAGAATATTTTTATTTCAGTAGAGGAATCATGAGGTAAACATGCACAAAAACAGTTGTGCAGGGAAGGAGGATGTTTAGAGAAACACCTGATCGATTGCCTTGTTTTTTTTAATAGCCTGATTCATTTAGCTAACAATGCTTCCTTGTGCTTTATCGTTGAACTGTAGAAGGCTTTCCTTCATTTCAAGAGCACAGCCAGCATAGACCATGATTTGGGGGTGCCGGGGGCGCAGGGTTTGTGTTATGTTGCTGGCAATCAAAAGACACTACCAAGATGTGGTTTTCTTCCAACCATCTGGATATTCATGGGAGAACTTAGCCATTTTTCTCTCTGTACACTGATAAATTTTAAATTATATTTTCTACTTAAATACGAAATAGTATAAAATTAAATGCTCCAAGTCTACATTAGACCAAATGGAATCTGGGAATGCATCCACTGAATGGATTATTGGGTTCAATGCGTTTCCTTAAAGATGCCTGGTCATCTTTACCATCGGCCAGCCTTCTCTCCATACGTGTGATTTGTTTCACCTGACATCGTTTCTCACGGTCAGGTGCCTTAAAAATACTAAGCCTCCATTTAGAGTTTAGAGCTTTGCCAGTCGTCCCATCTGTCCTGGAAAGGCATCCTTATTACATATCCCAAGGCATAACTTTCTTCTGTCTTCTTTGTCAAAGTGGAATGTTCTCCAAAGAAACAGTAAAACCCTCCTAAAAGGAGAGATCGGTATTTCCGATAGTCACCTATTTATGAACCAGTTATTATTTTATTCATTGCATGTCACAATTATTAATTTCTCAGTAACAAAGCTTTTAGACTCAAGTAATTTATTTCAAAATGGTCTTTAACATGTTAGAGGTTATAAATATTCCCAAGGATTCTGATTTTTAAAAATGTCCTGAAGGTTCTGTTTCCCTGCCTTGAAAGGATTAGTTTCTGTTTAAGGGAAGATGAGAGGTGTTGGGAGGAAAACAAGTGTTTTTGGTCGGAAGGACCAAGGTCTCATTGACCTAAACCAGGTTTTCTCACCTCTGGTGTGAGGAACAATTGGGGCTGGATCATACTTTATTGTAGGGGACCGTCCTGTGCATTGTAGGATGCTCAGCAGCATCCCTGACTCCTACCCACTAGATGTCAGCAGCCCCAGTGGTGTGATAATAGACAAGGTCTCCAGACATCACTAAATGTTCCCTGGGAGTGGGACTCACCCGGTGGAGAACCACCGATGTGGGGAATTAAATCCTGCTGGGGGCTGCTGCACAGGAAAGAAGCCTGCTTTAGGTCTGTTGATTTACCGTGTCACGGGCACCTGTTGAAGATGCTGAACACTTCTTGGAGAAGCAAGACTGAAGTTCAGAAGAGGATCGCTGTAACTTTCCATCCATCCCAGTCTGGCTGGGGAGGCGGGGGGCAGGGGGACAGGGTGTGCTTTAGCACAGCAATTGCTCCATTGTGGTGTCTCCCAAATTGGAAGTACCCATTGCAGAACACAAGGTGATTTTTATTTATTTATTTATTTATTTATTTTTAATTTTTAAGATTTTTTTTATTATGTTCAGTTGACCAACATATAGTACATCATTAGTTTTTGATGTAGTGTTCAATGATTCATTAGTTGTGTATAACACCCAGTGCTCATCACAAGACGTGCTCTCCCTAATACCTTCTCAAACTCAACACCCAAAAAGCAAATAATCCAATCAAGAAATGGGCAGAAGACACAGACAGACAGTTCTCCAAAGAAGACATCCAAATGGCCAACAGACACATGAAAAAATGTTCAACATCACTAGCCATCAGGGAAATACAAATCAAAACCACAATGAGATACCACCTCACACCAGTTGGAATGGCAAAAATTAACAAGGCAGGAAACAACAGATGTTGGCGAGGATGCGGAGAAAGGGGAACCCTCCTACACTGTTGGTGGGAATGCAAGCTGGTGCAGCCACTCTGGAAAACAGTAAGGAGGTTCCTCAAGACATTAAAAATAGAGCTACCCTACAAGGTGATTTTAGATAGCACATTTTTGCGAGAATACATGCTTATTTTAATAGCTATGTATTTATTTTGGTGTGCATTAGGGAAAAACGTAACCAGCACATTTTGCCCATGCATTTCTTTTCTTTTTTTTTTTTAAAGATTTATTTATTTATTTATTCATGAGAGACAGAGAGAGAGAGAGGCAGAGGGAGAAGCAGGCTCCCAAGGAGCAGAGAGCCTGATGCGGGACTCGATCCCAGGACCCTGGGATCATGACCTGAGCCGAAGGCAGACGCTCAACCATCTGAGCCACCCAGGCGCCCTGCCCATGCATTTCTGGTATTATTGGGTAAGGAGAGACTAACTGACTTGAAAGGTATAGTTGATTTTAGGGCAAAAGCTTTAAGCAAGTTGATTCATTTGTGCTAGGAAATGTTTAAGTGTTGCGGATTCAGGGATTCAGAGATTAACAAAACAAAGTCCCGGTTCGTAGGGAATTTGTTCTCAAAAGGAAACCAATGAAGGAAAGCATTTCAGGTAATAAATACAATGTGAGGGAGCTTGAAGGATCTCTGGGGGGATAACAGGAGACTCCAGGACAAAGTCCTGCTCCCATGGCTCACCTTCTAAGTGGGGAGGTAACAAGTCTATGTGTGTATTGTCGAGTAGAGGTAAGTGCTAGATGAAGAAGAAAGAAGGGCTTGAGGCCTGAGGTCTGAGCAGGGAAAGATTTCTGGGCAGAGACACGACTAATGGGAGGGGCGGCCATGGAAGGGTGTAGCATCAGAGGGTGCAAGGTGATGGTGGGACACCAGGGCTGAAGTCTGATGGTCTAGAGTGGCTTTCGTGCATAGGGAAGACTGTCTGAAATTATCTTTTGTGTTTGTTCCCTTGCAAGAATTAAATAAAAATAAATTATAGTGATTCTCAAGCTCCATGAAACATCTCAGTGTATATTGGCTTAGCCTGCTCTTTCAATTAAATTCATCAATCAAAAATCAGTTATTCAGTTATTCAACTGAACATTGTAATTGGAATCAGAAGTCTGATAGACTCTCTCATGCATCCCATTGCCCTAATCACGGCATGTTCTTTGCACGCCCGTACTCGCAGATTAGCCAAACCAAACACCAACGGCTGACGCCAGGGCTTGATCTCTGACATCACATCTCCATCTGTGTATGTGGCTGTACCTCTTTCTGGGTTAAAAGACTCGGACCACGAAGGAGAGAGCTGTGTTATCCTCGGCTAATTGCAGTTCTTGACCTGAATGGATTAGAGCTCGTACTCAGAGGTCCGAGGTTGTTTCTGGGAATGAGATTTTTGACTGTCTCCTAAAACCTGGGCATCCAGGGCAATTTTCAGGTCAGTGAGGAACACACAGAGGCCACCCTTCTCCTTTATTGTCTCCAACGGCAGTAAACAGCAGTCCGTACTCTCCAGATGGGGTTGATTGCACGTGGCACAACCCCTGGGGTCAAGAGACATTTTAACCTGTTTTTATTTATTTTATTTATTTTTTAAAGATTTGATTTACTTATTCGAGAGACAGAGAGCGAGCACGAGCAGGGGGGTGGGAGGGACAGAGGGAGAGGGAGAAGCAGACTCCCTGCTGAGCAGAGTCCGATGTGGGGCTCGATCCCTGGACCCCGAGATCACGAGCTGAGCTGAAGGCAGATGCTGAACCAACTGAGCCAGCCAGGCGCCCTGTTTTGATTTTATCTGTCGTCCCCCTTGAGTTTGTAGTGGACTTCCTTCCCTGCATAGTTGGATTTCGGGTCTCCCTGCCTGGTACTGGAGATGACTTTAATGCACTCTTGGGTCCTCTAGTCCTTCATGTAATTCATTTTTCACCTCTCCCACCTTCACTTCCCGCTTTTACAGATGAAACCACAGATGGCATCTCCTTTGGTCCCCCTCTTCTCCCTGTTTGTTGCTGATTTTCTTCCAGAGCTTCTCGTTACATGACAGTTTCAAGTTCGTGCCACACTTCTCTTTCGAGGGTAGGATCACAACTGCTCTTGTCGTGTGCTGTATCCCTCTCACGTCTTTGTGTGGTCCTGAGGCCACAGCATGAAAGCACCATTAAAGACCGTGAGAAGGAGCTTGGTGAGGTGAGGGACAGAAGGACCCGGGGTGGCTGCAGGGCAGTGGTCAATGGGAAGGGTGGGTGGGGCTGCAGGGGGCAGATCATGTGGTGCCTTTAAGTCACGGAGTCAAGTGTTTGGGTTTTGTGCCAAGCCCTTTGTAAAGCCGGTGGAGGGCTTTAAGTATAAGAGCAATAGGATATAAGTTACGTTTTTTTTTCTTTAAGATTTTATTTATTTGTCAGAGAGAGATAGCAAGAGAGGGAACACCAGCAGGAGGAGTGGCAGAGGGAGAAGCAGGCTCCGCATTGAGCAAAGAGCCCGATGTGGGACTTGATCCCAGGACACTGGGATCATGACCTGAGCCGAAGGCAGACGCTTAACTGACTTAGCCACCCAGACACCTATAAGTTATGTCTTGAAAAGCTCTCTCTGGCTACTCCCCCATGGATTATAGGATGGACTGGAGGAAAGCAGGAGTAGGGCTGAGGAGATGGGCTGAGAAAAGCCTGGCTTAAGCCCTAGTGAGAGGAAATGATGCCTGGAACCAGACCAACGTGAAAGCGTCACTCGGTTGTGACACTAATTTGGAAAGGGGTCCGTGAATGCTTCGGGTTTGGCTAAGAAGGGGCCTTATCACTAGTTCCCTGGAAAGAAATGAAGACAGTTACTGATTCTTGCCTCGGTAGTTAGGTATAGGCTTTTGTCCTTTGGGAACCTGAGAAGGTTTGTTTCTGTTGTGGATTTTTAGGGAAGTCTATCTGGCATTCACGCCTTTCCCACATACTTTACATGGGCTTTTACGTGGGCTTTTCTTCGTGCCTTGCCAACATTCCCCTTGGGAACTTAGGACCTTGATCTTTAAGTCCTGACATGTCCATTTGTGAGTGCGTGTGTGTTAGAGCAAATTCTCCTATAACAGGCACAGAATGACCGCATATCACCTTTCTTATCCACTGTGTTGACATAACCACTGCTTTACTCGAACATTTTCCACAGGGTCCTCTGTATGTCTGGCATTGCTTTGGTAGGATAAGGAAATGTCCAGGGTCAGTGTGGTTACTTTTTTCCCCAGAGAAGAGACCAACTTCCCACAGGATAGAGGAGAGAACCCAGGCAAAACCTTAATGGTCTTATAAAATTTAAGTTCCTACCATTCACTCATTTGGTTTTGACACCTCAGTTATGATATCAAAGAAAGACACAGAAGACCCAGGAAGGGTGATTTGTGTATGCCTGAGATACGCAGTTCAGAGTATTATATATAGATTGATATCAGGGATTTGTCTGACAACTGTAGGTAAGTCTCTGCTCTCTGAGGGTCTAAGAAACCGATTATATGGTCCTTGTCTTCTGCCTGCCCTCTCCCAGATCTGGCTACAGTTGGCTAGGAGGGTCAATGCAGTCAATGATGGTACTCCTGGACCTTCCAACTAGCACCTGCCTTGAGGCCAACAGTAATGCCTGGCCAGGTGTGGACAAACATGAGGTCCTGAATGACAGCTCAGCAGACCCACAGACTGGTTATTGCCAGTAGCTGACCAACCGGTCACCTGCAGCTAAGGATGCTCGTAATCCCGTAATCCCATAATCCCAGTCCTGCCTCCCTGCCTCCCTGCCTCCCTCTCTCGTTCCTCTCTCACTCCTTTGTTGTGTTTCATTTCCAGTTATAATGCACCCAGAGGCATGTTAATATACACATATGTTAAAGCTCTAGCTAATTACACATGGTCTTTTTCTTTCTATTTCCATGTTTCCCATATTTAAAAAAATCTTTAATAGAAAGCTTAAAACTCAGGAACCAAAAGCAATGATATGGTGACTGGTCCCTGACCCGTGTTCCTCGTTGGAAAGGACTACTGGCATTTGAGTAACAAAACTCTAACAAAACTCTCTTGTACTGGATCATCTCAGTGTGAGGCTTTAGAATCTCCACCACTGGAGGACCGGTGGGAACCCCCCAAACCATTTATGACAATCCCAAACACCCCACACACTGCAAGTGTGGATTGGCCTCTTAGGTTGAAATCTTACTAAACTTGCATATGTAAATATTGGAGCACTTAACAGCACTTAAGATTCACCTTGCTTGTAGGTTTAATTTATTAGATCTATTGGATAAGAGTGAATTAAATGCATGGGAAGATTTGTGTGTTATCCAACAACTGCGGCTCTTAAAAGGAAATTGTTGAAGTTACTAAATGTAGTTTAAAGTGTTTCATTAAACTTGTAAATGGGACCAGACATTAAAGAGGCCATTAAAAGTATTCTTTAAAAGAACAAAACGAAACAAAACTCCTTTAGTTAGGGATACATATTGATGTCTTGACAGGTGAAATGAAATTTGCTTGAAGATGCCCCAACAGGGAAAATATAAAAATATGAAGGAACTAGATGAAATTAAATGGACAGAATGTTAGTAATTGTTGAAGTTAGGTGCTAGATATGTGAGGGTTATATAATAGTCTCTCTATGTTTAAATATGTTTAAAATACCCAAGTAAAAAGTTCAAAAAAAGTGAATGTTAACATTTTCTCTAAAGAACTTTGAAGCTCACGGAATCCCTCATTCTGCTCATGTTCTTCCTGTCTGGTAGATACAGATGCACCCCTTACAGATGATATCTAATTGGCTTCTGGCTATTTTTCATGCTTTTGTGTGATTCTGTGGTCCCAGTTTTTGTTTTTTTCTGAGGGCAGGATTCATGACTCTGTGTCTTAATGAACACACCTGCTTCTAGGAAGCCACCATTTGTAATTGGTCACACACAGACAATACTTGGTAAGCCCAAGAATAACCATGGTGTTTACTTTACATTTGTCTCTGTGTCTGTCTATATCTACATTTTCGGTTATTTTCCCTTCATGTTAAATATATGTTTGTTGAGGACATGATGCACGTTACCTCAGGCATAATGATACATTGAAGGGTTTGGGTTCAGGAGTTTGACTGCCTGTGTGGCTTTGTGAGAATTACTAAACTTTCTAGTCCTCAATTTCCTCATTTGTAAAATGGACATGATTATGATACTGACCTCAGAGTTTGCAGTGAGGGTCAGTTAATGTATAGAAGAAAAAAAGAAGTGTTCTATTATAAATATTAGCTACTATTTTTAGTCAAAAAGTTATTTATAGAATTCTTTTTTTTTTTTAAGATTTTACTTATTTATTTGAGAGAGAGAGAGATTGAAAGAATGAGTGGGAGGAGGGTCAGAGGGAGAAACAGACTCCCCTTGGGGCAGGAAGCCCAATGTGGGACTCGATCTTAGGACCCTGAGATCATGACCTGAGCTGAAGGCAGATGCTTGACCGACTGAGCCACCCAGGTGCCCTGTAGCAATCTTCTTAAAAACAGTTTGCTCTCCCTCATTCTGAATTTAGAGCTGTCATTTGAAGGTATATTAACATAGTATTATCGTATTAGTGATATATTAATATGATACTATTATTATATTATCTGAAGATATATTAACATAATATCATATTAAGATACTCTGTTCTGCAATTTTTTTTAAAAAAGATTTATTTATTTATTTTAGAGAGCGAGAGAGAGTGGGGGAGGAGCAGAGGGAGAGGGAGAGAGAAAATCTCAAGCAGACTCCCTGCTGGGTGTGGAGCCTGATGCAGGGCTCCATCTCATGATGCTGAGATCATGACATGAGCTTAAATCAGGAGTCGGATGTTCAACTGACTGAGCCACCCAGGTGCCCCTTTGTTCTGCAATTTTGAAATAGCTTTTTGTCCTGGTGTTTAGATTTTTAGTTTATACAAATATTTTACTCATCTTATACTCACTAATAAGCTAGAATTTCCTGGACTGTTTTAAAGCATGGAGGGAAGAGTAGGGTTGCAAATAAATGCCTCCACATTCGCAATCTGTAATTCATACTAGTTTGGCAGGTAATTGAAGCTCAGGCAGATCATCTCTCTTCTAATATCATTGATTTATTTTTGCAAATCTCAGATTCAAGTGCTAATGACAGTCTTTCAAAACTAATAATTCAGAGAGACAAGTTTTTATGTACTTAATGTACATCCTAGGAAGGTATAAAATGTTACAGTATGAATATAATTGTGTAGAAAGTATCTGTGCATAAAAATTTCTGATAGAATTATCTCCAAATTATTAAGAGTTCTGTCACTCAAATCACAGAACTAAGGGCAACTCCTCTTTCTACTTGACATCTTGTATTTTCCAGATTTTCCTTCATAACTATTTTCTACTTTAAGAGGAACATATTGGCATATTATTCTTTCAAAGTTGCCTCTCTGGAGGGCTTTGTTTTCAAAGTTAATAAAGAATTTGGAATTTTCTTTTAAAGCTTTTTGGTTGCATTCTGATAGATGGAAGTCCTTATTTCCTCACCGCACATGTGTGGTTATGTTACTATCCAATGACATCACTACTGGAGTCTTGCTTCACAGAGAATTTACTGAGTTGGATGTGATTCAAATAAAATTAAGAATAATATATTAATGTGCTTAATATTATGTGTGTCTCAATCTCTTTATCTTTAAAATGAGGTGATGGGGCATGGCATTAACACAGAAGGGTTCTTTCAGCTGTAAAATGTACATTAAAAATTTTTTTCTAATACCTAGCATTTTTCCTAATGCATTTAAAAAGAAAAATAGGTATTGGGATGACCTAGGGAAAGTGGCCATCTTTGTTAGGTCAAGCAGAACATTGTAGATCGTGTTTTGCCCTACGTCAGAAGGAAGCTGGGAGCCCTCCGTTTCTGAAGGTTCGGACTAGTATTTCAAAATAAAATGCAGAGCTAATGCTGAAGAAAAGCCTCTCCTTGCAATAAAGACTTTTGTAAAGGAAATGATTTTTGAACTGCGATTCTAAACTGCGATGATTGTTTCTCCTTGCAAAACAAAAGTAGATCAAGGAGTGGCTGGGGGGGGCCCTTCAGCTCAAAGCTGTTGTTTTTGGTGGGTGGATACCAGTGGACTCCATCAATTCCTGGGGCAATGCACTGTGGTTTTGAAGTGACACATTTTATAAAATGTCTATCTTGTTTTACTCAGGTTATACTGGAGAGCTTTGCCAATCCAAGATTGATTATTGTATCCTAGATCCATGTAGAAATGGAGCAACGTGTGTTTCTAACCTCAGTGGATTCACCTGCCTGTGTCCAGAAGGTAAATAATATTGCCTAGGAATCCCTTTTGTTTTCCACTTTAAATCATAAACTACTTCGATCAGCTTTAAATTTCAGAAAAAATCCGTACAAGAGAACCTCCTATTTTGTTTACAAAATGTTTGAATATTAGACATAATCTAGGAATTTCTGTGATTTTTATTTATACATTGAAAATGAATAAATAGGGCGCCTGGGTGGCTCAGTCGTTAAGCGTCTGCCTTTGGCCCAGGTCATGATCCCGGGGTCCTGGGATCGAGTCCCACATTGGGCTCCCTGCTCCGCGGGAAGCCTGCTTCTCCCTCTCCCACTCCCTCTGCTTGTATTCCCTCTCTCGCTGTGTCTCTCTGTCAAATAAATAAAATCTTTAAAAAAAAAAGAAAATGAATAAATATAATACAATGAATAACTATAATAAGTTTTTTTATAAATTTCACATGTTAAAATTTTCAAAATTTTGTTTTTGATACCAGTTCACATAAAAAAATCTTTTTTAAAAAATTTTATTTATTTATTTATTTGTCAGAGAGAGAGAGCACAAGCAGGGGGAACGAGCAGAGGGAGAGAGAGAAGCAGATTCCCCACTGAGCAGGGAGCCTGATGTGGGACTCGATCCCAGAACCCTGGTATCATGACCTGAGCGGAAGGCGGACGCTTAACTGACAGCCACCCAGGCGTCCCACATAAAATATATTTCAACATAAAGTTCACCTGCTTTTATTTTTAAATAAACTTTATACCATCTTAGAAACTTCAAGTTATCTGGAAAGCCACATCTTTTGAGCTATTTTTCTTTTAAACAAGTTTTACTTTTAGAGTAGTTTGATCTGAAGGAACAGGCAGATAATCATAGCTGGTGTGCAAGGAATGATTTTGGGCTCAGAGGAAGTTCTCATTTCTGCATGGAGGGACGTTATGGCAGTGATTACTTTAAACTTTAATGTTGTAAGAATAACCTGATGTTAGAGGTATTTTCCCCTTAAAACCAGCATGTAAGCTCCTGATCCACAGCAGGGACATTGACAACCACATAAAGTACAATGACGTCCTCTGCGGAGATTAGATGTGGAGTCTGACCGTAAGGAAACATCTCTGTCCGCCACATTATCCTCCGCTGCCCCTGGCTGAGAGGCTGCAGGGGGCCAGTGGGCAGTTGCTAAAAGGCACTGACCTCCCAGGTGACCTGAGGGCTCGGGGTTGCCAGGAGCCGCCCCTGTGCTCTGTAGCATCTCCTACTCTTTGATGTTTTGAAGACTAGAACTAAAGAAGTGAATCCCGTCCCCCAGCTTCTGCTCACCTGCTTGGGGGGTATTAACAGGAGGCACTGGCCAGCCTACTTATCCCTGCACCCCGTTCCCCAAGTTGGCATGTGTTCCTGATGTATGCGGTTACCATGACAATGGAGTTCAATGTGCTTGATGAGCCCCAGCTTTGACTCTCGCCTTGCGCCTCTGAAGCAAATGGGAAAACCTGGAAATGTTGGAAGGGTGGAGGGCTGAGCAAGCAGCACCCACATCACTTGCAGATAGAGCACTTTGCAGATTTTCACAGTGTCACTAATTCATTGCTACCTAAGTGGTTGTAGGCTGTGCTTAATGGGCAAGGGCGGGCTTCAGGGTCACCAGCTGATTGACCTCGGCGAATCATTAATCCCCACTCCCCCCTCCCTTATCCTCCTAAATGTGGGCTACACGGTGATACTGCAGACTTCACAGGGCCATTCTGGGTACAAATAGGATTTTTGTGAAAGAGCTTTGAAAACTCCAAATTGCTTATTTTTACAGTTTTGATCAGAAAGTTAAAACGAAGCCGCAGAGGCTCAAAGAGGTAGTGACTTACAAAAATCACACCACTGGGATGCCTGGGTGGCTCAGTTAAGTGTCTGACTCTTGATTTCGGCTCAGGTCATGATCTCAGGGTCCTGAGATTGAGCACCATGTCGGACTCCGCGCTCAGTGTGGAGCCTGCTTGGGATTCTCTCCCTCTGCACCCCCACCTTCCTCTCTAAAACAAATAAATAAAAAAAAAAATTTTAGAAAGCTGAGTATTTAAAAAAAATCATCCCAGTAATAAAGGATGGCCCTTGAAGTAGGACCCGGGAGTTTTACTTTTGCTCCATTTTTCTGGTGGATGGAGGTGGCCGAGCACTTCCTGTTCACCAGGTGCTGTGCTGGGTGCTGGGACTTAAGGGTTAGCAAAGCTGGGACGGCCCCTCCCGTGGTGCAGACACAGATAAGTACGTAATGACAACAGGACTGGGGCCTTGAAGATGCACAGACAGAAGCTGGTCAGTCTTGGGGAGCTGGGACTGCTGCCCACATGGGGAGAGTCTGAGTGAGGACAGGGAGGAGGAGGGCGGAGTTGATGGCGTCACCAATGAGGGAAGACAAAGAGGAAGAAAGTGGGTGACGGGAAGGCTGAAGAGTGCCAGGCTTCACGGGGCTTTGTGGGCCGGGGTGGGGCATTTCACTGTCATCCTGAGGGGGGAGCCAGGCGCTTTGGTCTGGAGCCTGGCCCCGCCACTTGTTCACCAGCCCCGTGTCATGGGCGAGTGAGCTCATACCTCTGTCTCAGTTTCCTGGTCTGTAAATTGGGGAAATGATACTGCCCACGTAATAGTCGGGATGAAACAAGATGACACAGGTAAAGTCCTTAGCACAGTGCCTGGTTATGTGCTTATTCCATATGAGCTGCTTCATCATTATTGTTTTCCTAATAACGATTACTATTAAACCATTGATGGATATAGACTGGAGAGAGACAAGAGGGGGAATAAGGAGAGAAGTTTGGGGATTGTTGCAGAAGTCCAGGGAATAGATGTGGACTGGTAGGAGGGGAAGGGTGGAGCTTGAGTGGTCAAAAGAGGGGGCCTGAGGTGGGTGGATTATGGAGGGCGGGGGAGAGTAGGGCACGTTTGTGCCGTCTTTCACTCTCCGGTTGGTTGTGCCATTCATGGAGAAGAAATGCAGAGAAGAGGTGTTATATTTTGGACGTGTTGAGTTTGAGGGGCCTTTGAGGCATCCAAGCAAAGAAGTCAGCTGTGCAGTTGCTGTGTGAGTCCGGAGGTTGGGGCAGAAGTCTAGGCCAAGTCCAAATACAGACACATTAGTCCATAGACGGCAGTTTAAAGCTGGCCATCTGGAGGATTGTCTCTTTTATCCGGTGGCCTGTCCATTCCTCCATGCTGTCTAGATAAAGCCTAGAGGAAAAGTGATGATCTGGACTTAAAAGGATGAAGACGGATTTCCCTTTACCTTCCCTGAAGATGGACCAGGAAAAAGGGGCTTTAATGATAGTTCTGAAGGATTCATTGCCATGTTTTGAAGCCTCTTGGGGGAGCGGAGGCTGGGCTGGCATTTTTAAAGCCGCCCCTCCCACTGGCTTGCTCTTTGGGTGCTGGTTGTAGAAAATAATGTTTATAGAGCACTTTACTTTAAAAAGCTTATGTCTCCAGGATCCTTCTCATATCAGCCACATTGTGAAGACAAGTTTGGAAGGTGTCTCAAGTGCACAGAATGTTCTGGATTCTGAGCCGGCACTGGACACTTGCTTCCTTCTTTTATTTCTTTCTTTCCTTTTTTTTTCCTCCAGTGCAATCACTGTTTTTGTCATGTTTGCTTTGTATGTATGCATTTACATATATGGTCTGTGTCTTTGCGAAGTAATTTGAAAGTAAATGACAGACATCATGCCCCTTCATCCCCAAATAAATCAGTTTGTGTTTTCTGAGAATCAGGACATTCTCCTTCATATGTTACTGTGCATCTAGAAAATGATCACATCTAAGAAAATTAGTAATGATTTCCTAATATTGCTTGCTGTGTGCCCTTTTTTCATTTAATCCTTTATATGCGTTAATTCTGTCTGCCCTGCTTCCCCATGTTATCTTGTGAGCGTGAGAAATACCCTGCCCGTGGAGCACTTAGCTCCATATTTTATGTTAGTAAGAGGTTCATAAAAATGTGTTTAATTATAAAAATCAACACTTAGATATCACTCTGTATGTCTCCCAGCTCATCTGACCCTCACAGCAATCCGATGAAGCAGATGCTATTAATATTTCCATTTAACAGATTGGGAAACCGAGGCACAAGAGATTAAATACCCTGCCTATGATCACATAGCTAGAAATTTAAACCCAGGCAACTTGGCACTGGCCTTCTTCTTTTTTTTTTTTTTTTTAAAGATTTTATTTATTTAACAGAGAGAGACATAGCGAGAGCAGGAACACAAGCAGGGGGAGTGGGAGAGGGAGAAGCAGGCTTCAGCCCAATGTGGGACTTGATCCCAGGACCCTGGGATCATGACCTGAGCCAAAGGCAGACGCTTAATGACTGAGCCACCCAGGCGCCCAGCACTGGCCTTCTTAACCATTGTCCCATACCGTCTCTAAATACATCCTTTAAAATAAGTTCCATCTTGTTTATTTATTTTTAAAGATTTTATTTATTTAAGAGAGAGAGAGCACGAGCAGGAGGGGCAGAGGGTGAGGGTCAAGCAGACTCCCTGCTGAGCATGGAGCCCAATGCGGGACTCGATCCCGGGACCCCGAGGTCATGACCTGAGTTAAAGGCAGACACTTAACCGACTGAGTCACCCAGGCACCCCCTCCATCCTGTTTATTTTTAAAGATGATCTTTGTAACCAGAGTCATGAGTAAAATAAATGAAAAGTATGTTGGGTTCTAAAACTTCTAAATGTCCCTGCTAAAAATTCTTAAGTCTGGGAAAAACTAGAAAAAAATTTTTCATATATATATTTAAATAAATTTTATATATATATAAATTTCCTTTTTGCAAGTACAGTGAGATCCTTTCACAGAAATTCCCAATTCCTTCCCAGTCCAGAAAGCTGTTAAAACTAGGTTTTCCCTTTGGATAGTGCTTTCAACTCTGCACTCATATGCTGGCTCTTTTCCACCCTTTTCATCTTCATTCCGTTTCCTTCAAGGATCCTTCTCCCTCCCATCTGGACCAAGTCCTCCGAGGTTGGAGTCCTTCCTGGGTATCTGTCTCCTTGACTCTCGCCTTCTTTTTAACCTCTTTCCGAAAGTTCAAAGTCAGGCCTACTGGACGGCGTGCACGGTGATGATCATTTAAGCTCTCCTTCTGGAAGTTGTCTGCTTTCCTCCTACACTTAGATTTTTATCCTCCATCAACAGGTTCTGTCTTTTCTCTGAATTTCTACTTAACTTTCACGAGTCCACATCTGTAAAGTGCCGTTTCAGGTTATGGGGACTGTGGTGGTGCTAAGAAACAAAAGTAAAAATGTCATGAGTGTTTTCTTATCTGTACCTTATTGAATGACAACAGCACAGAGCAGTAATTAGAAGCTGATTTTATTGCCTATGTTATTTACTCTGTCTGCTGATATTGTCTTTATGTTTGGTTTAGAACTTTGAGATCCTTAAATTTTAGACTAAATGCATTATAATTCTGAAGACACCTAATTATATATACTTACCATCACTGCCTATTGGTATTTAAACATGCAAATTTAAATATATGAATATATTTAAATGCATATGTAAATAAGATCTGACTATGACTGTCTAGCCATCATCTTTGCTTCAGCATCTCAATTTTTATTTTTTTTCTGCCTCAGAATTTGAAGCAGAATACCACACAGACTAATAGGGAATAAAAAAGAACTTAATAGAGATGAAAACATTCAGCAAGAAAGCCCATTTGTTGGTTCTGCAGGTGTGATGATTGGCACGATGCAGGGCATAGGATCGCATTGAGTCGAATCTAATCACTTTTCTGGCATCTCCCTGGGCGTGCACAACCAGAGACTGGAGTGAGAATATGGGGCTTCAGGCACTATTTTGAGAAGATATTATTTTATCCAATATATTTTACAAACATTAGTCTAAATATATTTTCTGGTGTGATGCCTTCTGATGGGATTACAGATGCACAGAATCTGTATTAACAGCTCTTTGCACTATAGTTCTGAGGGCGAGTATTGCAACCAGGGAGGGGACACGCTTCCTTCGGTCCTTGAACTATAGAACACCACACTGGATTCCACTGTCCGACATGCAGATCTTATAATGTGGGAACTCCAGAGCCATGGACGGCTGGAGTCCTTCTCTGACCCGGAGGTCCTGAGACCTGAGTCTGGGGCCGGTGAGGAAGTCGTGGCGGGGGAGTGCGTTGGTCACAAATGTGGAGTATTAGGGTCACATTGCTTGTGGTTGAATTCTGGACCTACCCCCCTCACAGCTCTTTGCTTCTCAGAGGCTCATTTTTCTCACTTAGAAAATGGGGATGATGTTAGGACATACTTTATAAATTTGTAATAATATTAGCAATGATGATAATGAGGATGCTGATGGGAGATTTAGTCTTATCACTTTGGGTGAGTCATATAATTTTTATCTCTTCCACCCATTGTTTTCCGTTGCAAAATGATGAGGATTGACTATTACCTTTAAGGGACCCTATTCCAAAAAGCCTTTGATTCAAATCTATCCGTTTAAGAGCCCCTTGCTGAGTCAATAAATCCAGCTCATTGTTTCAAGTAATGTTTACAGAGAAAAGTTTCATAACCTCTAAACGACTCCCTAAAACTTAATGTTGGCCCATGGGCCCCGTAGGTTAAATCCCATTGCAACAAGCTCCAAGGGTTTATCCAAACTATTTTTGTTTTTCTACATTTTATAGCTTTGAGTAATCAAGCCATATAAATCCTTTTGTCCAACTCAAATGTCAGTGGTAACAATTTTCATCTTACAGGGATTTACAGGCAATAGCCACACATGTCATAAAAATTATCTCCGAGATAATGTGTATTGTTCAGAAACTGGGCATGTTACCCAGTAAGGATTTAGGAGTTACACAGTCCTGGGATTTGGTTGTTTTTCCCCAGTATCCTGATATGTAGGGTTTTGGTGAAAGCACTCTCTGAGGACCTTATTAAACGACATGTATTTACATAAGAAATGTGCAGCATGTCCTCATAAAATTACCAGGCCGGAGTAAAATACTGCTCTTATTCTTTTAAAATTTGGCATTATCCCTAAATCACCACTTCATTTGGGAATTGTAGCAGCTGAGATCCTTGGAGTCCCAAGGGTCCCATAGTTTCACCTTTTGGAAACAAAGCAGGCTTTCAGATTTATCAAGTGTGAGTAAAACTTAATTTCTATGTTTGGTGCATGCAGATTAATTTTTGATTTTCAGCTGAGTTCATATTTCTCATCTTTTCTCTTTCTTTTCTTTTTTTTCCCACATAGCACAGTTTCTCTGAGATTGTTTAAATAAAAGTAGCGCAAGGGATTTTGTTTGCCTGCTTCTCGAATCAGCAGTGGGATGATGCACTCACTTCAGTGCGTGACCAGGGTCCTGTCATTTTTAGCTCTGCTCCTCCTCTGGGAACCATTCTGATGTCCCGGTCAGTGGTGGCAGATGACAGTTGGAAGCTACAGTGTGACAAATGAATGAAGAAATAATAATGGTATCTTGCTGCTTTTCTTTTTAAGAAGAGGTAGGGGATACCTTATAGTATTATGAATTCCGATTTCTTAAGGCGTGCCTCCAGATCTACACATGAAAATTAGTTAGTGTTCTTAAAACCTTTTGGTCTTAAAAATTCAGGTCCTGAATTTCAACTGTTATCTCTCTTGTGGCCTCAGGAATCACAACAGCCTCAGCAGTAACCATAACAATGAGGATATCTGCCATTCTTTGAGTGCCTGCTGGGTGTTCGGCCCTTGAAATTATTATTTGGGATCAGTTAGTGGTTAACAGCGGAGGCATAGGTAGACTTGGCTGCTTGAGTCGGAATCTGTGTTTGGTCACATATTACTTGGTGACCTTGGGCAAATAAACCGAAATTCTCTATGCCTCATTTTCTGCATCTGTACAGTGAAGGAAGTATTAGTGCCAACCTAATGAGGTTGTTATAAGGATTAAATCGGTATACAGTGCTCAGAACGGTGGGCTAAGCGATTAATATACAAGGAGGATCCCGGTGGACCCAGGAGATAAGCCAGGTTGGTCTCATTCTGGAGTCCCTGTTCTCTCTGCTGTACTAAGCTCCTTCTCTGGTCAAGTTCAACCTTGCGTGACAACTAGCTGGTTGGGTGCACGTCTGCTCTCCCTCATGGGACTCCAGGCTGGTTGAGGGCAGCGATGCTGAATTTTCTTTTATATTCCTTAGCACACCTGGCACTTAAGTACCTGTGAGCCTTTTGTTGAGTGTCTGAGTGAGTAAATACCTCAAAACCATTGCATTTCATTTCGTATGGGAGGAAACTGGAGCCAAGATGAATGAACCCATGTTCACTAATGTAACCAGGTGACTCTCCCTGGTGAGACTCCAGCAGTGAAGGGGGACCAGATCCCATCCAGTAGCCCATTCAGCATGGTTTAGAGGTCATCGGAGACTTGGGCAGATTTCATATACAGAATTTGGGGATCCCTTCTCTGGCTCCTAGGACCCTTTCCTTCTCCCCATTGTGAGCCTGCGCCAGGCTCCTTCCTGGGGTCCCTTTGGGCAGAGAGAGCAGGTTTACCGCTAGCGGCTTTGTGTCCCTGCGTCATTGTCGCAGCTGAGGCTGCCTGCGGGGTGGAGCTCCCCAGACGGGAAACTCACCCCATGCTGGCTGCTTCCTCTATCTTCTGACCCTCCTCCAAAAGCGGTCTGCTTTCGGTCACTTTCCAGAGCCACATAGTCGTGGGGTTATTTGGTCTGGAGTTTACCGTTGTTATTTGTGGAGAATCTGTTAAAAAAGGCTTACTTTGCCATATCAGAAGCAGAATGTCCGTATCGTTATCTTTAACAGCAACCAAGATCCTTTACTATAGAAATACAAATGTCCTCGCATAGCCAGAGGAATGTTGAAAAAGAAAAGCAAAGCCGGCGGCATCACAATTCCGGACTTC
>NC_138371.1:8737662-8768472 GCF_054177405.1 Leptonychotes weddellii
ACAAATGTCCTAAAAGTAAGTATAATTTTTTATTTCTCTCTGCAGCAAAATTTATGTCCATATTTGTATGTGTGTATATATATATATATACACGTATATATACGTGTATATATATATATATATATATACATATGTATATTCCCTGTTTTAGACAGCCAGAGGAGGCTGGAATGAAATTTTTGTCTGACTTAGACCAAAGCACCATGTGATGCGGTCCTGGATCTTACTGTGAACAATTCAGACCTGGGCTCTGAGTCCTGGGAGCATGTGAAAGTGGGATTGGCAGAAACCCGGCCTAAGAGAGCTGAACACACACACAGCTGTGAAAGTAGAAGAATGTTGGTTAATTACTTTATCATATTCTATTTTTGGTTAAATAAGCTTTTCTTTGACTAGTTTTTTTCCAACCGAGTTCTCATCTCCCGTGACCTGATGTCCTACTGATAAAAGGCTGCTGAAGGTAGATGCTTAGGCTTCCACTTCTCAAGGCATTTCCCACTGCTCTTCTTTCTAATTGCTCCAGATATATTTAATTGTAATTTGTATGAAGAACCTTGTCCCTTCCTCGCTTTCAACTTCCAAATAGTCTACACGTAGTGATGCATCTGGTCACAGTACAGCAGGGCATGCTCGTGGGCTGGTCTCACCACTGTCCCCCCTCACTGCACTTGACCGTCATCCTCTGCTCTGTTACACTCTGGGATTTTATATAACACTTGAAATAATTTTATTAGTTTCCCTTCACAATCAGAGAAACCTATGCTCAAATGAGCTCAAAGAAATAAAAACACACACCTGTAATTGCATCCACCAAGAGAGATCACTTTGAATTTTAGGCAAGTATCTTTGAAGTCTCTTTTTAATTTAATTTAATTTTTTAAAGATTTTTATTTATTTATTAGAGAGAGAGAGAGAGAGCAGGAGCAGGGGCAGAGGGAGAGGGACAAGCAGACTCCCTACTGAGCAGAGAGCCCAATGAGGGACTCTATCCCAGGACCCCGGGATCATGACCTGAGCTGAAGGCAATGCTTAACCAACTGAGCCTCCCAGGTGTCCCTAAAGTTTCTTTTTTTTATGTGCATTTTAGAAAACTAACATTGGATCTTACTGTGCATTCTCTTTTGTAATAAGCTTCTTACACTGAATAATGTGTTCCAAATGTTCTCCTGTATCGTTAATTATTTTCCTAAAGCATTGTTATTAATGGCTGCATTTTATTCCATCATATGAATGTGGCATAATGTATTTAATGAAAGACAATCATCCGCATACTATTTATTGATTACCTACTTTGTGGCAGTTACTGTGCTAAGGACAAGGGATCTAGGAGTGAACAAGACAGATGGGGCCCTGGCTCATGGATCTTGTGGGATCGTGGGTGAGAGACAGTGTAGATGCTATGACCAGGGATATGACCAGGCTCTACTGGGGTGGTCCAGTGGTTGTAGAGGGACCCCTCCGCAACCCAGACTGGGGGCTGGAAGGAAAGTCTGGAAATGTTCCGAGGGAAGTGATGTTTCAATGGAGACCCAAAGGAGAAGCAGCACCAAGATGAGTAAGTTAGGACCATGGGCAGAAGACTGTGTCTCCCAGGAAGAGAACATGGACACCATGTATGAAGATACGGGAGAGAGAGGGTGCCATGTTTGAGGAACAGAGGGGAGCTCAGCAGAGCTGTAACGCAGAATGTGATGGAGAGATGGTATGGGCTAGTGACTGAAGTAGAAGGCAGCTCGGCAGGACTTCCAACACCATGACAAGGGGGTTGAACTCCATCCAAGAGTGTGGGGGAGGGCACCGTGATTCGTTTTAGCAGAGAAGGGGCAGAACTTGAGCATTTGGGAGAAATTACTGTGGCTGAAGGAGGAATAATGGATTGGAGGATGACAAGAGTCAGAGAACTCTGTTTGGAACCTGTTACAGTAAATTAGGTGAGCAATAATGGTGGGATGAATTGGGGACAATGGAGATAGAAGGGGATGGACTGGCTGTAAGAGGAGGGGGAGAGGGACCACGGAAGACAACCCAGCCTTCAGAAAGCTTTAGGCAACTGCATGTATGGGGGTGCTGTAGGGCAGTGAGCAGCTTTGAGGGGAGAGGATGGGAAGTTCCATTTGGGACACGGATTTAATGAACCCACGGGACACTCTGTCGATTACCAGATGGCTTTGGTCAAATTACTTAACCCTCTGGGCTTCAGTTTCAAAATATGGAAAAGGTAACATGCACCTCATGGAGCTGTGAGGTGGTATGGGGTAGGTGGGTATTCAGTACCTGTGTCTCCCCTTCATGTCCCATTTCTAAGTTCCTATCATCTTTTTTTTTTTTTTCTTTTGTGTTTTTCCGGACTCAGAATTTCTACCAAGAGTTGAAACATTATTTTTCTTGTGTGTGTAAGGCGATCCTCTGGCTGTCTTACAGGGCAAATTTCTTGTTGTTCATGTCGGGAGAGGCTGGTTATGTGGTTTGCTCAGGAGTCCCTGCTCAGGATTCCCAGCCTCTTGTGGGCTTCCCCGTTCCTCTCTGGACTCCTACAGTAGCTTCTGGACTTCTTCCGATTCACTCTTGTCCTCTGTGGTCTGTTCTCCACACAATAGGCAAAGCGACCTTTCTAAAATGTAGATCCCGTGTTTTCGCTCCCTGCCCCTTAAACCTCGGGTGATTTTCCACTCAACGTGTGGTGTAGGGCCAACGCATCCCTGCCTACCTCTTGGGCCTCATTTCTTACTACTCTCTGCTTTTCCCTCTCTAGCCGCTGGTCTTCTGCTGTTCTTCAAACACAGCAGGGGCTTGAGAACTGTCCTCCAGGGGGCGCCATTCAGCTCAGAACACAATGCTTCTTGGGGCATTTGCACCTGATGCTGCCTTTGCAGGAAGCCTTGCTCCAGAGTTGACTATGGATCATTCCCTCAGGCCATTCACATCTCCCCAACCAGCCTATTTAAGATTTTTATTCTCCCCAGTATTCTCCACCTCTTACCTGCATCCGTAGCATGTAGCGTGAGTTAATGATATCGATTTACTTATCTTTCTATTGTCTGTTTTCCTCGCTAAAATTGAAGGTCCAAAGCAGTTCCTGGTACATGGCTGGTCTCCGTTTGTATAGGTTAGATAAATGAGTGGCCAAAGGAAAACACGAAACTTTCTGGCTAAACCCTGAAATTTCCATTATTAATAGCCAATTATTTTTGCTCGTGTAACCCATCTGCTCTAAGTGTTATCTCTTTTGTCTTTTATCTGTTGAGTCTAAACTGAGGAAAAGTTGATTTAACAGGGCGCCTGGGTGGCTCAGTTGGTTAAGCGACTGCCTTCAGCTCAGGTCATGATCCTGGAGTCCCGGGATCGAGTCCCGCATCGGGCTCCCTGCTCGGCAGGGAGTCTGCTTCTCCCTCTGACCCTCCTCCCTCTCATGCTCTCTGTCTCTCATTCTCTCTGTCTCAAATAAATAAATAAAAAAAATCTTTAAAAAAAAAAAAAGTTGATTTAACATTCCTCTATTTCCTAGTTATTTTTCATTTTCCTCTCTTAGATCTAAATTTGTCTTTTTGTACTGCTAAAGAAAAAGTCCTTAAGATTATTTTTACTCTCTTGAATGGATTTTCTTAAAAATTAAAAGTCCCATTGTAAATGCAATCATCTTGGGTCTGTTACGTCTTAGGGCTTCATAATTGCTTCTCCTAGATGTTCTCCCTTTTCCTCTTTATCTTGCCTAACTATCTGCTTTCTTAGAACGAGAACAAATGTGGTCCCGATTATGTTTTCCATAAACATTGGCCAAAACCTCCTCTCTGATATCACTCCTCTTCCTTGTCTGCCCAGCCAAATCTTGGGCTTGCTTTGAGACTCCGTGCAAAACCCAGCTCTCCCTCGAGGTTTTGCTGGCCTGCCCACCCCTGAGATGACCCCTCCTTCTTTTGCATCATTGCTGCTTCTAGAACCTTTGCCACGGGCTCATCCTGTGTAGACAGCCTGCGCCGGTCCCTCCAAACTCACTCTAGGCTGGAACCATTTTGTCAGTGCTTGTGCAAAGAAAAGACAGCCTCAGGTTTTTTTTTCATCATTCTAGATGTGTCTTTCTGGTCTTTTCTGGAAGAATAAGCTCTTTGAGAGTCGAGATGTTTCCTTCTCCTCGCTTCCCTTTGCGGCTCGTCAAGGCACTTAGATGAACCAAATTTCATCCCTTCATCTTTTTTTTTTTAAGATTTTATTTATTTATTTTGAGAGAGAAAGTGTGTGTGCCTGCACACACGGTGGGGAGGGGCAGAGGGAGACGCAGAAACAGACTCTACGCTGAGCGCAGAGCCCGACATGGGGCTCGATCCCACAACCCTGAGATCATGACCTGAGCAGAAACCAAGGGTCAGAGGCTTAACTGACTGAGCCACCCAGGCACCCCTCATGCCTTCATCTTGATTCAGTGATTACTCTCTTATGTATCTGTAATCAAAACAGCTAATGACTAACATTTATCCTTTTCATGTTGCCTTGTAACAAATCTGTTAGAATATGTCCTCCGTCACTCATCTCCTCATAAGTTTTTGCTGAGTGGCCTCTATGCTGGGTGCTGAGGCTCAAGCCTGAGGAACCAACTTGACTCTTCCTCTAGAAAGCATATGGTCTTTTTGGGGGTGGGAGAGAGATGACAGACAAGTAAACCACCACAACCGTGTCGTTACAAATTCAGGAGAGTGCCATGAAGATAGTGAACTGGGTCCTGTGATACAGAATAAGAAAGGGATATGTACCCAGAATGGGGTGATCAGGGAAGTCCTGCCTGTTGAACATTAAAGCCGGGAACTTGGGCACCTGGGTGGCTCGGTTGGTTAAGCATCTGACTTTGACTCAGGTCATGATTTCAGGGTCCTGGGATCGAGCCCTGCGTTGGGCTCTGCACTCAGTGTGGAGTCTGCTTGAGATTCTCTGTCCTTCTCCCTCTGCCCCGCCCCCATGCTCTCTCTCTCAAATAAATAAATAAAATCTTAAAAAAAATAAAAGCCAGGAACTAAAGCATCAAGTGTAAGCAGGTAGGAGCCGCAACTTCCAGGCAGTGGAAATGGTATGTGGAAAGGGTCCAAGTGGGGAACAGCTTGTCATTTCTGGGAACTGAAGGGAAGCTGGTGGGGCCACCTCCCAGAAAAAGAGGGGTCATTGAGTCAATGTCATCCTGTCACAGTGCGCAGGGCTTGTTGCCCATGGATGGGAAGCCCACATTTTATTCTAAGAGCAATGGGAAGCAATGCTAATATTCACATTTAAAGAAAATATTCTTATTACGGTTTGGAAAATTGGTTGTAGGGGTAAAACAGAATTGGGAATCTCATCAGAGGAAACTGTTGTAAAGACAAGGAGAGAAATAGTTGGGGCTTTGACTGGAGTGGTGGCAGCAGAGATCAAACAGTGTTTTTATGGTCAGGAAGTATTTCGAAGATAGAGTCTATTAATATCCATGGATTTGTCAGACGTGGGCTTAGGGGAGAGGAAGCAATCAGGTCTGTGAACCATTTGCCAAGCCAGTGAAATGACGGGTTAAGATTTTAAGTAACACTGGATTCCGTCTCCCTCTTGCTAAGACTGCAGAGACTGCTCACGCCTCCATAGCTTTCTCGGTTGAGTGACTTCATGGTCTTGCAACTTAAAATGATCCAGGAATGTTTTCTTTTGGTTCAAAGGTCTGATTTCCACAATGTGTCTATCTCAAGGGTGTTGACTTCTTTATTTATGTAACAAATGCTCAGCAGGCAGAGTCATGTAAATATTGGCTCAAATACGGAATTTGAAGCAATGGTCAACTAGCTAAATTATAGTTTTGCATTAGCCCCTCTTTCCTTAGATTTCTTGCATAGTTTTGTCTTGTTTACTTTCCATTTTAATCCTTTAATCTTTCATCCTTCTCTAAACTTTCCCCTTGTTGCAGTGAGTTGTTTTAAGTGTCTTGACTGCTGGCATTGTTTCTACGTGTTTGAGTTTTTCTCTGGGGCTATTGTGTTTTCTTTCCAGCATTTTCTAATGTCTATCATAGGAAGTTTGTATGACTTGGAAGAGACCATTGCAAACAAGAAACATCCCTATCTTCATCATTCTCTCTGTACCTTTTGATTAACATTATTAAATAATTTTTTAATTTTCTGCCCTTCAAGTAGGATTGTAAACCCAAATATATTTGCTCATTAGGTTCCAGTTGGGATCACATATTTATTTCTCCAGTGTAGTTAATCTGTTAATCTTTTAGTCAGTTCAGAAATGCTATTATTATTGTTATTTTTATTAATTACAGTACAATATTCCACAAAGCAGCATTCTGTTTGTTCTCCATGTTTTGGAGTCTGAATGTATCCGTTGAATCCAAGAATGTTAAATTTTGTTTTCCAGTCCTCTTGCCTTGGCCACCATAACTAATTTGGCTTGCATTTTCTGCAAGAGGAATTTTCCAGAACATTTACCTTAAGTGATCATTACTGATAGATTGACTTGTCAAAGGTCTGAAAGAGTTACGTTAATAGAAAGCGAAACTTTACCAAAGGCTATCTAAAATAATTGCTTTTAGAGTTATAACGTGATGGAGGAACAGGAAAAAGCCTAGAGGTTCCTAGGATTGAATGTGGAGTTTGAAATTCTTTGTACGTAATGTATGTTGAGAGAAAGCGGGGAGAGGGGGAGGGAGACGCAGAGGAGAAAACAGGACAATGAAAATCTTGGTTCATTTTTAGAATGTTTCTTGGAAACATGTTTCTTGGAAAGATGAAATCTGTGCTGGCTGAGTCTCAGCTACAGATGACCCCAAGGCCTTTCCTACCTTGTCGTGTAAGATACCTTTCTCCCGGCACTCACAGAACTGCACTGCGCTGTGTAGATTCACACAGAAGTGCACTTGGGAGTAAACTTTGCCTTAGCTTTGAGTCACAGACTTCTATGTTTTTACACAGAGAAATCAGACTCCTATAGCATGACTTCTGTTTGGGGGATCACTTACATCTACTCATTTATAGATCTAGAAATTGAATATACATTGTTTCTTCCCTGGGCTACACTTTAGTTTTTGACACTCCATTCAGGTAACATTCAAGCTTTCTGTGATCAGTATCATGTTTACAAGCCAGCTTTGAGTCAGAATTTCAAGAACTTATACATTCACACCCGTGTAACATGTATTATGGCAAGAGCCACAAACTAGCCAACATCTGGCCTTGATCAGCAGATGGGGAGGCCAGGCCTGCATTGGTTGGCATCTTGGCTCCAAATCTGATATTTGGCTTATTTTAAAGATGACTTCTGGTTTTATAAGGAGTTGTTAGTACATGTGATATGTTTATTCCTTAGAACTCAAGTTTCATGATCGTATTTTTAAAATACCCTCCATGTGATACTGGAAATACTGAGAACCAGCGAGGCCCAGGGCATTTCAAATGCACAGAGTTCAAAATTTATAACTGCTAAGGGATCTCCATGTTCTAAAGCTATCTTAAATTAAAGAAGTTAGGATACTGATGGGTTTAATCTGGCTGTAATTTCTTTTGCTTGCATGGCACCTTCAGCTTTTCAAGTGCTTTAAGACAAACTTATGGGAGGCAGCCTAGCATGGGGCTTAAGAACACAGATGTGGAGTCACACAGACCTCATTTTGACTCTTGCTTTTCTCACTTACCAACTGATGTCCCTGGACTAGTTCTCTGATATATAATCTCTAAGCCTTCTTTTGTAAAAGTGGATAATAGTAGACTCTAACTGAGCCAGTGGTTGTGATAAATCAAAGCAATAGATGCCAATTCCTTAATGTAGCGTCTGGTGTATAATAAGAACTCAGTATTTGCTATTACTGTTAACACCGATTCCTCTTCTTTTTCCTCTATAACTATTTGATTTATACAGCTGTCTTATCATCTCTATTTTTAACAAATGAGGAAGCTAAGACATCAAAGAAGAGCTAGTTATTTGATTGCACTGGCATGGTTTATCAATCAGAATTTGGTTTAGTTGCAAACAATAGACACCCCAAATAACTGTAGGTTTATCCCAAGTTTAGAAGTCAGCTAACATAGGGGTGCCTGGGTGGCTCAGTAGGTTAAGTGTCTGCCTTCAGCTCAGGTCATGATCCTAGGGTCCTGAGATCCAGCCCCGCTGGGGCTCCATGCTCAGCAGGGAGCCTGCTCCCCCTTCTCCTTCTGCCCCTCTGCCCCTCCCCCTTCGCCCTCTGCCTCTCCCCACCACTCATGCATGCTTGCGAGCACGCGTGCGCTCTCTCAAAAAAAAAAAAAAGTCAGCTAGGGTAAGTCTTCCAAATTTGTCTTTTTTTTCTTTTTTCAATGTTGTTTTGGGTTTTCTAGGTTCCTTGTATGTCGATATAAATTAGAGAGTCACCTTGTCAATTTTGTACAAAAAAAAATCATTTCCTTTGGTTTATTCTCGTAGAGGAGACTATCCATTATTTCACCATTAAATGTGAAGTTACCTGCAAGTTTTTTGTTTATGCCCTGTCTGATGGAGGAAATGGCCTCTGTTTTAGTTTGCTGATAGTCCCCCCCCCGCTTTCAAAAATAATAAGTGGATATTGATTTTTGTCAAACAATTTTCTCACATCTATCGAAATGACTAACTTGTTTCATGTGCATGTGTATAGAATTTGTGTTCTGAGTCTTTGGGTATAGTTTTATATTAGTATTAATTAGGTCAAGATGGTTCAATAGTGTTTTGAAATGTTGTAGACATGAGCTCGTTCTGTCAATTTATTCTGTCATTTATTCTTTCTTATTCCTAATAAGAAAGAGGTCCTTCTCTGATGGGGTCCATTTTTCCCTCTGGCAGTTTTTTTTCATATATTTTGAAGTTCTTTTATTAGGTGTCTGCACATTTAGGGTTGTTATATCTTCTTGATAGATTGCCCACTTTTTCATGTTAAATGGCCCTCCTTACCTCTGATAATACTCGTGGTCTTAAAATCCACCTTTTCCGATATAATATTGCCACACTAGGTTTCTTACACTTTTTTTCCCGTAATGTATCTTTTCCCATCTTTTCACATCAATATTTATGTCTTTTTATTTAAAATGGGTTTCTCTGAGAGAACATGTAATTCAGCCCGCTCTTTTTGTTCAGTCTTACAATCTCTGCATTGTTAGTATTTACTTTCAATGTAATTATGGATAGGACTGGATGCTGTTTTCTGTTCATCTCCTATGTTCTTTGTTTTATTCTTCCTTTCCTTCCTTCTTTTGGGAAAATTGAATATTTAGAAAATTTTTTTCTCTTCAGTTGGCTTTTTAAGGATATCTTTGTTTTCTGCTATTGTTTCAGTTCTTAATTTTTTGTTTTTATTTAGTGGTTGCTCTGGGCATTACAGTATCGAATGATAGTATAATTCTATCAACTACCCCCCTCATTCTTTGTTCTGTTGTTGTCATGTACTTTCTAAGTATGTTATAACATTATAATTCAGTGTTGTTAATTTTGCTAAAGATAGCCAGTTAAGGAGCACCTGAGTGGCTCAGTCAGTTGGGCATCTGGCTCTTGATTTCGGCTCGGCCATGATCTCAGGGTTTTGAGATTGAACCCTGCATCAGGCTCCACGCTCAGTGGGGAGTCTGCTTTAGATTCTCTCTCACTCTCCCTCTGTCCCTCCCCCCAACTCACCTTTGCACTCTCTCTCAATAAATAAATGAATAAATAAATAAATAAAATATTTAAATAGCTAGTTGTTTTTAAATAAAAAAAAGAAAAAAATAACTTATCTCCAAATGTACCATTTTCAGTGTTCTTCATATCCTCCTATAAACTTGAGTTTCCAACTATATTATCATTTACATTCCTGTTTTAATAACACTCTTTAATGTTTTTGTAGTAAGGTAGATATGTTGGCAACAAATTCTCTTAGCTGTTCTTTGTTAGAAAATGTCTTAATTTAGCCTGATTATTTAAAGTGATTTTCCCTGGAAATAGAATTCTTGGAGATAGGTTTATTCTTTTAGTACCTTAAAGAGGTAATTTTATTGTCTTTTGCCTCCATAGATCCTAATGAAAAGTCATCTGTAATTCTTTTCGTTGTTCAATGTATGTATTTTGTCTTTTTCTTCTGGATACTTTTAATATTTTTTTGTAGTTTTTGGTGTTCAGTATTTTGACTATGAGGTACTTGTTTGTTTTCTTTGCATTTGTCCTTCCTAGGGTTCACTGAGCACTATTGTCTATGGGTTATTTTCTACCAAATCGGGGGAAAAAAAAACTCAGCCATGATCTCTATGGTCCAGATGGTAGAGTGAATGAAGGGATAAGATAAAACAGGGCAAAAGGTGCGTGCTAACTCTCTTTTAAGGAAATTTCTCAGGAGCAACCTCAAGAGATTTTCATTTATATCCCATTACCCAGAATTTTGTCATTTACATTGGGCCACAGAGGAGACTGGCAAATGTAGGCATTACTCTGTGCAGCTAGGTGACCAGATGTTCTCCTGTGGTGAAAGCAGAGGAGACAGATACCAGAGAGGACGCGCCCTTTCTGCAACACATAGCCAGCAAGTGACAGAGCTCTGACAGATCCTGGATTACCTGTTTTCACATTCTTGGCCCTTCTGCTACACCCCAGGCATCAAGTGTTAACGACAGGAAGTACTAGTTAGAAGCTTGGATTTGGGAGTCAGACTGCCTGCGTTGGAACCCATCCTTGCCATTTTCTAGCTGTGTAACCTTGGGCAAGTTAGTTGATGTTTCTGTGCCTCTGTTTACCCATCTGAAAAGGAAATAGTAGTACTAACTCATAGAACTGAGACTAGGGTTAAATGAGTTAATATAGCCAGACCACTTGGAACGGTGCCTGGTATGGACAAGTGTTTGCCATTAACAGATACTGTTTCAGTAGCTTGTCCTTTTGAGCCTGTGCGGAAACGCTGCCAGAGACACACCTGCCTGTCACCTCTTCCCACCACTGCTTGCTCTGGGACCCCACCTCCATTTGTCAGCCTCGCTGGATTGCCCAATAACTGTGCAGGTGTTTAGAGAACAGTGTGTGAGCACCACCTGATTCCAAAACACTCCCCCTTAGATATCTCCCAGGACTCCATCCCCAAGGATTCATGAACATGTGAAATTTGATGACGTTTCAGAGATTGGCTGACAGGCCCACCTCTCTCCTGTTGCCCTAACCACAAACTCTGGGTGTAAAGGCAACCTGGAATTTCCCCAGAACCACTGCTTAAAGGAAGGAGCTTCCAACATGTACTGAGCACCACCTGCCATCTTGTGTCATCCGACAGGGCAGGGGTCACCCTCATTTTATATGCAAGGAAATTAAAGCACAAAATGATTAAATACTTTGCCCAAGGTCACACAGCTAGCAAGAAGATCCAAACTTTGGTTTTCTGGCCTTGCCTTCTTTGTGTTATAAAACTTTGTCCCTTCCTCTCTCTGGAAGGTCATTTAAGAGGTGGCTATGGAAGGTATGAGTCATTTACAGAGGATGTCCCATTAATAAGAGGATAACAATTGCTTGGGTAATGGAAATAGAGAATTTGCTGGTCACAGCAGTTGTGTCTTAGCTCGGGCTTCCATGACAGAATGCCATAGATGGTTGGCTTAAACAACAGACATTGATTTCTCACAGGAATGGAGGCTGAGAAATCTGAAATCGGGGGACGAGCATGGCCAGGTTCTAGTGAGGACTGTCTTCCAGACACTTGCCTCAAGTATTAGCATCCACACCTATGAATTTGATTCTCATCCATATGCGTCTGACCCCCAGCCCATGTCCTCTCCTTCATATCTCTTTCCTGAGCACCAGATCTGCATAGTTAACTGACTCCTAAACAACCACAAAAGTACCTCAAGTCAGCATGTGCAAAGCTGAGCTCATCATTCTGCACTGGGAATCTCCTCGTCTGTTGATCATTGTTGGTAACAACACCATCCACATTGTACCCTAGTCTGGAAAAGCACAATTATAGCTGTTTCTTACTGAATGCTTGTTATTTGCCAGTCACCGTGCCAAATGTTTTCCAGAGTTTTTCATTTAAGCTTCGCAAAAGCACGTGCTGTCGGCATCATCATGCCCATTCCATGAACGCAGAGACATAAGGTCAAGATGATTAAGGACTTACTTAAGGTCTCGCGGTTACTCGTGGTCAGTAACTCCCACTTTGGCTCCAAAGCCCGTGGTTCACATTAAGTCACACAGAGAAGGCACACACACAGTGCCCACAGACGTGTTTTAGTTACCAGAGAAGTGACTTATCAACATTTTAAACTAGGAGGGGTTCAAACAAGAACCCAGATTTCAGATATTTCTTGACAATTCAGAAGATTTGGCAAGGGGAACCACCTTCCAAATGGCAGCAGTGGGCTGCAGGTGGGCGGCAGCCACCCCCTTTGGAATGCATTCTGGGGGCATGCATTCTCCAGTCCGGCGCAGTCCCTACCACTCCCTGCTGTCTTACCACTGGCCCACTTCTGTTGTCAGCGCTGCCTGCCTGACTCTTTCTGGTATTGGAGTTTAAGGCTCCTGTTACCTTGTGTCCGTAGGCTCTCCCCTCTCTTTCATTCTTCCACCATCTAATGGGTCCCTGAACTGACAGTGTTGCTTGTGCAATCATTTACTGTCTGTCTCACATTCTTCATCCCTAATGCTACAAATTGTTCCTCCTAACCTCTCACCCCAATTACGCTAGTAAACACCTGCTTTCCTGCTTCCAGTCTTGATAGCCGTTAATTCACTCTCCACACTGCTTACAATTAGGGATATCAAAAACAAAACAAAACGAAACAAAACAAAAAACAGGAATAGATGATGTCCAGGGGCTTCAGAATAAAATGCAGACTCCTTATGGAGGCTTGCAAGACTGATCATGATCTGGCCTCTGACCAGGAGCCTCATTTATGTTCACTTTCCACCCTCCCCTTGACCTTATTGAAATATGGGCTCTCCTCTTCACATCTCCTTGCATATTTATTCATCTTTCTCTCTTACTTGGAATATGCTATGTGGATTATGTGAATATTTGTAATGGAGTCTACCAACATGAATCTAGAGTGATTGCCTTTCTAAAATTTGTATTTTTTTAAATTTTGACTTGATGGATGAGTCTTCGACTTCTTTTTCCATTCAGATACAAACATGAGTCCCGATTATGTTTATACATCTTAACACCTTAACTGGCCCATCACTGACTTCTGTGCTGTATTGCAGAGTAGCAAGAGATTGGGCTTAGTATCCCTGCTCTGCCATCTACTAGCTACGTAGACTTCAGCAGGCTACTTTATGTATGTTTCTGTGTCATCTGTTAAGTAGAGCTCCTAAGGGTTCTTTTATCATACAGTTACAGTGGGGTTTGGAGAAATAATGCATGGAAAGGCTTAGAACCATCTGGTGCACACCAGCCCCCAGGGGATGTCCACTATTTTTGTTACTCTTACCATTCTAATTTAATTCATTTATTCAGCATTGGATCAGGAGCTCTTTCAGGAATTTTGCTATGTATCTTTTTAGAACCCACAACGACTTTATGAAGAAAATAATTTCAGCTCTTTTCTGGATGAGGCAGCAGATTAGAGCGGTCGGGGCTTGCCTTGGTCGCTGTTTGTCCCATGGTAATAAGTATTTAAGTGTCTCCTTTTCAGTCAGAGTAAAATGGAACACATCTCATGAAAGATGGAATTATATTCCTTTCCAGGCCGCGAAGGGACTCTTTGGAGAATTCAAGTGTTATTAAAAAAACTGATGTGGGACATTTTTAGTATGATTTCTAAAATTTAAAAACTACCGGGAACTTTATAAAATGTTGAATAGAATTGGATTTTGAAAAGGTTTTCTATTTCTGGATGGAAAAATACCAAGTTGATTACGCCAATTTATGAGGGATGCTTCAGACAATTAAGTCTGGGAGCTATTTTTGTTTGTTTTATATATTCACTGTGTCCTTAACAGTAACAACAGAAATTGCCAATATTGTCAGGAGTTCTGTGTGAAGATGGGTAAATACAAACTTAAATGTAGACAAGAAGGGGCGCCTGGGTGGCTTAGTCAGTTGAGTGTCTGCCTTCGGCTCAGGTCATGATCCTGGGGTCCTGGGATCGAGTCCTGCATCAGGTTCCTTGCTCAGTGAGGAGTCTGCTTCTCCCTCTCCCCCCACCATGCTTTTTCTCTCTCAAATAAATAAATAAAATCTTTAAAAAACATGTAGACAAGAAAAGTTGAAGAGAACATTGGAATGAAAACTATTAGTAAAATTATTTAACTTTGTTTCTAAAATTTGAACCATCTTCATTTCATTTTCAAGCTGCTTTTATACTGTGAAAAGAATAGGTTTTACTAAAGCATTTGAAATCCCTACATGGATACACAAGCCTACAGACCCACATATATGTATGTACACATTTTAAAATTGAGAAATACTGAAACACATATACAGAAAACAAAATAAATATCATCTACACAATTAGCACATTTAATATTTTTTTAAATTGTACCTCAGTAAGAGGTACAATTTAGATATAAATCTCATTCATTTTAGGTACATAACTCAGTGCTTTTTGTAAATGTATCACCACAATGGAATATTAGACCATTTACGTCGACCCCAAAGACTGCTCATGGCCATTCAAGGTCAGTCCCCTCTTCCTACCCAGCCCCAGGCAAGCACCAATCTATTTTCTATATCTATAGATTTGCTTTCTCTGGACATTTCTTATAAGTAGAATCACAATATGTGTTGTTTTTTAACTGCTTTCTTTCAGTAGCGTAATTTTTTTTGGGTGCATCCACAATGTAGCATGAGTGAGAACGTAGATCCCTTTTATTGATGGGTAGTACTCCATTATATAGACACACCATAGTTTGTTTATCCATTACAGTAACCAACTTAAAAAGTATATATTTAAGAAACGCTAACAGTGGCTCTTCTAGAGAGAAGAATGAGGTATAAGGGATTTGGGTGGGAGATCTTTTCATTGTTTACTATTTTATATGGGTTTATTTTTTAAATTCAAGATTATATCTTTTTTGAAGCAAAGGTAAGGAATGCCTTTCCTCCAGCAATATGTATAAAATAAGAGGACAAAGCCCTCCACTGACCCCAACCCTCCCTTCCTGAACATAATCACCATTAATTTATTTTTGGAATCTTTCTAGACTGTATGCACACACATACATATGCACATGTACACCTATAAATATATTCATGTCCCTGTATGTCTGTACATCTAAGTGGTCATATATCTTACATTTCAACAAATTGGAAGCCCAGGGCTTAATACTTTAACCGGTTCCCAAAGCTAAGAAGACCTGCCTTCCCTCTATCGTTGGGTTGTCTGTATCTGGAAACTGTTAAATGAGTTAATCACTTCACAGTGAGGAACATTTAAGAGCGGACCCAGTTTATTTATGTATTTTTAAAGATTTTATTTATTTGAGAGACAGAGGGAGAGCACAGAGGGAGAGTGAGAAGCAGACTTCCTGCTGAATGGAAAGCCCCATGCCAGGCTCGATCCCAGGACCCTGAGATCATGACCTGAGCTAAAGGCAGACGCTTAACCGACTGAGCCACCCAAATGCCCCATGGACCAAGTTTATTAGCTATGATGTGTGCACATGGTTTAATTTATTTCTTACCCGTCCCTGTCTGTGGTTTCTGGCAGGATACTTCGGCGCTGCCTGCGAGGAAAAGGTGGACCCCTGTGCCTCGTCCCCATGCCAGAACAACGGCACCTGCCACGCGGAAGGCATGCATTTCAGCTGCAGCTGCAGCTCGGGCTTCACGGGGCCAGCGTGCGCCCAGCTTGTGGACTTCTGCGCGCTCAGCCCCTGCGCGCACGGCACCTGCCACAGTGTGGGCACCAGCTATAAATGCCTCTGTGACCCAGGTTGGTACCGTCATGGGACGCAAGTCCTTGCTCTCTCCAGTCTCAGACTTTGACCTTTTGTTTTGCATCTGGGCAGATGTTGGCCCCCCAAATGTGTTCACTTGTCCGTAGGCGTGCACCCCACTTTCATGACACCCTTTCTCTTTATTCTTACTCTTGGCAGCATTTTAAAAACACCCTTTCCCCTCTCCGTGAGCAGGTCACAGTCATTATGACAAAATAAGAAAAATACAAGTAAGCAAAATAAGGAAATTAAAAACAGGCTTAATCTCCGAACAGCTTAATTATTTTTTAACGATTTACTAGAGGTCATTCCCCAGCTTTTACTGGATTGTATTTCTTTTAATACCATGTTCTTAGGTTAATGGAGTATGTTTTTCTTTTTTAATGGGCATAAAAAGCAAGACGCAGTCCATTTAGAATTTTCTCATCTATTAAAATTCTTACTCTGTGCACTGTATGTGTTATCGGACCCGTGACGCCCTCCGCAAATGTTCAGAAGTTCCATCATTTATTTCCCAAAGGTCTTCTGCGTCGTACTGATTTTTTTATTGTGTAAATTTTGAGACTCAGAAGTCACAGTGATTTCTAGTCAAAATTTGTGCCAGTGCAACCTACCTGTGTGGTCCTGAAAAGAACACACACGGGTGACTCTTTCTGGTCGCTTCTCTTCTGCCTCTGTCTCTCCCTCCTTGCACGAGCTAGCCCTTCAGAATGCGTTGAAGTACGATTCCTCACACGTGTGCCTGACCCGTCCACATGGAGGCCAGTTCCCTGGTTTTGCTGGAGTCCCGGGTCTGCTCGTGCAGTGCCTTCCACCTGGATGCCTGCTCCCCTGTCACCCTGTTTCACCTGCAGACTTCACCTGGGCCCAACACACTTTCCTCCCTCTGAATTCCAGCAGTCACCCTCGAGATCACTTGCCTGGTCTTTAAAACATTATATTAATTGTCTTTCTCCCCATTGGGGGTAGGAGGAAGTGTATTTTATTAGTAACCTTTGTGTAACCGTAATAACCCCAAACCACCATTTAGCGAGCACGAATCTTTCTAGGTTTTGAGCTGGGTGCTTCACATCTCTGGTCCTTACAGTGCCCTCCCTGCAAGCTAGATATTGCCGAGACACATTTAGGGATTGTGTCATACTTGCTTTAGTCATGTGCCTGCAGCCATACACTCAGAAGGGGGCTGAATGCAGGTGCCAACCCAGTGCCGTGGTCCTAGAACTTTCAAGGGGCACGTCTCATACTCATGATTCAATGAAGGAATTAGTAGGAAATCCAGCTAAGCATTGAGGGGTGTTGAAAACCTTTTCATGGAGACTCTTAATTCTGGGTGGCTCAGTCAGTTAAGCATCTGAGTCTTGATTTCAGCTCAGGTCATGATCTCAGGGTCGTGAGATTGAGCCCCATGTCAGGCTTTGTGGTCAGCACAGAGTCTGCTTGTCCCTCTCCTTCTGCCCCTCCCCCTGCCCATGCTCTCACTCTCTCTTAAGTAAATAAATAAAACCTAAAAAAAAAAGATATATATATATATGAAGAGAGAAAGAGAGAGAGAGAAATATTGAAAGAGATTGATTTTAAGGAATTGGCTCATGTAATTGTGAGAATTGGCAAGTTCTCAATTTATAGTGCAAGATGGCAGGCTGGAAACTCAGGCAGGGTTTCCTTGTTACAGTGTTGAGCCTGAATTCCTTCTTGTGAAACCTCACTCTTTGCTGTTAGGCCTTCAACTGATTGGATGAGGCCCACCCACATTTTGGAGGGTAATCACTTTGCTCAAAGCCTGCTGCTTTAAAAATGAATCTCATCTAAAAAATACCTTCACAGCAACATCTAGACTAGCGTTTGACAACATCCTTGGGTGCCGTGGCTTAGCCAAGTTAGCACATGAAATTAACGCTCACAGTGACATTTTTGGGTTTCCCATTAAACCTTGAGGTGAAGAAGTTTCTCCACCTCTCCGTCTGCCATGAGAGACTTTCCTGTGCTTACCCCCATCCTCTCCTGTCAGAGCCATGGTGCAAATGGGAATGGCTCCCCCTCCCCCGGAAGCCCAGTTTTCCACCATGCAGGGGGCAGCGTGGGTGCCGTGGAGCTGGGCGTGCAGAGACCGAGGAGCGCAGGGCACTACCCTTGCCTGTTGGGAATGAGGAGCACGAAGACCACTGTGTCTGCAAACGACGCTGCAGTGGTGCTGGGGAGAACACAGTCTCACTCACGTCATGACTCATGAGTGCGCGGCTCCCAGCGCTCTGCGTGGCAGATGCAGATGGTACGCATGGCATCGTCCCCAGCCCCCCGGCAGCCATCGGAGGCAAAATGGTGCTGTCAGGAACTTCCTCCCTGCTTCGATACAAGACTCCTGAGAGTGCTGCTTCCATCAGTGAAGGCCCACCTGTCTCCTACTCTCTCTCTTTGCACACTGGGAGGTGAGAACCAACCTGTGAGATCCCATCCCATTGACTATCACCACAGGAAACTTACAGGACTTCTCTGGACCTCAGTTTTTATATTTTTATGAAGAACATCTTAGATGCTTGTCAATTCAGCGGTAGTTGGTGTCACAGCCTAGACTGGGACAAGTTGCTGACCGTGGTCTGCTGTGTGTGAGACGTTAAATGTGGCATGTGGCACGTTTCCAGGCATGGAGTAGTAAGAGCTATTGCCCTTTCTTTCCATCCACGGACATTCCAGTATCTCTTTTCATTCTTTCTTTTCTTTTCTTTCTTTCTTTCTTTCTTTCTTTTTTTCTTCTTTCTTTCTTTCTTTCTTTCTTTCTTTCTTTCTTCTTTCTTTCTTTCTTTCTCTTTCTTTCTTTCTTTCTTTCTCTTTCTTTCTTTCTTTCTTTCTTTCTTTCTTTCTTCTTTCTTTCTTTCTTTCTTTCTTTCTCTTTCTTTCTTTCTTTCTTTCTTCTTTCTTTCTTTCTTTCTTTCTTTCTTTCTTTCTTTCTTTCCTTCTTCTTTCTTTCTTTTTCTTTCTCCTTCCTTCCTTCCTTCCTTGACTAGGACATAATCTACACACACATTTATTAGGTGGTCTCTCCCCCGGACAGAGCCTTGGAGTTCTGTCAGAGTTCTCTCATTGAATTTGGGAGATAAAATTGCTTTCAGAGGGGTTGCTTTCTCAGATCATTAGGTGACATTGTGTGAAATAAAAAAGGTATCTTAACATCTGGGAAGAATTTACATTTTAAGAGGTGAAAATGACAATTCTCTGAATATGAAATTTTTAGTCTTAATCTTTTGGAGCATGTAATTGCTTTACCACTAGTTTGCATAATAGAAGAATCTCACAAGAATAGGTGAAATTGGGTGTCTAGCTGAAGAGCGCCAAGCCCGATCATCTTTACAGAGAGCAAACCAATCCCATTTCATAAAATGACAGCAGATTGAAATCATGTCAGGTTGATAATTAGTTCCCATCTGACAAAATGCCATTTGGATGACTGCAAATCAGATTTGCCAGGTGCTTTATTTTCAAACCTCATTTTTAGCTTATCAGGCTAGGGGTTTCTGATGGGATTTTAATATTAAATAATAAAATGTCAGCACTGAGTAATCACTGAAATACTATCTTTCAGTGACAGTGTTAAGTGATAGGCCACAAATACTCCAAAAAAAAAAAAAAAAAGGCAAATTGAAATCTCCCCAAGACCAGAGAAAGTGAGAATTTGGAGCCTTGTAAGCATTGTAGGGTGGAGTGCCAAGGTGCGAGGAACTTGCTGGGGGTGGAGGGGGCATGCTTGCAGGTGGAAGCCATGGTGTTTCATGCGCTCTCAGTACAACAGTAGCATCTGCAGGTGCCATTTGGGTGATGACCAATACTGGAAGGAATCCCTGGTTGGAGATGGTTTGCCTGAGTTCACTGGTCTTGGCCCGTGCCTAACACAATTGAATCATTACTCTGACCTTGTTTGTTGAATTGAATTAACCACACCATTATAGAATGTGCCTTAAGTTACTATTTAAAGGATTTAAAATATAAGGAAGGCATCAGAGGATTTTTATGTGGCTATACAAATATCAGTTTTTGTCTTTGTGAATAACCTTAGATGCTCATTGGTTGTCACCAATGAGACCTGGGGCAAGTTGCCAATCATGTGTCTCTGCTGATTCTTCTCCACCAGAGGGTCTGTAACTCATTTAGATCATCCAGGCTATAAAAGAAAGAAAGTTTAGACTTTTTCCAAAGAACACCTTTTTAAAGGAAGCTATAGGAATTTCAGATACTTTTTATATATGCCCTACGTGCGGGCTGCACCTCTGATCTCTGAGGCCGGAAAGGGAGCTGTCATTGCTTCCTTTAAACTCAGACTTGGCAATATCAGCACTCTGATAATGTCTTCTGGAAACACAATCTAAGATAAAACTTACTGCTTTGGATTTCAGTAGCAATTCAACAGCCGTAAAGAAAAAAGTACACCCACAAGATATGAAGACATTTAGCTTGCTAATGAATGCTTAATTGCATTTAGATTCTTGGATATGTACAGTGGACAGCTTTCATCTTTTATGAACCAGAAAACTTTCTTTACTAGGTTCACTAAGATGGAGACAATTCTTATGTTTAACAAGCTCTAAGGGGTTCTTGATCTACATAACGCAGCATCCCTAAGAATTATAGATTGTATACAATATATTGTCTTTTCCCACATCCCAACTCTATTACCATGCCCTTATTTTTTTATATTGCAAAATATGATATCTGTCCTCACCATGGGGCTCCCAAATAGAGTCTTGTCTACCTAGCTAACAGCTGTAGAAAGTCTTTGTAATCTGTACTTACCTAAGAAAAAAATTTTAAGTCTCTACATTGACATCATGATGACAGTAAGAACACTGATATATGGGGGCTTGTTGGACAATTATAGGTAGGCCTTGGAGGTGTTAGGAGCTGGCCTGGTGCTCACAGCTGGGCCATTGTGTCTCCTATTGGACACGGGGACATAAACAATCCCACAGAAACTGACACCAGACACGGTCACTCCTAGGCCATGATAGTGAGACAAACAAGACCATTTCATAATTCTAAGTACAGACAAAACCAAGGTCACCATGCAACCAACACAATACCACACTTCCTCTTCCCTCACAAATAAATTGAGGGCCAGCTGCTTCTTTACCACTTACAGTTTTGACCTTGAGCTAGCTTGCCCTTGCTATAGATAAGATTTATTGGGATACTCAAGCATAGAGCTGCTCCTGCTTTCTGACCCCCCACTCTAGAGTGAATCCTCCCCAGATCATCCAGCTGGAGTTCAAATCCTGTAAGTAGCATCTAACCCCCTTTTACAGAGACACCTCCTGGTTCCCATGATGTGTGTTCTCCCTTGCTGCAGTGTGTGATAAACCCGACTTGTTCAACTCTAGGTGTATCCCTGGTAGCCTTTAGTTGGAGAGCATTGACTGGACTTAACTGATCGAAATGCTCAAAATATTGAAAGTTTAATCAATTGAAGTTTTGTATTAACAACAGTCCAGTCAGAATTTCCAACGAGTTGGACAGGGAAATATTGTGGATTTATACACGGGGGAAGGACACTATGGAACAAAAGTCCTGGGTGAGGGTGAAAGGGGGAGGAGAAGGGAGGTTCAGAGAACAGTAGATGCAGTTGGCTGCAGAATAAGTTACCCTGGGTGCTGTAATGAGTGGTAAGGCTGAAATGCTCACTGGGGCACACTGGGGAGACTCTAGATGCTGAGTTTGCAAAATGAAGACTTGGGGACATTTTGCACCGTATGGGAACTGATCTGTGTTTTATTTATTTTTTTAAAGATATTATTTATTTATTTGACAGAGAGAGACACAGAGAGAGGGGGAACACAAGCAGAGAGAGTTGGAGAGGGAGAAGCAGGCTTCTTGCCAAGCAGGGAGCCCGATGTGGAGCTCGATCCCAGGACCCTGGGATCATGACCTGAGCCGAAGGCAGACGCTTAACGACTGAGCCACCCACGCTCAGTCCCCTGATATGTGTTTTAGAAAGATTGTTCTGATAGAATTGGGAGATTTCTAGGGAGAATGAGTGATTCTAGGAAGAATGGGGAAGAAAGATTATTCTGGCAGAATTAGATATTACAGATCGATCGAATTACAGTCAAGAAGAGAAGGTAAGACAGCAGAGGAGTCAGGAAGCGCAGGCAGGTGGAAGTGAGGGCTTGAACCTGTGGCAGTGGGAATGAAAGGTTGGACCTAAAATCTAATCGACAGGTGGAATCGTCAGAGTTGTCAGCTGAATGCGGGGAATGAGGGTCAGAATGGAGCCGAAGGTACCTCTCCAGCTTTACCTTGGGAAACTCAGAGAAATAGCAGAATGTGCTGAAGGAGCCTTAAGCCTCCACCACGGGACGCTGAGGAGTCTGCCCCAGTGTTGTCCACAGCCGCTGCCACGGCCATACTTCACCACCATTTTGTTTTTATTCTAATTTGGGGGACATTCGGGGAGAATTAGTGGTATTTGCCTTCTTTAGGCTGGTGACCCGAGGGGTTGACAGAAGGGAAGAAAGGACACCAGTAATGAGTGAAGGGCACTTGCTGGTGGAGCATATGGAGTTTTTATGAGAGTCTTGACGTTAAAAATCTATTCACAAGGCTGCTTTTTAACCTCACTTTAAACGGCTAATCCGTATGTATGAAAGTGTTGATGAACCGGCCTTTAATTATAGAGGATTTCTGTTCCTTCTCCTCCCACTGCTCCGCTTAAAATTGAAGTGGTTGAGAGCTCATTCGTGGCTGAACTATTGTTGAAAAGGAATGAAGTTTACCTGCTCGCCGTAGGTTTTAGAATCGTCTGTGAGGACAGCAGAAAGCATATGACATCCCCTTACCTGGAATGCAGGCTGGGGATGGCAGCTGATAATAGCTTGCTTCACTACGCCGTGCATTTCTGAGGACGGCTCTATGTGAGACGCCGCCATCACATAATTGCAGGAACTTCTCATGAAGTTCATGGCCGTGAAGGTCGGATGGGGACATATTTGAAACTCTTTTACAACTAAGCCATTGACTCTTATTTTGTTTTGTGGTGGGGACTTAATTACGATCCGATTGCTAGTGTTTTTCAGCTTTGCTGAGAGTCTGGGCGTCTGGAATTGAGAACTGAAAGTCAGCATCCTTGCCTCTCTTCCCAGCTGGGAGGGAAAGGGGCCTGGCTGAGAGTTGAGCAGAGCCCAACTCAAGTCTCAGCTTTGTCACTGAGCAGCTGTGCGGTTGGCCTCTGGCAGCCTCAGTTTCCTCTTCTACAAAATGGGGATAAACCATAAAGCTCAGATGAGATGATGCATATGGTCTTGCGCTTTGAAATCTATAAAACACGAAGCAGTTTGCAGATGTCCGCTATGCTTTTCCCTGGGGAAGATCGGTGAGGAATGATTAAATCTGTGCCCCGATTCTTTTCATATGAGGTTCGAGGCTAGAGTTGGAGTGGAGGTGGGATCCGTCTTCATGGCCGTAGTGGGTATGGGTCCACCTTCTTACAGGATTAAGTGATTGCTTGCTGCCTGGGCTCTCGGTGGCTTCAGGGATAAATATTTAAGTGCCTGGTGCTGGGCAGATCTCTTTAAGTGCAATGGCTCCTCAGATCCCCACAGTCCTTAAGTAGGAACACCATGGTTGTTGCCATTTCTGAGCCCAAGACTACAGAGCTAGTTAAGGATGAAGCCAGGATTGAACCCTGGGCGTTTGGGATCCAGAGCCTCTGTTATTTCAGAGTAAACAGGAAATGGGTTCAAACTGTGGCTTTGACTCGCTAGTGATAAGTAAAAGACTGAAAAATGAAATATTTTAACCAGATTTCCTAAGCAGTAGTTGTCTTAATAGCTACCTCAGAAGAACACATTAAATTGGGGTTCATCAGGACCTTGTATGTATCCAGATATGTATCCAGGTACTGCTCTTCATCCAGGCAGCTTTTCCTAAGTAGCTCGCATCTATGAAAACTGCCTACATCCGGACTCCGTGCCAGTCACTCGACAAAATTCTCTCTTACTTAACTCCAGGTTGTAGGATTCCTATTTTTTTAATTCAAGGATGAAGAAGTTGAGGCAGTGAGAGTATAAACAGTAAGAGGCGGTGGTGACAGAGCCCCAAATTTAACTGGGTTTGCCTAGCACTGAAGTTCTTGACCAATAGGTAGACTCTCAGCAGAAGCCTACTTGTGTCCCCCCAACCCCAGTTACATGTGAACCTGGGCACTCACATATGTTTGAGCCCATCACGAGAAGAAGCTTCTAGACTCCTCTTGTCTCAGCACAGCTCCTGAGATGCGGCTTGAAAAGCGGCCTTGGTTGTGGTCCAGTGAGTGGCTACTGACCCATAGTTCCTTCCTTCCCAGCACAGAGAAACGCAGTTCTGACTTGCAAAGAGATTGAGCTGCTCGTGGGGAGGGGGGCCCCTTCCACTTTTATTACACCGCAGATTCAGCTCCTTCAAAATTGTTGCTGGGGGCTACCTGGGACCGAAACTTAGGACCACATCTCACCTGGTGCGTGCTGCTTACACCTGTTTAAATAAACTGCTCTCCTGTGACTCAGATGAGAAATACAGACACGGCCACATGACAGATGTGTCACCCTTCAGCTGAGGTGGTCTCTCTCTTGAGGGGTGGTGCTTCTCACTCCTGGGGGCCCCAGTGCCTAGAAGCAATACGACCTTTTTTCTTACCACTGGAATCTGAAAGTCCAGACCACAAGGCAGTACACATTCCTTAGTCCACACTTCCTTTCAGTTGGGCTTATCCCATCGAAAGACATACTTTTACTAATGAATTAAACTTCGGACATTCGCTCTGACCTGTAGCATCAGAAACCATCTGGTATTGAAAAAAATGAAACATGATCCGGATCACCATCAACATATCATTAAGACTTCAGTCCAAACAGCTAACGGTCTCTCCAGGCAACCCCTCTAAAGCCCTATGGGATTTTAGATGGCGCACTGTGGTATTGCATAAGGAGGCAGCTGATGGCACGGGAGAGGACACGCTGCTCCACAAAATCAGTAAGTGCTTTGAGTTGACAATGTGCTGGAATAAAAAAAGAGGTCATCACTCTACTGCAGGCACACCTAGGGGCTCAGAATCTTCATTAAAATGGAAGCAATTTTATAACAGCACTCAACATATGCAGCAACTTCCATCATGTGCCCTTAAATTGAAAATTAATGACGGTGATAGAAAACCAATGGAACAAACACAGGGCATTGTCCACAGGTTTTTAGACAAATCCAAATCAATAAAGAATTTAAAAGCACAGTGAAGCTAAAAGGCCAGGAAAAAAAAGTAGAACATGCAAGCAAGTCTCGTCTCCTTTGGGGTTGTCTATTTGGGACTCGGGATGCAGGCTGCCATCGGTCACCCTATATCTCAGACCATCCCCTACAACAGCACATTGTCACAGGGGCCCCAACCCTGGGGTTCTGGGGCCTAGCTGTGCCTCCACTACGGACGGTGATGACAGACCACTGCCCCCAAGCCACTCCCGTGGGAAGGAGTAGGACACCCGAGCTCTCTCCCAGCAAAGAATGAAAAAACAAAAGCCAACTGTGAAGAGGGAAGAACATTTCAGGGACATCCCCAGAGCCAGATGAAAAGGAATGGCATCGAAGGCATCCGGGGCATATGGCAATCAGTGCTCACGCACGTGTCTGGCGCTTGGCTGGAATGATGGGGGCCTCTGGGCGACATGTTGCTCATCATCCAGCAGACCAGTCTGGGCTTGTTCACATGGCAGCTGGGTTCCAAAAGCAGCAAGAGAGGACAGGGGCAATGCACAAACATTCTTTAAAGTTTCTTCTGTTATGTTTGCTAATGTCTCACTGGCAGGGACATATCATAGGTCAAGTCCATAGACTCTCCCAGTCTATGGGAGGAGCTACAGAGAATTTGTGGCCATTTTTTTTTTCTGTAATCTACCATAATCTTAAACCTACATATGTGAGGAATGTGAATGACTTTAATATATTTATAAGAGCAGATTTGAGGAGGACAGTTGAAAAATAAATGCAGCGTGCAGTTACGATGGTTTGAGGTCCCAGTGAACTTGCCTACTCAAGGGATAAGGAGTGTCTGCAAGACAATTGCTTTCCTTACTTCAGAATTTCTTCACGAGTCTATAGATGGAGCCTGGTCTTTGCTTTATGTCAAGGAAATTTATTTTCTACTTTTGATTATTTATATTCATACTCTACTAGGATCTATACTTTTGATCTTTCACTGCTTTGTAACCTCTTAAATGAATAAGTGCCCTATATTTAGGCATCTTAATGATCACTTAGTAGAGGCAATAGGAACAGAACTCAGGATTGACTCAAATAATTGAGTTCTGATTCCAGTTCATTTGCATTTAGAAATTTATAATCCAGTTGCCTCAAGGTACGGTTCTGGTGGGTCCTTTTCTCCACAAAGTTCTTTCCCCCCCCCTTAATTAATAACTATTTTATGTGTGTCTGTTTCTCATTTTGAATTTCTAATGTGAGAAAGTGCAAGGGATAATATATAAAACTGTAGCCATTACGTATTTTTTAGAAGTTTTAATTTGAATTCCAGTTAGTTAACATACAGTGTAATATTAGTTTTAGGTGTACAATGTAGTGATTCAACATTTCCACACATCACCTGGTGCTCATCACAACAAGTGTCCTCCTCAATCCCCATCACCTATTTAACCCATCCCACCCCCCACCTCCCCATTGGTAACTATTAGTTTGTTCTCTATAGTTAGGAGTCTGTTTCTTGGTTTGCTTTTCTCTCTCTTTTTTCCCTTTGCTCCTTTTTCTGTTTCTTAAATTCCACATATGAGTGAAATCATATGGTATTAGTCTTTCGCTGACTGACATATTTTGCTTAGCATAATACTCTCTAGCTAGATCCATGTCATTGCAAATGGCAAGATTTCTTTCTTTTTATGGCTGAATAATATTCCATTGTATATATACACCACATCTTCTTTGTCCATTCATCAGTTGATGGACACTTGGGCTGTTGCCATAATTTGGCTAGTATAGGTAATGCTATCAACATCAGGGTGCATGTATCCCTTTGAGTTAGTATTTTTGCATTCTTTGGGTAAATACTTAGTAGTGCAATTGCTGGATCGTACAATAGTTCTATTTTTAAATTTTGAGGACCTTCCATATTCTTTTCCAGAGTGGCTGCACCAGTTTGCATTCCCACCAACAGTGTAGGAGGGTTCCCCTTTCTCTGCATCCTCGCCAACATCTGTCGTTTCCTGACTTGTTAATTTTAGCCATTCTGACTGGTGTGAGGTGGTATCTCACTGTAATAAAAGAATGTGCAAAGGGAAAAAGGCAGTCTCTTCAAAAAATGGTGCTGGGAAAACATACAAAAGAATGAAGCTGGACCACTTTCTTACACCATACACAAAGATAAATTCAAAATGGATTAAAGACCTTAATGTGAGACATGAAACCATAAAAATCCTAGAAAAGAACACAGGCAGTAACCTCTTCGACATCGGCCATAGCAATATCTTTCTAACTATGTCTCCAGAGGCAAGGGAAACAAAAGCAAAAATAAGCTATTGGGACTTTATCAAAATAAAAAGCTTCTGCACAGTGAAAGAAACAATCAATAAAACTAGAAAGTAACCTATTGGAAGGGAGAAGATATTAGCAAATGACATATCTGATAAAGGGTTAGTATCCAAAATGTATAAAGAACTTAGAAAACTGAACACCCCAAAATGAATAATCCAATTAAAAAATGGACAGAAGACATGAATAGACATTTTTTCAAAGAAGACATACAGATGGTCACCAGACACATGGAAAGATGCTCAACATGACTGATCATCAGGGAAATGCAAATCAGAACCACGAAGAGGTATCTCCATGAAGTTCTTCAGCTGAAATCATAACTGTAAGAGTCAGCTTCAGCCCTTATGAGTGTACAGCCTGTAGGAATGGTGGCCAGGTGGGAAGTGTGTGCTTCTAAAAATGTTTATGAATGACTATGAGAAATTTCCTTGGTGTTTAACAGTCTTAAGGATTCAGCATATTTACTTGAGAATGACCGTGACTAAGGGGGAGGCTAGAGGATTGCTTTGTATTGTGCCTTTGAATATCCTCAGTGATAGGAGAGGGAACGCAAATATACCTGGAGAAAAATCTACATCTGCATTGTGGATTCCATGCACCAGAATTTTCTGGAATAGTCTTGATCACAGTGTTTTGTTTTCCATCACACATCTACTTTGGTACTAAACTATGTATCCATGAGACCCCCTTTTATCATCGGAAACAGCATAACTTTGTCAGATCATGTTTCCCAAGTTTTGGTTGTAAAAATTATTGTAGATTGTCTGCCATTTTTGCTTTTCTTTTTAATCAAAAAAATTTTCCCCAGACTTATTGAAATATAATTGATATACAATGTTGTATAAATTTAGGATGTACAATGTGTTTATTTGATACACTTATATATTGCAAAGCGATTACCACCATAGCATGATTTACATCATCACGTCACTGAATCACCAGTTCTTTTTGTGGTAAGAACATTCTAGATCAACTTTCTTAGCAATTTTCAAGTATGTAATACAGTATTATTAATTAATCACCATGCTGTACATTAGATCCCCAGAACTTGTTAATCTTATAACTGGAAGTTTGTGCCCTTTGACCCACATCTCCTTAGCCCCAGGAAACCACCCTTCTACCCTCTGTTTCTATGAGCTCTGTCTACCATTTTCTGATGGTATTCTCTTATCCAAAATGTTCCTTCTATGGGTTTAGGAAGCTGGATCAGAGATATGGGGAAAAACTGCACTCAATAATCTAAATTTAGACTTGTTTCTCCACATTCTGATTAGGTATATATGACTCCAAGTCCTACAGGGAGAAATAAATGTTTGCCCTCTTCTGTACCCTTATTATCTTCCCTCATTTTAGCCTCCCCCCACTTCAAATTTGGCATTTGCTGTCAGTTTGGGATTCTTTTGCATTGTTTTCTTCCCTTGAGCAAATCAGAGAGGAGTGTAGTTTCATTTAGTCTATGTGTCTATGGTTGGTAGGTCATCTGACCACATTTCACTGTTGGTTTATTTATATGCCTGTGACTGGTACATGTTCTGACTATATGCTTTGTGGTGGGTTTTTTGATACAATGAGGGGAAGCCACAGATATTAAAAAATATTACTGTGTCTTATCTGGCACCTGTCATAGATAACTCCTACCACTTCCTGCCCTTCTGAGAATCAGAAGTTGTGCGAGGTGTGAGCTTTGTAAAGCTCAGTGGCTCTCAGACTTCACTGTGCATTAGAATCACATAAAGGGCTTATGAAATCAGAGTTCTGGGCTCCACCCACAGAGTTTCTGAGTCAGTAGGTCTTGGTTGGGGCCTGAGAACTTGCTTTTCCAACAAGTTTCCAGGTGATGCTGATGCTGTTGATCTTAGGACCGCACGGCAAGAACCACTGGTATAGTGTGATGAACAGACACAAGCCCTTTCGAGGGCAAACCCCTCCAAAGAATATTCGGTGATAATTGAGTAAGTAAATTAAAATCAAATTTAAGCAATTTGTGAAATAAATTAAAAGGAATGAAACATTTAAAAAACTTTCCTATACTTCCACCTTTAGAAGAAATTCTTCTTTGTTCATTAACATACTTGCATGAAAATAATCATCTAAGATTTATTTTCTCTCCAAAGTACTGTCAGAGAACCCTAATCTTTGATTTCCCCCCAACACTTGCCTACTGCCCGTGCGGGGTCCTGTGTCGGCCTGGGTGCATTCCATGCTGAACAACCTCTAGAATGTGAGGGCTTTGAGGCTACCTTTTCTTTTCCAAATCTCTTCATCATTCTCCTCATCTCAAGAATAAACCACACCACTTTTACGTGTATTTATAAACTAGTGCTAGTCAGATGAGGTCATAGGAATATTTCATTATAACATTTTATTTATGGGGCACCTGGGTGGCTCAGTCGGTTAAGCATCTGCCTTTGGCTCAGGTCATGATCCCGGGGTCCTGGGATCGAGCCCCGTGTTGGGCTCCCTGCTCAGTGGAGAGTCTGCTTCTCCCTCTCCCTCTGCCTCCCCCACTGGTGTTCTCTCTCTCTCGCTTGTGCTCTCTCTCTAAATAAATAAAATCTTTAAAAAAAAACCCAAAACCAAAAAAACCATTTTATTGGTTGTTTATAAGGAAACACGCACCACAATGATCTTTAAAAACAAAGTTGTAAAATATTATCTTGTCATTACATTTAATCTTGGATCTTAGTGCTTTAATCATAGCGTCAGAAGAATTTGTATTTAAAAAATTACTTTCCATAGGGAGTTAGTAAGAAAAACAGGCTACTTTATAAAGGCTAATTTTAACTGTAGCTACCATATGTTTAGAGGACATACTGGCGAGTTTGTAAGCTGCAAAGAAATATATGAATGTTAAGCTTTATTAGTAAAGGAAATGATATTTCTTCTTTACATATTTGCATCCCCTTGTGCATGCATTTCCCTTTTGTAAAACATTTCTTTTTGTTGCTCCTCCTTTGTTAAACTCCCGAGTAACGTTTTCTCCTTCTTCTTTCAGCTGGTATAGATCATAGGTAGAATCCACCCTCTAGTGGCCAAAAGCATCATGAAAAAAAAAGACATACATAAAGACAAAGCTAAAAAATTACAAAGAGGTTGATTTTTTCATGTGACTAGTTTGTGACCTAGTTCCAAAGGCAAATCCAAGAGAAGACTTCTAGAAACACTTAGACAACATAGAAAAATCCCCAGGATGATGATGGACAGGTTTAAGCGGTTTGCAGTTGCTGCTATCTAGGCAGGCTCACTGTTGAGTTCTTGAGCATCGTCACGATCCACCTGTGTCATCTACAATATATTCTTTCATTTGTCCTTAAATGTGTGTTTGGGGGAGAATGCTAACTATTTGTAAGGATGGAACTCAGAGGACAGTGGTGGTTTGCTTTTCTACCGTATATTTAAGGCATTTTTTCCCTTCGTGTGTGA
>NC_138371.1:8768972-8833742 GCF_054177405.1 Leptonychotes weddellii
ATCTATCTATCTATCTATCTATCTATCTATCATCTATCTACCTACCTACCTACCTACCTTTCTATCTAATCTATCTCTCTGTTTACTTATTTATTTTTATTGAAATGTAGTTGACATGCAATGTTACATTAATTTCAGGGGTACAACATAGTGATTTGACAAGTCTATACATTATGCTGTGCTCACCACAATTATAGCTATCATTGGTCACCATATAACCCTATGACAATATCACTGACTATATTCCCTGTGCTGTACCTCTCATCCTTGTGACTTATTCAGTCCATAACTGGAAACGTATACCTCCTACTCTTCTCTTGTCTCTTTATTCCATTCATTTGGTATTTGAATCTGGGTAGCCCCAGATGAACTAAGTGTCCATATTCTCTCACGGCTGGAAGAAGTCACCCAGGGGCCTGTATTATATTAAACCCATAGTCACAGATGGACCCCTCAGTTCTGCCCCCAAAATCCTTTTTCTCAATGAATTTACTCTCTTCACAATGAAAAATTCAAACCTACACATTCTCAAATCTCCTCAAGTTGTTCTCATGTTATAAAAAGGATCTAGGACGTTGGTTCTCAAAGGGGGTTTATGTTCTCCAGGGGCCATATGGCAATGTATGGAGACCTTTGAGTTGTCACAACTGGGGAGAGGTGGGTTGCTGGAATCTGGTGGGTAGAGGCCAGGGATTCTGCTCAACATCCTACAATGTACCGGACAGCTCCCAACCATGAAGAATGATCCATCCAAAATGTCAGGACCGTCATGGTTGAGAAACCCTGATTTGGGGTGTTATAGACTGAATTTTGTCTCTCCCAAATTCATATGTTGAAGTCCTAACTGCGCCCCCCCTCCCCCCCGTGCGACTGTATTTAGAGAAAGTGCCTTCAAAGAGGTAATTAAGGTTCCATGAGGTCCTAAGGATGGGGCTATAAACCAATATAAGTGGTTTTTCCATAACTGTCTGAGACACCAGGGAGATGTGCCTACAGAGACAAGGCCACATGGAAAGAAGACACAGGGAGAAGGTGGCCATCCACAAGCCAAGGAGAGAAACCAAACTTGCTGACAACTTGATTTAGGATTTCCAGCTTCCAGAACTGTGAGAAAATAAATTTCTGTCATTCAGTGCCCCCAGGCTGTGGTGTTTGGTTTTGGCGGCCCTAGCAGACTGGTACACTAAGTAATGCATTCTGGGGACATTCTTGGGAAACTAGGAAGAACACAGGGTTGATTGTGTGTCCTTGGGCAAGTTTCTTTATCTCTGACTCTTAATTCCTCACCTACACATTGGGACTAGTCATGCCCGTCATTCTGGGTTGTCATGAGGATTAAACCAGTTAGCGCATGTGAAGGGGCTGATATAAAGCAGATGGCACTAATGTGCTATTAGATTGTAAGCTTCTTGCAGATAGAGACCTGCTGTTTAGCTTTGTATCCACAGAACCTGGAAGCTCCTGGCACATTGTAGGCACATCTTAGATGTGTGTTGGCTTAATCAATGGCACTTTGGGTGCTGATTCAACAGCTATTTTGAGCATCTTTTCTGTGCCAGACACAGTGGGTACAGCTGTGAACACTGCAATCATAGCCTCAAGCTAATATTCTAGTGGAGGAAGAGAAATAATAATCAAGAATAGAAGCTGAAATATGATTTCAGACAGTTATAAGTGTTGCCATGAAATCAACTAAGTGTTATGATGAGTAACTGGTGGGAGAAGCTTTAGCTAGTGTTGTCAGAAAATTATCTGAAGCAGGGATTTTTGCCTTGTTTTGTTTAGTTTACTGATACTGGTGTGCTTTGTTGGTGATTTAAGCTCTTCAAGAGCTATTGCTCTTGTGAAGTGATTTTCCCAAGTGGTGAACAACTCGCGGTACAATCTTCTCTTGATTTACCCAGTAGTTACATTCCAGGAAAACTCAGCATATCTTAAAAACTATAAATGCAAATGTACATGTAAAGCTATTAGGTTCTAGTCCTGAAAGGTTACGAACAGGGTTTTCACCTCCATGAATTTCTGATGGGACAGACAGAAGTCATGAGAGATGCTAGGGCATCCTTGGTTGTGTAGGGGTATCCCAGACATTACACGATGGTTAATATCTCTGGCCTCTACCCACTAAATTCCAGTCGAATCCCCCAGTCAGTGTGATAAGCAATTCCTCCCCTCCCCCCAACTTTCAAAACAACCTCTGAAGGGCAGTTTTCCTCCCACTGAGAGTTATGATTTTTTTAATAAAGATTTTATTTACTTATTTGAGAGAGAGAGAGCCCAAGCAGAGGAGGGGCAGAGGGACAAGCAGACTCTCCACTGAGTGCAGAGCCTGATTCAGAGCTCGATCCCAGGACCCCGAGATCAGGACCTGAGCCAAAGGCAGACGCTTAACTGACTGAGTCACCCAGGCGCCCCTCCATTGACTTTCTAATCTTCTAATCCAGCTGTCATTTTTCAGTCTTTAGAGCCTTTGAGCAGCCCTCCTTGATTTCCTTCCCTCCCCTGGCTCCCATGACATTGCTCTCCTTGGCCTTTCCTCCTCTCCTTTGCCTTATCCGTCTCCAGTGTCCTGGTCTGGTTTCTCCTTCTCCACCTGCCCATCCATGTAGATCTGACCTCGATCCCTTCTTTTTTCCTCTCCAAAGTATTTCTTTGATGAAACTTCAGCACCACTTCAAGGCCACAAATTCCCAAGATTGCTGTTTCTACACTATTTAAGTCTATTTTTCCAGCTGCCACCTGGACCTCCCTAAGTGAGCCCTAAGTTAAACAAAATCCAACTGGTCAGCTTTCTCAAAAACCTGATATTCCTTTGGTCGTGTTAATGGCAACATCATCCCCTCATTCAGCCTAAACATGGCAGCCATCTTGACCACTCTCACTCCTCACGTCCAGTTGATCACTGTGTTCTGTCAATTTAAGGAATATTGGAGTCGAATATTCAGGAGCAAGTCATGCAAAGATGGGAGTGGTGGTGATGAAGATCGGTGCCCTGGAAAGGGCCACTCTGATCTCACCCTTCTGATCTTTTGTTTTATTTAAAAAAGTTCTTTGGACTAGCCTAATTTTCCTAGACCCTGGGCATACTGCCCTGAGCTAATTTGTTTGCCCGAATTAATTACTAGCAGGGGGTGGCAGCCTCATTTTCACAGAAGCCTTCTCTTTTGGAAGGAATGCCTTTTTATTCAAACAGTCCAATTTAGGTTCTTTGGCACCCAGTGTAAGGATTGCCTTGACATTTCCATAAAGATGTTGAAATGTTACCATCCCTGAAGAAACAGTTTCAGAATATGAAACCTTTATCTTTTTCTTTTCCCCCAAGGAAGAAAAACATCACCAGCTTAATTATCTCTGTAAAATAACTTCCTCATTTGCTTTTCATGTTACTAGTGGAAGAAGAGAATGATACAGTTTGTAAAGAATGAAAACAATTACAAATGATTTCATGAAACTTGCTTTTGATTTTTGTCCGTGTAAATAACACCCCAATTACGAGGTCAAAGATGCTTGTAGGGTTATCTGTTGTTCTTCCAACTGATTTTTAAAAGATCTGTTAGGAGAGCAAATAGAATTGGAAAGATGCTCCTTGCGATTGTTGCTCCACACTGAGAAGCCGAAAGACAATGAACTCGTTATGTAGGTAATATATGAAAAAAAATTTTTAATTGTGAGAAAAATCACATAACATGAAATCTACCCTATTAACAAATTTTTAAGGGTACAGTACAGTTTTATTAATGATATGCACATTGTCATACAGCAGATCTCTAGAACATTTTCATTTTGCAAAACTGGAACTCTATATCCATTGACAACAACTCCCCATTTTCCCCTCCCCCGCCCAGCCCCTGACAACCACCATTCTACTCTGCTTCTGTGAGTTTCACTACTTCAGATGCCTCATATAACTGGAATCATGAAATATTTGTCCTTCTGTGACTGGCTTATTTCACTTAGCTTATAGTCTCAAGGTTCATCCATGTTATAGCATATGACAAGATTTCTTTCCTTTTTTAAGGGCTGAATAATATTCCATCGTATGTATAAACTGCATTTTCTTTATCCATTCATCGTTGATTGACATTTTGGTTGATTCTACCTCTTGGCTATTGTGAATAATGCTGCAATGAATATGGGAATGCAAATATCTCTTTGAGATCCTGTTTTCCATTATTTTGGATAAATCCTACAAATGGGATTATAATTCATATGATAGTTCTATTTTTAATTTTGGGGGGATTCTCTGTATTGTATTCCATAGCGGTTGCACCATTTCACATTTCCACCAGCAGTGTACAAGGGTCCCAATTTCTCCATATCCTTGCCAACACTTACTGTTTTCTCTGTGTGTGTGTGTGTAGGTGTGTGTGTGTGTGTGTGTGTAGGTGTGTGTTTATAATGTCTGTTCTAACAGGTGTGATGTGATATCTCATTGTGGTTTTGATTTGCATTTCCCTGCTGATTGGTGGTGTTGAGCATCTTCTTGCGTACCTCTTGGCTATTTGTATTCTCTTACACCTTCCACAAAAAGCAACTCAAAATGGATTAAAGACTTAAATGTTAGACCTGAAACTGTAACACTCCTAGAAGAAAACGTAGGGGAAAACCTTCATACTATTGATCTTGGCAGTGATTTCTTGGGTATGATAACAAAAGCACAGACAGTAAAAGCAAAAATAGACAAGTGGGGCTAAAACTAAAAAACAACACAGCAGAGGAAGCAATAAATTGCTTAATAAAAGCCAACTCTGGAATGGCAGAAAATGCTTGCAAGCCATCTATTCGATAAAGAGTTAATGCCCAAAACTCATAAAAAGAAAGGTTTTCTGGGGCGCCTGGGTGGCTCAGTTGGTTAAGCGACTGCCTTCGGCTCAGGTCATGATCCTGGAGTCCCGGGATCGAGTCCCGCATCGGACTCCCTGCTCAGCGGGGAGTCTGCTTCTCCCTCTGATCCTCCCCCTCTCATGCTCTCTGTCTCTCATTCTCTCTCTCTCAAATAAATAAATAAAATCTTAAAAAAAAAAAAAAAAAAAAAAGAAAGGTTTTCTGTTGAACCCAGATCAGGAGTCAGCAAACTTGTTCTCTAAGAGGCCAGCTAGTAAGGATTTTGGGCTTCGCAGGCCCTATGGTCTCTGTTGCAACTACTCAGGCTGCCGTTGTAGTGGGAACACAGCCATAGACAATACATGAATGGATGAGTGTGACTGTGTCTCAATAAAACTTGATTTACAAAACCAGACTGGGATGGATTTGGCCTGTGAGCCAGAGTTTGCTGATCCTTAATCTAGAGCAGGGTTCTCCATCTGACTCTGTTAGCATTTTAGCTGGATCTTTTTTGGGGGTGGGGAGCGGTCATGGAGGGCTGTCCCGTGCCTCCCAGGATGTTTAGTAGCATCCTGATGCTAGATACCAGTGGCAGGCTCCTTCCCCTCCACCCTAGTTGTGACAACCAAAAGTGTCTCCAAACATTGCCAAATTCTGGGGGCAAAATTGCTGTCAGTTGAGAAACTCTGATCTAGATGATCAAAATACTGATGAAGGGAAATAGAAAATATTTCCCTAAAATCATAAAAAGTAGGGTAAGATGGAAGAATTGAAAACCATGGCCTGTTTGTCTCAGGTAGGTCAAGGTCTCCTCAGAGGGGCTATTATCACTGCCTCATTTTGGAAGGCAGTTCAGAAACAACTGAAATGGCAACAAACTTGAAAAAAGTACTCCGTTAATACTGCAGATAGGAGCTTAACCTACTTTTGCGATAGGCACGAGAAACAAAACAGTTCAACACATTAGCATGTCCTAATGGAACTTTCTGAGTTTGAGGGTTGGCTATGAGTTGGAAAGCTGGGGAAAAAAAAACAAACAAACTAGTAGTTCTAGTTCTCATTTGAGCAAGGGTTTATTTTTTCTGCTTATCTGAATTCAGAACCAACACAGGCAGGGTGATTTTTGAAAGCACTCACGTGTTTCTCATTGTTTGGACAGGGCCAGAAAAAAAAAATGGCTCGGTTTCACTGCAAATTGGCACTGACGCGTGTTTTTGAAAGTTAAAAACAGTATAACATTCATGAGTGAATCTCAAAGAATGTTGTCTTCTTGTCCTTTAGAATAAACACCTGTGTTGCAAACAGAGTAAAAGCCATCTTTATTGGGAAACTGTTGGTTTCTTTTTCTTCATTGCTCTTATTTTATTTTTAACAACTAGAATTTTAAAGTACAATTTAAAATATTATAATTGAGATAATAGTTCTTTTATTTTTTTTTAAAGATTTTATTTATTTGAGAGAGTGAGCAGAGAGAGAGGGACAAGCAGATTCCCCGCGGAGCACGGAGCCCAATGCGGGGCTCGATCCTAGGACCCTGAGATCATGACCTGAGCTGAAATCAGGTGCTCAACCAACTGAGCCACCCAGATGCCCCAAGCAAATCACAATTTTAAATTAAAAAGAATTACCCCACATTTTATCAGGAATTTCTGTGAAGCCTTTTTAGCTGACTTTCTTCTTGACCTGAAGAGCAAAGGAAATACATGGATCCCTTTCTCTTTTAATAAAATTCTCTTTAGTTGCTAGATATGGCTTTCTGATTGGAGGAGTGGTCCACATCTTTGAAAGGAGCTGTTCTTTCCATGCTGTCAGCCCCGCTGTGATCATCCCTGTCTCCTGTGGCCACAGCCGATGTACTCTGTGACCCCGGTCTCTGGGTCACTAGTAATGTAGTAATGAGACCTTCTGGTGGATAAATGGGATCATTCCTTTTATACTTGGGATCCTGAAAAAGGGTGATGAGAACACACTCTTCCTAGCCTTCCCAGAAAGCCACATTTCAATTATACCCCAGGGGACCCAACTCCTGAAATCCCGTCTTTCTGTCCCGTGCTTCCCATGCCGACCCCGCCACCTTTCTTGTAAGCTGGTCCGGCGTGGATTTAAATGGAACCCATTTGACCACAGGCCTTTTTCTCTGCCCTTCAGGTTACCACGGCCTCTACTGTGAGGAGGAATATAACGAGTGCCTCTCTGCCCCTTGCCTGAACGCCGCCACCTGCAGGGACCTCGTTAATGGCTATGAGTGCGTGTGCCTGGCGGAATACAAAGGTGAGCACCGCTTGGCCTTCTTATGCCCGAGTGGCCTAAATGACGTCATGGATTTCTCAACTCAAATGCATAAACCTCTAATTGGAGCATTACATTATTCAGGGTAAAACCCAAATGCTGGAGATGGGATGATTTATGGGACCGAAGAGAGCAATTAGCAAGCCTGGGGTTTCCTCTTGATAAACTGAAAAATCTCTCTCCTGCCCTTTCCTTCTTCCCGTATCCTCACTCTTTTCTCTGTTGAATGTGTACAAGGCCGATGGTGAGAAGTGAGCCTAAGTGCCCCGTCAGACATAGATCGAAGCACAGGGCTGTGGGGCCCGCTGGGCAGAGACAGGATTCTGTGCTGTCGGTGGAGGACGCAGGTGGAATCTCACATGTTGGAAAAAAGTTATTCTCATTAAATGAGTCAGTTGCAAGGGAAATGTTGGCTCATTTGAGTGGATGCGTGTCAAAGTCACTCTGGAAAAACAGCCGACATCGACAGAGTGTTTGTAACGTGCAGACCTTGTTCTAAGCCCTCGTGTACATGAACTCACACAGTCCTCCCAATAACCCTGTGAGGTGGCGGTGGTGTCCCTCAGAAGCCCAGCCAGCATGTCCCTAATGCCCTTTCTTCTGCCTCCCCAGTCGGCTCAATGGGGTGGCTCCATTCTAAGCCCAGATACCCTTGGACGGCACCACGCCAGGAAATCGTGTTTATCAGCTGCCACGCACATTTCTCTAAGCCACAACTTCAGGGCTGGGTTTAGATTTTTGTAATGCGTCTGTGGGCTCTATTTATAGCCATTTCATTTAACCTCTGGCTCCCAGCACTGCTTACTTGATACCATCCATCTGCCTGGTAACCTGGCCTTGCAGCTGCTGTTCCTTCTCATTGGATGGACCCACCGTTATTTAGTGGTCTTTTTGGTGGGGCTTCAGGGTGTGTAGGCCGCATGGATGAACTTGATCTGGTCTCTCTGGCTGGAAGGGATGAGGCTGGGCCAAGTGTTTGCTTTATGTTCAGGAGATCTGCTTCTTCTCTCCCAGTGTGATGCCCATTTAGAGCCAAAGTCCACCATTTCCACAAGGGCAGATGTTCTGGCTTCATTCACGTGGATTTCATTCCAGGGTTTTCAGAGTATTGAGAAATAGGGAGTCTGGTCGATTCTGGAAAGAAGAATAAAGGAGCAGTGAGTCAGGAGACCTAAGTAGCTCAGCCTAGTCGTGCCACAGGCTTCCTGCTGAGCTGGGAGTAAACTCTTAAGCTGACCAGTCTTTATTTTGTCTGTATAAAGCAAGGACAATGATGTTTACCGACATTTTGAAATTCTTCAATGACAAAATTAGTAGTGGATGTGCTTCGAAAATTAAAAATTCCAAATTCTTCAGTTGATGATACAGTTTTCCTATCTTTGAGGCATTGCTCATGCTCTCGTGACTAGGCAGTAACAAATACAATTACACACCATGAGCCACAGATACATACGTTGATCCTTCTATATATACTCGAAATTCCGCCCCTTCTATCTTTCTGGGACTTGCCTCCATCAGTTACTGACTCTCTGTGAGGGATGACCCAAGAAGGAAAGTGACTCTGGAGGATATCCCAACATATCAGGGGATTTGGATTCTCAAGGAGAGGATGCAGGTGTTGGGAGCCTTTGCACACCACAAGGTTAGGGGAGAACCGAATCAATGGCTAGCAGAGCTCCAAGGACCCTCAGTTTACAAAGAGGAAGTATATGCTGTGAATGTGCTCCATGTGACCTAATGAGCTGGGGGGTGGGGTAGCTACAGATCTCATGGAGACTGGCTGCCCTCTAATATAACTGCACAGTTGGGCTGAGCTGGTCCTTTATTTTCTGTATGGCTGAGAGAAAATGGTCTCTATTCATTCCTGGAGAGCCCTGAGCCTCCCAAAGTGGGAGGCCTCCACCCTGTGCCTTAGTATACAGGGTTACCAGTTGGCCGGCCTGTCTAGCACTGGAGGGGAGTCTCCAGTGGCATCTGTCTCTGCCTGATGTTGGCAACCTTCACCCTGGCCAGTATGGGGAGCCTGTCTCAGCAGCTCAAAAAGGGAAAATAATCTGGAAAATAAAAATGAAATTGCAACAACAACCAACAACTCCAAACACTCCAGGGAGGAAGTGAAGAAAGTAATATATATTACCCAAACTTGAATCTGGATCTGGAAAAGCCAAAGGAGGAACCGTTTTGTGGTAGAAGTGAAAATATGAGGAAAGGGAAATCCTGACTGACAAGATAGGAACTGTGGAGAGAAGATCCAGGAGCTCTGTTTCCGTCTGGATGGTGGATGCTCAGAGGAAGAAGGAACACATGGAAATAAAACCAGAATCAACTAATTACTAGAAGGAGAAGTCTGTGAGCTGGGGAAAACTGAAGTTTTCAAATAGAATGAATAGGGCTTGCAGAATGCTAGAGGGGTTAATGAAAGAGATGATACACCATTTGAGATTTCCTAGTAAAATTTCTAAATCTAAGGATGAAGAGAAATCTTTTTTTTTATAAGAGTCTTCACAGGGAGTACAAGTTACATACAAAAGAAAGAGAATCAAATCTGCACTGACCTCCTCCTCTCTGCAATGAAACTAAGCAATAGTGGAGCAATGTTTCAGGCTGCTCAGTGCAAAGGACAGGTAGTCTTTACATTTGAGGGCAAAAGAAAGACGTTTGGCACATATAAGGATACAGAAAACATAACGCCATGTCCCCTTTCTAAGAAAATCATTTTAAAAAGTATTCTCACTCAGCTGGACCTAAATCAGAACAAATATAATTAGATAGGGGAAGATAGAGAACAGGAAGAAGAGGGTTGAACAGACTCCTTTAAATGCAGGGATAAACCTAAATAGATGATATTAAAGTGATTGTGGACAGTAATTTAATGGTGAAGAAAAGTCTTCTGAAAACAAGTTGTACCTGCTTTACCAATTAGTTCTGCTGTGTAATGAATCACCACAAAGTAGTGGCATGAAACGATACCCTTTTAGTTGCTAACGGTTCCTTTGGTCCAGGCATGTCTTCGTGGACTCCCTGCTCAGGGTCCCACAAGGCTGGAATCAAGATGTTGGCTGAACTGAGTTCTCATCTGAGGCTTGAATAGGAAAGGGTCAACCCTTGTGTTCCCTCCAGTTGTTGGCAGAATTCATAACCTTGTGGCTGTAGAATTCATGGCAGCTTGCTCCTTGAAAGGTAGCAGTGAAGGGGATATGAAAGAGAGCTTGTGCTGTTTCATGTCTCTCACTTCAGGAGAGAAGACTGCACCCACTAAAAATATCACCTGATTAGGTCTGGCCCACCTGACATCAACACAAATTGAACTGATTAGGGACGTTAACTGCATCTTCAAAATCGCTTAACTTTTGCCAGATGCTCTTGGTTCAAAGCTCACATGCAAGGGAAGGGTGTGACTCATTGAGGGTCCTCCTAGGGTGTGTCCATCATACCCATTCTTAAGGAAAAATTTAAATGACCACATTCAAGTTTCCTATCATCTTAACTAAATCCATGAGTTGAAGGGGGTGGGGATGGGAAGGGTTGGAAGACATACACATCTGTTAAAGATCTCAGATGGGCAGGTAAAGTGATCATTTAATTTGGGTAGATGTGTAGAGACCTTTAGGTTTAGATTTAAAGTAAGACTCCCGAAGGCAAAGCCTAGCAGCGTAAATGGTCAGACTTCTAAAGTAAGAGTGGTGGGGAGGGAGTGGTGGGTGGTAGAAGGAAGTAAGAGAGTGGTGGAGGGAGCTAAGTCATGCCCTCCAATCTCTCCTTGGGGATGGACATTTGGAAGCATTTCCCTGAACATATATTTACATGTAGGTTGTGGGCATAAACTCGGGAACCTACCAGACAGGTGGGCAGCAAGTCCTGACTAGTACTTACCTCTGGAGTTAGAACTTAGGTGGGTGGTGTGTTGAGGGTGGGAGTTGAGACTTGAACCTCTTACTTTACATGTACATTTTTTTAAGTGGTGGTCTTTACTGTTTTATGTTAAAATAGAACTTAAATAAATGAATATGACTTTCTAAAAAGAATGCGTGTAATAGGAGGTCAGGCAAGTATAGCTAAGAACATTTTGAAAAAGGAGAGCAAGGGGGGGAGCTTTTGCCAGGTGTTTTACTATTATTTGTTTATTATTACTACATTCAGGTGTTATGGGTGTAAGAATGGACAGCTAACCAAAACCGAATAATGGCCCAGAAACCATCATCTGTAATAACGTATGACTCTTAAGGAGAAATTGCTATAAATGGGGAGGAATTGTTTTGTTTTGTTTTGTTTTTCATAAATGGTGTTGGAGAAATTGGGCTGCTAAGTAGAGAAAAGAAATGTTTTTAAACTTCTAAATACATTCCATGTAAATCGGAAAAAAACACCTTTCATTGGCTCTGTCCTCCTCTACTTACTTCCTCTCTCTTCCTCTTTATTTTACAAGCAAGTTTCCCTAGAGTTGCTATAGATAGCCTCTCAGTTTGTAACATTTTTGTTCTTTTCTTAATCCTCTTCAGTTTGGGTCTTGTTCACACCATTCCGCTAAAATGGATCTCGCGGTGACCTAACTGAAGACATTTTTCAATGAGATCCCGAAGCCTACCCCTCCAGCTTCTGACTCCCAGGTCCTGGCTTCCTGCTTCCTTGCCCCACTGACCGTGGCTCCCCCTTGAAACTCACTCTGCTTTAGCTTCCTTCTGCGGCTTCGATCCTGTCCCCTGACTCTTGTCTCCCTGCCCTCACCGAATCCTTGCCCTCGGGACACCATGAATGTCATTGGTCCCCGGGTTTCCTTCTTGTCCCCTCCTTCTCCCCCCTACTCTTTGCCCTCATCCAGCCCTGCATCCACTGACTGCAATGTTGGGTCCCCAAACATGTGACACCTCCCTCCTTGACCTCTCCCAACCTTGTCTCTGTATTTGCTGTGACACTGCTGGTCAACCTTGCAGAAATTCCCTCTTTCTTAGGCTAAATCATCATCTCCTGAAAGGCAGAGACTATATAAAGTTTCTTTTTTCTTCCCGTCAGTTCTCTGCAGCTCTTGATGTGGTGGCTTACACAAAGGCAAATGCTCAACAGCCATCTTTAGTTGAATTGGAGTTGATGCTTAACGCACTGATTAAATAAAGGAAACCAACGTGAATGTTTTCCCAGAAAATTTCCGCTGTAGATCGTGAAATTGTTAGAAGCAAAATGCGTGGAGGGACTTGGAGTAACCTCCCTTTGGACATACCGAAATGCTCATCCCTCCTCCAAAATTAGCTCAGAGCTAGTTCATGGCAAGACTTTTAAGACCTTGGTTAGTTCACAACTTCATATTGTCAAAAAGTCAAGTTTCCCCATATGCTGTTGACTTTTATTTTAGTAGGACAAACTAAATGATCAACAGCATACTAATTTGGAATTTTTGGTGCTAAAGTTATAAAGAAAATATTTCAATTTTTAATTATGAAAACAGTGCAACAATAATACAATTTTTGGAAAGAAGAAAATTTGAGATATCGCATAGTTTTCAACAGAATACAAGAGCAGTAAGCATCTCTGTTGTCTCCATCCTTTTTAAATATCCATGTTTTCACAGATACAATGGAGTATGCCTATAATTTTTATATTGTTCTTCCCATACCTTCCTTTTGTAGTATGTTTGATTTAGATTTTGCTAGGAAGTCTTACTAGTTCTATATTAAATGGCTATGTAATATTCCCCTAGGGGAATATTTATCCGTTCCCTTGTGGCATCTGATGTGAGGCTGTTATAAACAATTCTGAAATGAACATCTTTATGCATATAATTTTTATACTTTCTGAATTTGGGGGGGTGGGATTGGGTTTCAGAAATGAGATCACTGGGTTATAGGTTCGATCACATTGTACCTAATTGTTTATTTTAAAAGTCTACAGAAATTTGTAATTGAAGATGAGAACACTTTCTTTGTTTGCCCGAATTGCTTTTTTCTGTGTAACCAGTGAACAAGAATTTCTGGATATTTTGTGTATGTAGCCCTTCTCAAATAGTGGGATAGATACAAAAATGGGTAAGTCAGGGTTTCTTCCTCTTTTAGGCTATTATTTAGCCAGAGGAGCAGGCTGAGACTGGCACACACAAAAGAAATAATGAGGCCAAGGTCGAGATGTCAGTTGTCATTTCTGAGGGAAAGGAAGTTTAGAAGGGATTGGCCTCTGTGATGGTTGAAATACTGGGAAATTTTTTGTGGAGGAAATAAGTTTGAATAGAATAAGATGGTGTCTTAAAATGAATATTAAGTTCAAAGAACACATAGAGTTAATTTCTTTACCTGACTTAATTTTCCTGGAGAATAGTGACTTTCAGTTTTCAAAATATTAATCACGACTAAATTGTGATGGCAACAAAGATTTACAGTTGGCGCGCTCCTCTTTGAATTTTTGCTCATTTTAATTCTAAAATTAACTTCTATACAGAGCCCTGTTGGAATAGAGATCTTTTCAGAAACATTGCCTCTCTATCCCTTAATATGAAAAGTATGAATTTTTATTAGTTTTGACTGAATTACAGTTTATTTTTGCTTGAGACTAAACATAAGTTTTGTAATAGTGCGTGCTACGTCCTTTGCCAATGGGTGATGCATGTGTCGTTCCACAGACTTAATTTGAAGTGTGGACCTGGTTTTCCCTGACAAAATAGGGTGTTTTTGAGGCAGATTTGGAATGGCTTCTCACTCCTCTGGCAGTCCCACCTGTGTGTCAGCCAAAGTACACGGACCGTCGCCCCTCCTGAAAGGACAGGATTCTGGTGATATGTCCAGAATTTCTTCCATGCGTTAAATCATGGCCTCTGCTCTAAGAGACCTCAGAGATTTGTTGGGTGGGGGGGAGATGGATCAGACAGGAGAACAGATAAGTCATGCTTTAACACAGTAAAGTCTGTAACAGTGCGAATCTCAGCATGCTCTCAATGCACGATGGTGGAAAAATGGAGCTCTGTCTCGGGAGACTCAGGTTCAGCTTTCCAGAGAAAGAGCATTTGAGTTAGGCTTTGACAGATAGAATGTGCCAGGTGGAGACCAGCCTGGGCAGAAGGAAAGGAAGGCATTCTTGTCAGAGGAAACGGACGCCTAACACTCAGCGTGGTGCCAATGTTCAGGGCCCCTGGGGAAAGGGGTCTGAGAAGGAGCATTTGAGAGGAGGCTCCTTGGCACATCAGTAGTGTTCATGACTCTCTATTCTCTGTATTCAAGGTTTCCAGCTCATGGTTGTTCAGCTCTTAAGACAAGCTGAGCAATATGACAAATAGTTTTTATACAGGAATTAGCAAGGCTTGGCGTATAGAAACCAAGTACTCACTGGGGACTTTTAAGACCATCTTGCTTCATAGCCATCGTGTTTCCATGAAGATGAGCTTTTGTCCGATCTTGCTGCCAGAAAACTCTCAATCTCAAGTGACCCAATATCTTTTGAAAAAGAGAAATAACAAGGGATAAAATTATTGCGAAAAACAAAACAAAACAAAAACACCCAAAAGATCGAAATTGCTATTATCTTGGGTGTTTTCATCAAATCTATCTTACCAAAGTCTTTTAAGGTTAAGATGTTCAAATATTTAACCTACAATTTGCTTTTCTGCCTCATTTGAAAAATGTGGTCCTCTATGTGTTAATATATTCATTGTATTTATATTATGCAGGCTTCATTGGCTAATGCATTACTAGAAACCCAGTAAAGATCATCTTTGGTCATTCTTTCTTTAGATCTAATGGACATCTTTTTAGATTCCAGGCATCTCTGAACTTTGGTTATAGCTGTATTTCCCATTATTTTGGAAAGCCTTTTCTGTCACCTGGTTTCCATTGATCAGCCCCATGGGAATTTGAAAATATGTAGATCTTTGTTTTTTGATAAACACTTTGAAGCAGAAAAGACTGTTTTGCATTTTATTCTTTTGGTTGAGCCCGTGCTACTTGGGAATCAGTGGGAAAATAGAAGCTTCTGGGTGAAAAGGCTGTACACACCCAAGTGAGAAAACATTACCAGTTTTATGCACATCTTTAAATTAGTTTGATCTTGTACATCACCTGGGTTGCCTGGGTTACTTAAGGACTGTGAAAGCCGGGGAGGCTCATTCCAGTCACTGGAGACAGGGAGCGAGCTCGGATGGGGCTTTAGGGGGCCACGTCCCACCAGGCCCGAGGAGGTAGGATCGGGGTGGTAGGTGCAGGGAGAAAAGCCAGCAAGGACCTAAAAGTCACTTTGGGAAAATATCTGACAGACTATTATTCATGGGATGGGCACAAGGGGCAAAGGATAAAATGGAATGAAAAACCATCCATTCTAAATGCTTTGCCAGGCTCAAAGAGGTTGTTAGTATGAATACAGATAGGCAGTTCTGTTTTTCTTTCCTCTTACACTTTTTTCCTCCTTCTTGAGCCCGACTTCTTAAGACACTGAAAAAGAAATGATAGACAAAAATCCCAACAAGAATAATTTCAGTGACTAAATGATGAGTCACTGGGTGTGGCCGTCCTTTGCACAATATGAGCTCAGTAATGAAGTGGAGAGCAAATTGAGTAAATACCATTCCGTTACTATTTGCTTTCTGCTTATTTCACGAGGCTGTCAGGAAGGGTGAATGTATCACTATATACATCCTTATACAGAATATAATATAATCTATCTTCCCCTCCAAAGGGCAAGGGATGAGAGAGAGAGGAGAGATTAATCCATTCATCTATCTTGACCTTCCAGTGAAACAACAGCAGAAATCTTACCTTTCAAATAACACTGGATTTTTAAAGTTTTTTAGAAAATTATAAAGCAATAATTACTCATTGAAAAAAAAATTCCACCAATATAGAAATCCCTGATGTGAAAGCCAAAATAATTCAGTCCCTCAGCCCTACTTTTGCATACACACAGGCACACGTAAACTTTTTTTTTTTTACACCCATGGGAAACTGCTTTTGCTGTAAAGATTTGTACAATGCCTACTTTTTGTGAAATGGGTGCTGAGCTCTGTGGAATTTCGTACATTTGCACGGCCAGTCTGAGCTCATTCTCAGCAAACTACTTAGCAAGCACAGGCTCAGATTCAGATCGCTGGTGGTTTCAAATCCCAGCTGCCCCTCCCCCCCCACCAGCCTCGTGACCTCACGTGCTTTTTCTTGGTCTCCTCATCTGCAAAATGGGGGTGGGGGAGGAAGAAGGCTGTTTGTCTCTTAGTGTTGTTGCCAAGATCCAGTGAGATGCAAAGCCCGGTGTGGGGGTCTGGGACAAAGCTAGTGCACAACACGTTAACTTTGGTACATGATGATCGGATTTGGTCTTTTAGAATAAAGTCTAAGTACCCCGTGGCTCCCTTTCTGCTCTGCAGTTCCCCAAAGTAGAAGCAGAGCTCATTTCAATATCTGACTCCTCATCTTCCCCATCAGGAGGCTGCTTATTAATTATATCAATATCTTATAAAGGATGTCTGGCTATTTTCTGTTTCTTTTGGAGACTTTGAAAACATTCTGATAAATGTTATCTTTCAGGCTTCTAACTTGCTGTTCCCCAGACTTTGGGACAGGGCGTCAGAGAAAGTACAGATAAATGACGATGGTGGGACCTAAAAGCAGAGAATGGATTTGTTGTGTCCTCATAAGGCGTGTCCTCACGACAGTCTAGGCGAGAGTGGGCACACGGGTGTGCACACACACACATATACGCACGCACACACGTGTGCCTCTGGGAAGCTGCCTTCACAGAGTTCTGGGCTGTCCCAACACTTGGCTTTTAAAGGCCATGGGGGCTGGAGATCCCTTAATGAGTGACCCCTTTTGCATCTGTTTCTCCGCAGGAATACACTGTGAGTCGTACAAGGACCCCTGCGCTAACATCAGCTGTCTGAACGGAGGCACCTGTGACGGCGAGGGCCTAAATAGCACCTGTGTTTGTACCCCTGGGTTTACAGGCAAGTGAGCGGGGGGCTGAGTTTTCAAATCCACCCCCAAATCCCGAAGATGGCCGCTGTTAAAAACAAAACAAAAACAAAAAACCTCAGAGATCTCTATGCATACATTATTGCAAAATATGAAAACGGTTGCAAAATGCGACTAGGCACTGCTTGGACAAAAATCTATAAAACAATTGGCTGTGTTGTCATTGCAGGAGGTTCTTCTGAAGCCAGCATTTGGTACAGAGACTTGCTGAGATTGTCATTGCTGTACGTTTCCAGAACCGCAGCTTTGAAACACGAGCAATGAGCCATTACACCAGCAGCTGAGAAAGTTTAAGTGTTCACGGAAGGAGGGGAAAGGAAGGATCAAATACGTCTTTTCTAGAAATTGCATTGGGTGACCGCATTTATTTTTAAGGAAAGATGCAACAGCGGCAGGATATTGAAAGAGGAAGGGAGGTGGTGGTGGTGGGCAGTGAGGGAGTGACTCTAGCATCGGGGGTGCTTGTTAGTGAAGGTAGAGATGCTGGAGGTGTGGGGGATGGGGAGAGAAAACTGCCAAGAGCAAAGTAGATGAGGAGAGCAGGGGGCAGGGGGCAGGGGGCAGGGCTGCGTGCAAGAGAGGCCCTGGTGGCCTCTGAGCTCTGAGTGGGAAGAGTCATTTCTAGACTAGGGATCCTTCTAGATCACCCCCTACCCTATGGGCTTCAGGGAGGTGTTGAATCCCTGAAATTGGATGTGAAACATTGTATGGATGTGAATCTGTTGAGAGGAGGTTCCCATTTTCGTTGTATTCTCAGAAGGAACCATGAACCACGGGGGTAGAAAAGGTCGATCCTTTGCTTTTCCATCAGAACCCGAGAGTCCTGAAATGTAGAGCATCAGACAAGTCGAGGTTTCAAGAGCTTGCTCATCCAACAGAAGCATCTGGGTCACTCTGGTTTGCGAGTTGGGAAAGGTTGACATATAGAGTGCTCACAGAAGAAGGTGGGGACTTAGCTGCAGGAGAGCACCTTGCCCGCTCCCCGATCCCTATTCCCCTCTCCCCTGCCGAGCCGCTGGGCGCCCCCCAAACCCTGGAGGATTTCACTGGGGAAGATGCCAACAGTCAAGATGTGGGAGAAACGACTTCTGATCTTCCTTCTATTTATCTGTGTCACATCCTGTGTTTTTCCTTTTGGGTTTTCCTGGGACTGAGAAGTGGGCTCATTCCAGAAAATGATTCGCAGATGGTTTTGTTTTGCTGACTGGTTTATAAACACACACAGACGTTTATACTCATCAATGAATGCAAAAATAATATTCGGGAAGCATTCTGGGTGTTTTTTTCTCACATTTTTATCTCACAAATCATAAAAAGCATGGAGGGAAGATTAGAAAATATAAGACCATAGGAAAAAACCCCACCGCTTAGCACCGCACCGCTCAGAGGCAGCCATTGTTAATATCTTGATACATATATCCAGAGATTTTCCTGAAGGTCTGTGTGTATAACATATAGCATAGAGTGTGTACGTGTGTATATTTGAATTCAAAAAGGAATTGTAATTCTCCTACCATATTGTAACCTACTTCTCACTTAAAAATACATGTATATCATAAATGTTTCATCATTTTTACTGGCTGCCCTTTAGCCCATTATATAAAATGTTGTTTTTTTTTCTAACACATGGCCAGTTCAGCTTTTGGGGGAGTTGAGAACTGTTCCCTATTGTAAACAACATTGCTATGAGTATTCTTGTATATACATCTTTGTGGACGTGTCTGATTATTTCTTTGAGCTAATTTCCCGGAGTCCCAGGGTTCGGGAAAATATGTACATATTTCCATATTGCTCTTGAGAAAAAACACTGTACCAAATTCACTCCTACTGAGAATGCACAGGGACACCTGTTTTCTTGACTTCATAGAGATGCTGACAATTGTCATTTTGGTGGCCAAAAATGCCCTTTAAGTGTTGTCTTAGTTTGTAGGTCTTCGATTCATAGTGAGGTTGAATACTTTCAAAATAAATGTATGGTTATTTGTCTCTCTTCTTTTATAAACTCCCTATTCATATCCTTTCTTTGCTTTTCTACCATTTATGTTAACCAGCCTTCCTACCTTCCTTCCTTTCTTTTACTTTAAATTTTTATTTTAATCCCAGTTAACGAACACTTATATTAATTTTTATTCTTGATTTGAAATAGCCCTTTTTAGTAAGTATATGACATTTTATATTCCATAGGTTGAAAATATTTTTCTACTGCCATTTGCCTTTTAAATGTATAAGAGTGTTTTGTTTTCCTATATTTTATTTTTATATAATTAAATCTTTATATTTTCTTTTGCTTTCTTTTCTTGTAGTTTCATGTTGAAAAACCATACACATCAAGATTTTATAAACGTTCTCCTATATTATCCTAATAACATAGGAGTTAATTTTGTGCATGCAACTCTTTAATCCATTTGAAATTTATCTTGGTATCCTATGGGAGATAAAATGCAATCTTTTCTCCAGAATATTTACCGAATCTCCAACTTCCTAATCAGCATTCGCTCTTGGGTATCTCTCAAAGATACCCGGAGATATAGATTTTCTTCTCCCTTCCTTCTTTTTTTTTTTTTAAGATTTATTTATTTATTTTAGAGAGAAAGAGGGTGGGGAGGGGCCCAGCGGGAGAGGGAGAGAATCTCAAGCAGACTCCCTGATGAGCGCAGAGCCCTACTCGGGGCTTGATCCCAGGACCCTGAGATCATGGCCTGAGCTGAAACCAAGAGTGGGATGACTAACTGACTAAGCCACCCAGGTGTCCCCTCCCTTCCTTCTTGAAATGTTTGCTAGCTCAATAAATGGTATTACCAGCACCTCAAGTTGTTCTGGCCAGAAACCAGGGACTCATTTTGTCCTCTCATCCTTTTCTCCCTTACATGCATCCAACCACCAAAGAATCCTAGAACCTCTTAGTTGCTCTCACTTCCTGGAGCTGACACTGGGCTGCCTTCATGTCCTGCCCACATGAGTGCAGCTCCTCTAACTGATCTCCCCACACCCCTTCGCCTCCACCCCTAACGCATTCTCCACACTGCGGAGACCTTATGAAATGAATCTCTAATCCCGTTGCTTGCTGCTTAAACATTGCTTATTGGTATTTCATTGTTTTTAAGGAAAAGATCAAAGCCCTTAGCATGATTGTCGAGACCCCAGCAGTCTGGCCCCATCCAGCATTTCCAGCCTTGCCCTGGCTGGTTCCTGAACACCCCGAGTCAGGATCTTCTCAGTAATGTTTTTCCCTCCATCTTCTGCCTCCTGGTTCCCTCTGCTCCCCCACCCCACCCCTAGGCATCTCTTCCATGGTACTCACCCTGATCAGGGGGAGAGGTTGGACTCCTCCGTGAAGCACGTTCCAACATCGCTCTAAACTGGTCTTTGAAAACAACAAATGTCTATTTCTCTTCAGCCCTGGTAACTGTTCTGGCTGCAGAGGAGCACAGAACAGTTCCCAAAGTTGTTTGGAGATCTGTGCTGTTAATTTGTTTTAGAGAACACTGGTCCCATGAGATGCTTCTTGGAAAAAACATCTGTGGCCAAATAAATTTGGGACATGGTACCATGTGGAGATTCATAAAGGGTGTCTGGGAACTGCAGGCTCTGAGAGGTCGTACAACAGAGAATTTTATTTGCCTTTGTTTATTTTCCAAATATTTTTGATCATAGAACCTTTCTTCCTGCTTTAAGAAGAACCTAGAGTATTCTGAGAGTTAGCAGGCATGGAAGAGTCTGGTAAAATATTCACTTCCACCACCTAAGGAATGATGCTGCCTGTCCTCTTTGAATTGCTACCTTGGCACCAAATACTCTTTCATTTTACCTAAGAGTTAGCAAAACTTACTCTTGGCCAACTATTAAGCTCTCAAAAGCTCCCTAATTGACTAAGTGGAGTGAATTAGGCCAATCATTGTTAGATAATTAGACACTCAATCCAATGGCACATTTACCTCATGAGATTGGCTTTTTCAGCTCAGGTTGATTTTGCTCTTCTTCTAGGTTGTTTAGGTGAGACCTTAGATTATTGATTTGAGGCTCTTCCCTATTTCTCATGTATAAAATTTGGTGCCATAAATTCACCCTTCAACAATTCTTTGGCTGTGGGGGCACCTGGGTGGCTCTTGATTTTGGCTCAGGTCATGATCTCAGGGTCCTGGGATCAAGCCCCATGTCAGGCTCTGCACTCATCATGGAGCCTGCTTGTGATTCTCTCTTCTCTCTCTCTCTCTCTTTTTCTCTCTCCCTAAAGTAAATAAATAAAATCTTAAAGAAAACAATTCTTTGGCTGTGTCCCACAAATTTTATGTCATATTTTCATTTTCATTCAATTTTGTTTAGGTTCCTTTAGACTTTCTCTTGGATCCATGGAGTATTTATAAATGTGTCATGCAGTTGGGGCTTTTTTTTTTTTTTTCATGCACTTCTGGGCACTCCTGGGTTGCTGGTTTCTCCAGCATCTGATCTGGAACATAAGAAGCCAGAAGAAAACTCAGGTCCTCACCACCACATTGTTCCATGAGTCCTGAGTTTCCCTGCCAGTCTGTCTCCTCCTGACCTCTCAGAGTCTTCTCATGTTTGTTTTCTGTATAATGTCGAGAGTTTCTGCTTGTAGGAGGAGTAGGAAAAATATTTCCATCTCACCGTTTTGGAAGCAGAAATTTCATTCTGGCTGCTTTTAGGATTTGTCCTTGATTACTGGCTCTTAACAAATTGATCACGATGTTCCTTGGTGTGATTTTGTTGGTGTTTATCCTGCTTGGGATTTGGTGTAATTCTTGGATCTGTGGTTTTATAGTTTCATCAAATTTGGTACATTTTTAGCCATTATTCCACCAAATATTATTTTATGCCTCACTCCCCTTTCCTGGGACTCTAATTACATCTGTTAGACTACTTAGAATTGTACAACAGGTCACTGAGTCTCTACTGAGTTTAAAATAATTTTTTTTCCTGAGCCTCAGTGTGTTTAGCTTCTATTGCTGTTGTCAAGTTTACTGATTTATTCTGCAGAATCTAGTCTTCTGTGAAAATCATCCAGTATTGTTTTTAATTTCAGATATTGTATTTTTCATATCTAGAAGTTCCATTTGGTTCTTTTCTATATCTTTCATTTCTATCCTCATTTTGTTCATGTTTTCTTTCACATTTTGAGCAAATTCCTTGTTTACTCACCATCATCTGTGATTTCTGCGTCTGTCTTTGGACTGATATTTCTTTTGGTTATGGGCCACATATTCCTATTTCTTTGCACAGCTAATGGTCCTTGTGTGGATGGACAGTCATTGTGAGTTAAGTTATTGAGTGATAGGGTTTTTTGTGTTTCTTTTTTTAAGTGCTGTCCCTTCTCCCCCCCGCCCCCCCCCCCCGCCCCCCGCCGGCAGGTAGGTAAGTTACTTGTTGGCCTGACTGATCCTTCCAAGGTTTGTTTTTATATTTTGGGGAGTGGGTCTGTGGTTGCCTTTTCTCTAGGGATAGAGATGCCCTAGCACTGAGGTGCCACCTTTTCCCACTGAAGCACTGGGTGGCCAATGAAATATCTGCATTCTGACTTGTGAGACTTTGAACACAGTCCTCTAGGAGCTCGGGGAACTGCTCATCCTTCATGGTGTTTGCCAAGCCCATGGAGTTCCAACGTACTCACACATAGGATTTAGCAACAAACTCAAGGGGACGCAGCACATTTCTGATGCTCTTTTTCTGACTGGCTCTATCTTCTTTGGGAGCCTGTCCCACACGTTGCAGCTACCTCGTCCCCCACAAAGTCCGGTTGTCCTTGGTTCAGAGAGACACTGTGTTCTCAGTTGGCTGCAGGCAGGAAGCCAGGATGATCACGGCACTCAGCTGTTCTGTTTTCCTTCTCTTAGGGGCACTGCCTGTTGTCGAACGTCTCAAAAGTGTCTTTCCTTAAATATGTATGTCATCCGCTTTACCATGGAAGGCCAAGAGAGCTTTCCGTCACTCCATCACAGCAGAAGAAGTTCCAGATCATTTTTAACATTCATTTCATCTGGAATAAAATACCTGGGGAGCATGGAGGAGGTATAGTTAAAGTACCCAGTCCAGTGCCTGGCACACAGTAGCTCTATATTTAATACTCAGTATTCTAAATATAATGATTTTCGTTGATACCATGCAGTGTGGGCTGTATTAATTGAAGGGTTTACTCACAGCAGTGACTTTTTAATTTTTTTCCATTTTAATGTATTTGAGTAAAGCATACAGAATTAAAGGGCACACTTGTAAATTTGCATAAATACTATCAAATTTGATACCTACTCTATGTATTACCTCTTAGAAAGTAGTAGATTGAAAAGCAATTGTAAAAGATTTAAAGCTCAGACTCTGATTTCCAGCCTTAGTCAAGTAGAAATTTCATTATGTATTCTCTTTACAAATGTTATTCAAGCACAACAGTGATTTAAAAGTAATTGATTTTTCCCCAACTCAAATTAAAAAAAAAAAATAAGCGAGTCAACAAAAAAGTCATCTGGCTCAACCCAGCAAAAGCATAAAGATTTATTAAGTCAACTCTGAGTAAGGCAAGGTGATATAATCTACCAAGAACTCTTCTAAAATAAGCCAGAATGCATATTGCTTGAGTGGAATGGTGGGGTGCTGAGGCGCTTACAAAAACATAATACTCTTACTATGGGAAACTCGAAATGAATTTACATGCAAATGAATATACATACAACAAAGTTGCTCTCTATAATTCATAATAAATCTTCAAGTACTTTGCGTAAGACTGATGTCAGAAAGCATGATCACTGTAAGGCAGAGAAGAGTGGTTGTGTTTGGGAGTCTTCTGGCTGAAAATTTTCCTCCAGGGGCTCCATCATCAGCATCACCCCACGTCCGTATTCCTACCGCCAGTTTAGGGCACGGTGAAGGCCTGGAACTGAGAGCCAGGTGGTGGATAAGCGATTCAACCAGAGGTGCAGGAGCCTCAGTCTGTAAGATAGGCCATTAGAGTAATCCAAGGGTTGCCGTGCCCCATGCGTCACCCCTGGGGTCAGCCAGAGCATCTGTGCTATGGAATTAGCTACTGGCTGTTTGGGCCCCAGAGTTTATATCGTTAGCTAGTGTGATTTAATCCGTCCCCACTATGGCCCTAAGAACACAGTGGTGAAGAAATCCAGACGTGGATGGGCTTGGGACTCTCTCTGGTTCCCAGTCCTTTAGATCCTGAGTCTCAATAGTTTATCCATACATACCTACAAGTTCATTCTATTTCCCCCTGTCATTCTCTATTCCTATCAAATCCTTTCAATCTGGCCGGGGGGTGGGATGGTGGGCGTTGCCCAGGAGGAGACAAAATTACGGCCTGCGGACTTCTCCCAACTACATTAGTGCCCCTTGGAGATCCAAGAACCAAAACATGCATTAGGGCTAGTCTGGAACCTGGACTGGGCATTTACCTCGCTGGTCCAAAAAGCTCTGGACCAGAGCAGGAACGGATGGGCTGGACTAGCTCTAGGACTGCCCAGAATTTAGGGGATTAGAGGGGTTTGGCGCTGACATTGGACTTGCGGAGCAGAGTGGAGCTTCTGAGTGTTGCCGGGCGGCGGAAGCACAGAGAAGTCAGGCTGTTTCTCCAGCTGTGGTTGCAGAGGTAATGGGGCATCTTATTGTAGAACGTGCAGTTTTCCCATGGCCAGCTGAGGACAGCCACTGTCCAATAAATGCCTCAAGTAAGTTTGTCTTCCCAAATGGTTGGAAAGTAGTGCTGATGCATATGTATTTGTCAAGGCCTTTGATTTAGTCCTTTTAATGTTTCTCAGCACGTTCTTGTTTATATGTCTCCTCAACTAGTCTACCATGTAATGCCGGCTGTAATAGGTTAGTCTGTGCCCTTTTACACTCCGAGCAATTGCCCCATTAATAGCAAGACAACCTTTGAAATAGGTTAGTGAGAGGCAATCCATTTCATGTCTTTCCCACTGATGTAAATGACTATATTTATTGCAGGAAACACATTCACTTAGACACTACTGAATTACAATCAACCTAGTAGGGCCTCCGAGGAGTAAATGTTTTATTCGACAGATTTCACTTAGTTAAAAATAAAATAGTCAGATGCCAGGTAAGAAACAAGTGTGAAATGAAACAGGCACGAAATATTTCAGCGTGAGACTCCTGCTCTAAAATGGGCTGGGAGTGACATATGGTGGTTTCATAAAGGCGAGGTAAACCACTAGCAGATTGGAAAGTACTTTAATACTAATTAAGTAAGCCTGGAAGTAACTATCCGCGTGTACACTGAAACATCGCCTTTGAAAATGGACAAAATATTTGATTTTGGTCGATGACTGTAGCATTGCTAGGGGTTTTGTGGTTTGTTCTGTTTTTTTGAGTATCACTTTTTACATGTATCTAAGAAGATAGAGATATATTTTGAAAATTTCTTTTTCTCATTTTCAAACTCTTAAGAGAAATTGCCTCAATTTGAAGTACCCTGTTCCATTCATTTGATGAGCTGCCTTTCGGTTTGAGACGCGTACCCATCTTGTAGTGACTCATAGTATGGCTTAAAATCGGTGAAGGTGGCTTTGTTTGTGTAACTTGTGATAACAAGCTATTTCCTGTAAATTGGTGTTTGGACCACCATGACATCAGCCCATGGTCTGGTTTGTTAGTTTAAGCCAGGCTCTCTCTGATGGGGACAGGGATGCCCCAAAATGTTGGGTCTAGGCAGGGTCAAGAGCTCGCTTTTTCATCATGGGGGAAGGACAGGCTGGAGTGAACGTGAGCTTCCCCAGGGTCATGGTTTCCCAGGGTAGATTGAGTCAGAGCTAGGCTAACCCTAGACCTCAGAACTGTCTTTTCTTATGGGAGAGGGGGGTTGCTGATGCTCTTCCTGTGCATTTCCATATTTCCCAGAAACATATCCAGGGATTTGGAACGTGAAGTAAATGTTCATAATTGACTCTGGCTAGGCGCACAGCTGTGCCCTAGAACTCTCCAGAAAATAGTCAAATATCCAACACTTGGCCACAAAAAAATCATAAGCTGTGAGTTTTGGCTTTCTGGAGTTTCAGAAAAATAAATAAGAAGATTCAGCGGATGGAATTCAAAATAAAATAGACTTTTTAAATAAAATCAGGAACCCCAGTTCTCTGTTCCCATCAACCTCAAAAGGTTTATTCAGACATGAGAATCAGCCTCAGTTAACTATTTGACTCTACTAAAGGAGATGCTTTTGACCAGTGCCATTTTTTTTTTCCTTTTTTAGTTTTACTTCAGCAAAAGATCCCTTGTCTGGGACTTTGGGGGAGAGTTCCCCACTTCATGTACACAGCCAGTTGGGATCCGTTGCTGGACACCGTGACCCCGGCCTCGGATCTCCGCTTGGCCGGAGCAGTGATGGGTGACAGCGCCGCTGGTGAAGCCAGCTGTCCTCACTGCGTTTCTTTATCTCCGTAGGTGACGAGTGTGACATCGACATCAACGAATGTGACAGTACCCCATGCCATCACGCTGGTACCTGCCTGGACCAGCCCAATGGTTACACCTGCCACTGCCCTCACGGCTGGGTGGGTACAAACTGCGAGATCCGTAAGTATTATGCTGTTGTTTAACCTCATATTTGCATTCAACGAGAAGGGGACACTGAGCGTGCCCAGGTGGCCCCTGTCAACCACTGAGTGGCTAACCTGAGTCACCCATGCCTCCCGAGTCCCAGAGGAGTACCTTTGCTCCCTGCTCTGTGCCCCTCTCCCTCCTTCCTGAGTCTGAAGCCAGCCTTTCCACTGGGATGAGCATGTGCAGATGTCATCCAGAGCTCCCTGCTCCTAAGACGGCCAAAAATGTGCCGAGCAGAGAAGCATTAGAATCGTAGCACAAAATAGAGTCTTTGTGTTAAAAACATGAAAAAGCACACAGAATATAGACTCGCTTTGCATTTATGTCTTCAAGTGTCTTCAAATGTATTAGGTTCCATCCGTGGCCTGGAGAACAGTCCAGCGAGGCTGAGGGTAAAAGAAAATTGGAAAAACATTACGAGCTGCGGAGAGCAAAGTGTTCTCTCTTAGAGATGAGCCCACAGAAGTTTGAAAATGTCATAATCAAGATTTCGTGTATTAAAAGAGTGGGTCTGCTAGGATGGAGGTGAAAATGAGAACCGACACAGAGCTCGGTGTTCCGGTTGTTTGGGAAACTGGGAAAAATTCAACCGTGAAAGGGGTTTTCTTCTCACTGAAATTCATTGGGGCAGGGGATCTTCCATAAGGGCCCCCTCCTGGGCCCTCTCAGCCCTCCCCTACTTTTCTTCAGGTAGAGACGGCTCTTCCGCTGTGCGAGTTTGGAAGGAGGCAAATACATACGCATAGCCCTGTCAGTCTGTCTGTCTCCTTCTGGAGGAGACAGCTGCCCCTACTCCTCTGTTCTTTGTTTCAAGAACGACCTCCCACGGGTGGTCCAGCAGTGCCTATGGTGCCTTGGGCTTGTCTCCTTCTCAGTGTGGGCCTGAGGTAGGGGCCGCCTTCTGCAACATCTGTTTGACCAGTAACACTCTCTGGGCTCCTCCCTGCTTACCCTTTGTCTTTTTGCTCTTGTTTTGGAGCTTGAGAGGGGAAGAAGGTCATTATTTTCCGGGCTCCCCATCATTGACTTTCCTAAAACACCCATGGACAGAGTGGTCGTAGCACCAACTGGCCTTGCTGAAGATGGGCAAGAAGTGTTGTCTTGTTGAAGAAAGATACTGAAAGGGATTCCATGGTCAAAAGGCCAATGGCTATGAGCTGGTGTAGGATGTTAAGTCCATTCGGGGTCTGTTGGCAGAAAGCATCCCAGACTTGGCTCAGCAGGACCCTGGTTCTTCCCCTGGCAGGACACTCATTGTGTGGCTGCATTGAATTGTGCCAAGCCTCAGTTTACTTACCCATAAAATGGGACCAGTTTTCATTCTAAAATTTGGCGATGCTGTTGGAAATGACAAAGTTTGTGCCTTGGGGCAGAGTAATATCTATTGATAACTTTTAGATCTTAATTATGGAGATAAATGTATAGGAGAGTATGGTTAAGAAGTCAGGAATACACAAGAGGCCCTTAAGAAGTTTTTAAGCAAAGTACCATAATTATAAAAAATCGAAATTTTACTTCCTTCCAGTGATGATGATATAGGCAAAAGATATACAAAGGTGGAATAATAGAAAGGGTAAAAGTTGGCTTCAGATTCTGGCTCCATCATGTGACCTGGACAAACAAATATACCTCTCAGGGCCTTGTCGTCCTCACTTATAAGATGGTGATGGGAAGGAGCCGTGAGGCAAATATGTGCACACTTCTGCTATGCAGTAGGCACTAAATAAATGCTAATTTACTGTGGCTCATATACCATGAGCTACTCCTTGGGAGGACCAACCTTCGGCAGCTGTCTTTTTAGATGATGCATGCCCAGGGCATGGGCCACACTGAGTGGCCAGGTGTGAGGGGGCCCATCACAAAATTTTTTGGTCTACACTCAGGCTCTCTGTTGGCCTGCAATAGCACTTCCCATTTGATGATCTCATTTGCACCTCTCCATTAGGCCAAAGGCACTCAAATCAATGTCATCACAGATTAAGCTCTGCTAGGTTCCAGGGTTGGATGCTTCCACCCTTGACCTGAGTGTAAGAATGGAGAATGTGCAGGTGAGCTCTGCTATGACACGTAGCTGGAACTGGTGGCCAGCATCTAGAGAACTGGATCTGAATCAAATGGGATGGATCTAGGGCCCAAGAGGGGAGAATGCCTGGGTGGTACAAGGTCAGGTGGGTCGACCCCAGCAGGAAGGCTCAGATGTACACAGAGAACTGTAGCCCACATAGCTACATAGCACAGAGGCCTCCGGGATGGTCGAAAGTGGTAAAGGAGTCTCCCATCAGCCTGACCTCTGCCTCCAGAGGCCACATTGCCTGCCTCCCTCTCTTGCTTAGTCTGCTTCAGCCAAAACATTGTCCTGTTTTCTCTTCCGTGGACAGGTCAAGTTTCTTCCTGCCTTTAGGCTTTTGCCTGTGCACTGCACTATGTCTGGAGTTTTTAGATTTTAGCACAGCTGTCTCCTTCTCTGCACATTGACTAACCCAATAGTGAATGTTTCTTAGAAATTTGCCCTTTTAGAGTTATTTATCTGTTCCCCAATCAGTAATAGGGAGCAAAAATCTAGCAGACCATAAAGATTTACCAAAGCCACCCAGAACACTGATCCAGAACTATCTAAAAGGATCATTTAAATAGCTTTAGTGTTTTATAATAACTCTGAAACAAATGCAAACCCCAAGTCTTGGAAAGTAACAAAACAACCTGGTGAAATTTTAGTTATCTCTCATCCATTCTTACCAACCTGGGACTGATAACAATTTTGTTCGTGGGTTTTAATAAAAATTTTGCCTTCCTAGAGTCAAGGTCTAACACTTACAATTCCTATACATGTTTAATAGTGTTGTTTTGTACCATCTGTGTAGTTGCTGTGGGGTTTATACAGGTAGAGTTACAGTCAATCTTGCTGACCAAGAACAGTTGGACAGTTAAGGACATTGAATCTATGGTTAAACTATTAAATTCATGATATTTTGCAGTTGACAAATAGGTGAATAAGCTATCCTGGATTTATAATTCAACCAATAATCAAGGGCCTCCTACTATCAAACATTGAACAGTAGGCCCAGGATATAAAGATTAATGAAGCAGCCCCTGCTTTTAGGAGCTCATAATCCATGTGTAGGTCATGGTATGTGGTGGGGTTGCTGTAGGTTTTCTGCAGGCTGCCCTAGGAACCCAGGGAAGGGGCCCAGAAAGAGTCTACATGGATGTCTTGAGACTCTCCTCCCTAAAATGCATGGAATTTCATAATGGTTGAAGAAACCCATGACATGATTATGTTATATGGACAGTCCTTATCGTACAAATTGGTTGGGTTCTTTAGTTCTCATTTTTGTATAAACTAGGATACTTTAAAAATAAAATTAATTAATCTTCCTCCTCCTCCAGACATCCACTTCGCTCCCTAAAGGTAACAATCATTAGCCATTTATCGTGTATATTTCCAGATGTGTCCAGTCAATTTTGTAAGTCCTCATTTTCTCCCATACAAATGGGACCATTCTATATGTACTGTCCAGCATCTTGCTTTTCTGCTGAATAAGATACAGAATGTGTATCCATGTTGGCTTATGCAGATCTCCCTCACTGCTGTAACACCACGTGGCTCCCAGTCTAGCCCCTCCAACCCTTTCTTCATATGTGGCCAGAAGCATTTCTTATTTTCTTCTAGTTTTCTAAAAATATATGGTCTGTTTCTTTTTTAAATTTTTTTCCAGTTCTTTTTATTGTGGCAAAATACATATAACATGAAATTAACTATCTTAATCATTTTAAATGTACAGTTCTGTGGTACTAAGTACATTCATCTTGTGAGCAACCCTCACCACCGTCCATCTCTGTAACTCTTTTCATCTTGAAAAACTGAAACTCTGTCCCCATTAAACGATAACTCCCCGTGACCCCTTCGTCAGCCCCTGGCAATCACCATTCTAGTTTCTTTGTTTGTTTCTTCCTGTTTTTAAATCTTCCCTTGTGCCTCATGCCTCAGCCTCTGGCACTCTGTTACTATGAGTTTGGCTTTTTCTTTTTCTTTCGATTCCCCATATAAGTGAGCCCATGCACTATTTGTCCTTCTGTACCTGACCTGTTTCACTTTGCATCATGTCCTTGGGTTCCTCCACAGGGTTGTAACTGGTAGAGGTGTCTTTTCCAAGTGCAAATCTGAATACTCAGACCTCCTTCCCACCACTGTTTCCATCCCTGCCAGTGCCAAGCTTTTATTGAAGACTAGAGACTGAAGGCCACACTCGGGCCTGTAGGACCTGTGAGAGAGAGCCCTTCCCCCCTCCGCCAGCCTCTGGCTTGCTCCTGCTAGATGCCAGTCTGTTCCCCTTGCAGTCCCTTGTCCTGTTCCCCACCTCCTCCCAGGTCTTGGCCTGGGACCGTGTTCCCTCGGCTCTCCCCTGTCCCTGGTTAATACCTACGTACCTGTAGAGCCCAGGTTCCTGCAGACCCTCACCACTGGAGCTCTCCTGATTCCCCAATGAGATGGAGCTTCCCTTTGTCCTTTCTGGTAGCACCACAGAGGTGGTCCTTCTTTGGCCCAGCATACTTGTATGTCTGCCACTGCTTTGGGACCATTTTTGGGGTCCCTGTGCCCCTCAAAAGGCTGGGGGCTCCAGAAGCCAACTGTCTACTTTCCCTCACTCTATATGCCGGCACCCAGCACCATGCCTGGTACAAGTAGGTGCCAAATTAATGGTTGTTCAGGGAATGGATCCTACGAAGGAGGTGAGCTGTTCTTTCTATTCCTTTCCTATGCCTTTCTCTTCTGAAGATTAATGAGAGCTGTTAGTATTTTCTAATCTCATTGACTGCCTTGCTTGTCCAGATAACTTGGAGCTATAGGAAACAGAAGGTAATTTGAAATTCTTCCTCTCAAGTAGTCTAGCAGCAGATGGTCTCAAAAATTATCTAGCTGTCTGATGTCTACACATCACACACTCACTCTCTTTTTAAATAACGTAGGTGAACACATTAGCTAGTCTGGCTACGTTCATGTAGGTAAATTAAAAACCAGATATAGGCAGTGTGTTTTAGAATGAAATTTATAAGTCTAATGACAGCTCTTTTGGTGGGGTGGAGGTTGTAGGTGGGTCTGGTTTTATTCTCAGCCTGGCCACAGATGGCCTCTATCACCTTGAGCAGCTGCTCCAAGTCCAGCTTCTCTACCTAGCTCAAGGTGCTTTGTTTAGGGCCAGTTGAAATGTAAATGTGAAAACACTTTGGAAAATGCAAAACCTGAAACAAATTTAGTTGAAACCTAAATACAGCTGGTCTAGCAGACCCATAAGCGTGACATTTTTCCTAGAACAGTTTGTGTGCATGTGTTCTGGGTCATGCACCTGCTGGAGCCGATGGGATCATTCCACCCAGCACACTCTGGTGCACAGTTCCTCCCTGAGCTGTGCTGTAGCTGGTGTAGTAAGTGATGCATGCAACCGAACTCCTGGGATGCCGCAAAGCGATAGCTCATGAGGGTCTTATGACTTATGCCAGGACCGGGGGCGGCAGGTGCAGCCGCCTGGTGCAGATACACTTGCCGCTTCCAGACCAAGGGTTGGATCTCTTCAGATCCAGCCCAATTCCAACCTGATTAGTGTGTCAAGCAGCCACACTCACTTCTATCAGAGAAGTTTTAGCTGACAGTAAAGTAGAAAAAAAAGAGCAGGGGTAGGGGAGGAGGGGGCAGAGTTTTTCGGGGGAATTTCGAGAAAGTTTTCCCAAAAGTTCCAGCAGCCTGGAAGGCAGAGTTTGGGGAAGTAGAGCAGATGATCAGAAATGTCAGCAGTGTGGGCAGCTCAGGCCTGGGACACCCAGCGCCGCTGTCTTTCCACGGTAGTGGTCGTTGATACGATGTATAGCTGTTTACATGAAGTTAGGCTTCAACGATGAGGGCTCATCAAGAACTCGTGTGATCCTGCCACGGTGATCGGAGCAGAGCCCTCTACCAAGCTGGAGTAGAAGCAGTGCTGGCTTTCCTTGTGTTGACGCTAGATGGGTGTTAGAGCACACTCTGAGCATTGGACTCCAGCCTACAACTGAATTTTTCAGAGAATGGTGAAATACTTGGAAATCAAGTGAGTCATGCTCCTCTTTCAGCCAGAAAAATGAGCGTCTCTCTCAGTGTGCACCAGGTATTGCCTAATGAAATGGCTGTGATCTGCAACTGAGGCTGAGTTCTAGCTTCACAAAAACACCTTCTCCTGTCCGTGGCGACCTTGCTGTGATTTATGCTGGTGCATCTGCCTGTCTGTGAGCTGGTTCGGATGGAGCAGTGAATGCGCTAATAGCTCACTGCTGCATGGGCTTCGTGAGCTTGGGCAGGCAGCCTCGGATGGCCAAACCAGCCTTCAGGGGTCTTGGTGAAAACTCAGGAGTCAGAAGATCTGGATGCGAACATGCTTCATTCATCTCGTTCTTCAGGCTTGGGGCAGGGCCCTATTCCCATTAGGCTTCTAGGAAAGGGCTCTGCACATTTGGCCCTTGTTTGGGAATCTACCCATGCTTTTCTTCCGATTGTCACTTTTCAAGGTAAAGAACTGGTTCTCGGATTCCGTGCACTGAGGATGTAGCTAAGAGGAGGGTCTGAATACCCGGAGATCACAAACACTCTCACAGCATACAGCATGGTGAGAGGAATCTGAGCATTTGGTGGGAAGACGGGCCCTTCCACACCCACCCCTGAGTCCCATTTCCAGGCATCTCGAGTCCTAATGTGCAAATGATGGTCTGGAGCTGGGGGTGCTGTGAGTCTAGTAGAGAAGGCATCCCTTCCCACATGAATTTCACTTCTTGTCTTATTGAGCCCTTTTTATTTTCAAAACTTCCTTTCAAATCCTGTTCACATCATCCAGAACATTCCACGTGTGTGCAGTTCTGCAAACAGGACATAATCTGGCACTCTTGGCCTGTTTCGGGCAGGACAGTATGTCACATTCTTCCATTTACTTTCCTGCTCAGACCGGTTGGTGTTTTTTGAAAGGGCACAGGGCAATGTTCAGTAATCCTGAGCTCACGGTGTGTGCTCCAGAGGACAGTGCCTTCCTCCTCTTTATCCTTTATCCCTCTTCCACCACCATACCTGCTCCTTTTTAGGACTGCCCACCACGTGCCCAGCAGCAGACTTTCTTCCTATTATTTACATGTTCCCTAACTTAGGCTCCCAGCGAGCCATGGGGTAGCTGTTGCTATTTTCATCTTGCAAATGAAGAAACCAAGTCTCAGGAAGGTCAAGTAAATGTCCCAGTGGGGATTGACAGCAAGGGTGGTGTGATCCCAAAGCCCATACTTCTTCCACTATTGTGTTGGAAGAAAATTCCGTGGATGTTTTCTTCCAATAACTTACTGCTTATTTTAAAATATTTTTTATAAAAGGAATATTTTATTCCTTTGAAAAAAGCTGGAGGGCGCCTGGGTGGCTCAGTTGGTTAAGCAACTGCCTTCAGCTCAGGTCATGATCCTGGAGTCCCGGGATCGAGTCCCACATCGGGCTCCCTGCTCAGCAGGGAGTCTGCTTCTCCCTCTGACCCTCCTCCCTCTCGTGCTCTCTCTCATTCTCTCTCTCGCAAAAAAAATAAAAATTAAAAAAATAAAAATTTATAAATAAAAAAAAAAAGCTGGAAAAGACTGAGAAGTGGAATGAAAGAAATAAAAATGGCTTGTAATCCTGCCTTCCAGTGATCTCTGCTGTTCACGTGTGGTTGTGTGGGGCAGACGCTAAGGACTTGGATCTGCACTTGAACTCACCCAGCCACTGATGCCGATCTCCCATAAAGTAGAGAGAGAAAATCATGCATCTTCGATTGGTCATAATGATTAAGTAAGATGTTTTCAAAGAGCTTAACATAGTAGGGAGGCAACAGATGTTCATCATTACTATCACTCTGTCCTGAGCTTTTCAATGTGTGGATGGACACTTTGAGCTCATGTGTGACTGTACCATATGGCTAGGTCCTGTTTTTGTTTTTTTGTTAGAACAAAACATCTCTCCAGCTCACTGAGAGCTGAATATTTAGGTGGTTTCCCATTATTTTAGCTTTTATAAATTGTTTTTCTGCTTGTGGGGTGGGGAGAGGGTATGGGGGTGGGGCCTCTAGCTGTGGCTGTAACATTTTCTTTCTTTAAAAAAAATACCTGAAAAAAAGGTAAAGCGAAAATGGTCCAATATGAACTTTATTAACTTTGAACAGTGTTAACTTTGAGTGGTGAATACCTGGGAGTCGTGCTTATTTAATGAACCTTTTTCAAAATGTGTAATAATTGATCAATTTAACATTTCAGAAATTGGGATGCTGAGATGAACATCCTTGTATGTAGGGCTTTATGCATTTATAGGATCATTTCCCCAGCATAAATTCTAAAAATTGGAATTTCTGGGTCAAAAGGTACTCCATTAAGTCTACACAAGGGCTGTGTATCAGTTCACACGTCCTCATGTCTGCGCCCATGTCAACTGTGGTTATCAAAAATTTTAAATAATATTTGGGAACCGATAGAAGAATTGCATTCTTAAAGAACCGTGAAACTAAACACTTTTCTACTTGTATTTCTTTGGTGGATTCCTTTTTATATCCTTTGCCCATTTTTCTATGGTGTGTTCTTGGTTTATCTTAATGATTTGTAAGAGCCCCTTATATATTAAGGACAGTAGCCTTTGATCTAGGTTATCCACAGAAAAGAATTCTTCCCGGTTTGGACAGCCCTTATATTTTAGGTTGCCCAAGCAAGGACAGTGAAGACTCTCCCATTCCAAAGGTCATGGGTCACTTCCAGTCCTTTGCTTATTTTCGCCTCAGACCTCCAGTGGAAGTCGGGTCACATGGCGGAGAGTCTCACCAACATGCCCCGGCACTCCCTGTACATCATCATCGGGGCCCTCTGCGTCGCCTTCATCCTGATGCTGATCATCCTCATTGTGGGCATTTGCCGCATCAGCCGCATCGAGTACCAGGGCTCTTCCAGGCCAGCCTACGAGGAGTTCTATAACTGTCGCAGCATCGACAGCGAGTTCAGCAACGCCATCGCCTCCATCCGGCATGCCAGGTGGGCTTCGGGGGGAGCGGGAGGCGGAGGGGGGGCGTAAGGGAGATCCCGCTTCCACCTGTGCACTCCTGGGACCGGGGTGATGTTATGAACAGGACTTCCCACCTGCAAAGAGGATTTCGTAGACGAAAGCATAGGTTCAAGGCATACCGGGGACAGATAATTGAGCTGCTTTATAAGCAACCCCTTTGCGTTTGCTGCTAGCTTTCTGTTTTCATTGAAGACATTCATTCATTTAATTTGTGTTTATCTGTGCTTTAAATAGCCGATTCTTAATCACGGTGTAGGAAACATTTCTTGATGACAGCTTTTTGGAATGTCTTTAGCTACGTTCTTCAAACAGCCTGGATAGAAATAACATTTGATTTAGGGGTTGACTTAAGGAGAAACAAACAGCTATCATTCTGCTGTTAGCGTTCATATCATATAACACGGTGTCCTTTTCTGGAGGAAAGACTCCTGGAGAGACAAGGAGTGAGTGTGGTGCCACAGAGGGAGCGTGAGGCCCAACTACGCCATTACCTGACTCTATTTCACACAGACCAGTCAAACCTCCACAAATACTGTTCCCTCAACTGAAAAAAGATATAAGTCTCCCTGCTTAGAGAGTTAAGGCAATCAGATTAAATTATGAATATTAAAGACCTGTGTAAGCAGATAACACCATATTTATTTCTCTTATCTAACAATAAAAAAAATCAGCTAATCTAACATTTTGTTGACTTTTGCAAAGGATATCTACTACCAGAACAATAATGACAGTCTTTATTAAAGGAAAGCTATCTCTTCTTTTAACTGCTAGAACAATCTAAAGCACACAATTCAGAAAGTCTGTGTGGTAGCGAGGAGTGGGCTGAGCTTGGTGTCTTAAGATTGGGGTTCACGAGACCTAGTGGATGCATAACCTTTGCTGAGACATGGGGTACTGGTCTTGATCAAAACACACACAGATCCAAACTCTGTCCGAATGGCGTAGAAGCTGAGAGGTTCAGAAAGTTTGCTTTCTTCGCGAGGAAGTCCCCAAACCCGAGACTCCGATCTGACTGTGATCTTGCCCCTCTAATGGAAGCAAAAGCCCGACCCTGGCCTCCAGGGAGAGGAGCCACTGGAAGGAGAGAAATTGGGAGACATGGAGAAGCCGCCCCGATGCCCAGGTGGGGCGAGGGTATCTTCTTTTTGAGAGCTGTACCCCCCTTACTTCTAGAACTGTGAAGGAGAAGGGGAAGGTGCATCCCCTTTCAAGTCAGGCCCTGCACGGCTGCTCATTCTTGACCCTCCTTCCTTTCAGGGCTGAGCTTGCCAGCACAGCCTCCAGGGAGCCCTGAGACCAGTCCCTGCCTGTCCTGTTAATTTGACTCCTCCACCGGCCTATACATAAAAGGCCATTTTATTCCTGTCTTCAATGCGTCCTGGCGCATAGTAGGCCTGACTTCCCAGAATTTGAGGTCTGTAGTGAAAGGACAGTCTCTGTTAGGGCCTGGTGTAGGATGTCTTGACCTGCCTGACAGGTGGCTTCATCCTAGGGCAACAGGCCTTGTAAGTGGCCCGCAGGAGTGTTCGCAGTACTCAGAAGTCACGGGATGAGAGGTGGTAGAAGGTGTAAAAAGGAGAGGAGAGGAGATAAGCTGCTTTGTTGCTCGAGAGGCTTCTCTCTCCATTCCCGGGTGCTGAGTTCACCAGGAAGGAGCAGATTCAGGGGCGTTACACTAGGATGTATTGGGAGACCCAAGGAGTCAGGTTCCTTCTACCCCCAGAGGGACCTCTGGCTAAGATTCTTTTGTGTTCGACAGGAGTATTTTATTTCAGCCCCAGAATGGTTTAGTAAGATAGGTTCTTCTGAGCTTCCTGCTTATGTAGCCCACTTGAAAGATGTTTAACTGTGTAGTCTTGGAAGGAAAGAATAAACTTGAAAGCATTTACAAACCTGGTTCTTATTTGGTGCCGATTTTTATCAAAAATATTTACTGCAGAATTCCCAACCAATAAGCTCCTCCATGCACCAGCGACTGCAGATAAAACCATTGAAGTTAATACAATACCTTCTGAGATATCTGGAACATTCCCTTATAAATGTTGATTCAGCTCTGACCTGTGGTTTCTACAGCATGGCTCTCTCGAGGTCCTGGCTGGGTCTCTGGCTGGTTGGCCCCTTTGCACTCCCTTTTCCCTGAAACCCTAGAAAGGCATTGGAAAAAAATAATAATAACCCTTTTGATATTACCTCCTCCCTAGTTTCCAGGAGTGGCCTACAGCTAACGCCCATTTCACAGCCTGCCTCCCAGCTGCTGACATTGGATCAGAATAACTGCAGCTCAGTAGCGATGCAGGACGACTCCCGAGTGGGTCACCTGTGACATTCACGAGCGGCCGAGGAAGGGTCTGGTGGTTCTGACATCAGCACTCAGTTGATGCTGGTGCTCCCCTCTCTCTCATTGTTAAGAGTCCTGTGTTCTGTGACTGCTTTGCTGACGCTCAGGCTGGAGAGAGTTTGCAAGTGACCAGCGGGAGCGAATGGGCCTTCCAGGCTCCAGAGCGAGATCATGTCTCGGCTGCAGGTTGCTCACTGCTCCCCCAGCTTGAAGGGCCTGATCACAGAACACACAAAAAAAACCCAGAACAGCTGTGAAAGGATCTGGTCACGTTTTCTCAAATAGCATCTCGGAGTTCTGGCCTTTCTCAAGGTCAGATCCACCTACATTCCCTGCGGTGGTGTTTTAGCTTTTGACTTTCAGGCAAGTACGAGCTGGAAGAACGCACACTCTTTGATCTGCCTTGCAGTTGGTTGCAGTAGCTTACAGTGACATAAGAAGTACAAGACTTGTCACCGGGCGTGTTGGACACGTCAGTGACTTTAAGGCTACTGATGCCACAACTTCTGTTACTGCGTCTGATTTTGTTGCTTTCTGTGCTAGGTCTTTCGGAGGGCCGGACTCTAGGCGATTCTTACAGTCTTCATCGAGGGCCTGCAAAAAATTTTAGACCTTACAGACCTTACACTGTCTGGGTCTCTGTGACTATTTAGCTCTGCCTCTGTAGTGCAAAAGTAGCAAAGATGCATTATGGAGGGGCTCAACTGCGTGCCAATAAAACTTTATTTAAAAACAGGCAACAGGCTGTCGTTGGCTTGCAGGCTAAATACATTGTTAACCCCTGGTCTCCAGTATAACTTTCTCTCTTTTCCAAACTTGTTTTTTACATTTAAAACATATCTTTGTGATAAGGGAAAAAAAAAAACAACAAAACCAAAACCAATGTGTTACTTAAAGAAGAGTCACATAAATACTCCTGCCATAACACAGCAAGCTCTTACATCGGTTTAGTGCCTGAGAGTTTAAATGGAATTCTGTGGGTGTTGGCTTGTTTCTTAACACAAAGGAAATATAAAAAGCTGTTGGGATTAAAAATTTAAGTAGGAATGCGCATTCATTTTTTTTACTACATGTGAGCTTGCCATGGTGATAGGTGTAGGAGATTCAAGGAAAGTCTTGTTTCATTTTATTGTGTTTAAAGATTTTATTTATTTGTGAGAGAGAGCGAGCGAGAGAGAGAGAGAGAGTCATTGAGCAGGGGGAGAAGCAGAGGGAGAGGGATATGCAGACTCCGTGCTGAGCGCAGAGCCCAGTGCAGGGCTCTATTTTAGGACCCTGAGATCATGACCTGAGCTGAAACCAAAAGTTGGATGCTTAACCCACTGAGCCACCCAGGCGCCCCTCATTTTACTGTGTTTTAGAAGCCATTTTACTTCTCTGTGGTGGATATTGCACTTTGGGGGGAGACCTCTGTATCTCACCTGAGGAATTTGGCTGGATAGGCTTCTCAGGAGCTAGTTGAGTCATAGGACAGGGATTCCAGCTCCAAGATAGCGCTGAGGCAGTTAAGCCCTTTTAAAACCAGGTTACCTTAAAAAAATAAAAAAATAAATAAAATAAAATAAAATAAAACAAAACCAGGTTACCTTTGTAACCAGCATTATGCTTTTTTTTTTTTTTTTTTAAAGATTTTATTTATTTATTTGACAGAGACATAGAGAGCACAGATAGGCAGAGTGGCAGGCAGAGGGAGAAGCAGGCTCTGTGCTGAGCAGAAAGCCGATATGGGGCTCGATCCCAGGACCTGGGATCATGACCTGAGCCGAAGGCAGACGCTTAACCGACTGAGCCACTCAGGTGCCCCACCAGCTTTATGCTTTCTGACCCATTCTGGTTTGGAGTTATCTCATTAGCACTGTGCACACAGCCAGTGACTTGTCTAGATACGAAGCAAGGTTCTCGTTCTTCAGTTGATTCCGTGTAAGTACAGTGGCCGCATGGCTGCTTCTGACCGGTTTCAGCCCTTGCCTCGTTATGCTCAGTGGATCCGAAACACCCATCCTCAAACCTGCCTTGTTGATATTCAGCCCCATGATGACAATTTAAGATGACAGCCTTTTGAATGTTAGCTTGTTGGCAGATTGCATAACGTGGAGGCATTTAACTTCCTAGATTTTGGAGACACAGATTCTTCCTCAAACTATGAAGTCATATAAAAATAAAATGGATATTTTAAACACATATTCAACCTATTAAGTTGCTTAAATTTTTCCTCTTGGCCAGCCAACTGATTAGTAGGCAGTCTGTGATTTGCTGACCCTCCCATCAAAGGTCCCCCAGGAAACTGTCCCACAGCACCTATGTGAGGACCTGGAGGGCTTTTCCCTGGTATCGCTTGACTTTTGAAATGAATCAATATTATTAGTGGTGTATTGTTACCAATGAATCTAGCTGTTTTATGAGAAATAGATTGTCAAAATATTTGTGCCTTAAAGTAGCTTCTAAAAGTTTCAGCCTTGGGAGAAAGTGTTCCGATCCAGTTGGCTTTTACATTGTTGCCCTTTCCCTAGTCTCAGATGAGGCAGGCCTTGCTCAGTTTAGATAAACAGACCACAGGCTGGAATCCAGCCCACACGTAGGCAAGCACCAGTGTGGCTTCACATTTTAGACATGATTTTATCGAAAGCTTTTTCATCTTTTGGTACTATCCTTGGATTTCCTGGTGGTAGAATGCATTAACTCTTTAAGTCTGCATTTTGCCTGTTCCCATCTGGCATGGTTTGTGCCTTGGTGCCCCCGGAGACCAGTAAATCTTCAGTGAATCAGAACAAAAGATTGATGAATGTTTAAACACAAAAGATCCGATGAAGAATGCATCATTTTCTCCTTTCCCACTCCGTTCTACTTCTCCTTGCTGAATGTAAGAAGACCGGCTCTCCAAGATAGCAAAGGGAAAAGGAGGAATGGGGGCCGGGGAGGTAGGCTGAAAGCCATGGTAAATAAGCCCCTTGAAGTCTTCAGGGCCCATCCCACCAGCCTTTTTAAAATGTAAGGTTCTTTACATGTTTGTTTTTTTGAACCTTATTGGACTTGAAATGGTTAAAAAATGTGGTCTCTTTTGAGGGAGGAGGCACTGTGGGTAAATGTGGAAGATTGTTTAAATCATATGGTATTCCAGGGACTTTAGGGAAGGTGAGGCCTTCAATGGGAAGAGACCACCCAGAAGTTGAATTGGCTTTATTTTAGTACTCTTCCATCTTAAGACTGGTTTGGCAGGAAGTCCTGAAATTGGATTTTGACACCCCTGGCTTCTGGGCGTCAGTCCTGCTGCTGAGGGGATTCTTGTATACACAGATCTTTGGGGACAATGGCTTGATGGGTGCCGTCTATTACGGACAAACATCTCCTTATCTGAAGTCCTTTCCTCTCTCTGCCCTTCTCCTCATGTTGGGACCTCAGATGACCTCTGAGCCTTCCTAACCTTCCTGTAGTATGTTCCAGGCACTAAAATGGATGTAAAATAAACTTGCCTCTCCAGATGGTTAACGGGTCTCAGAAGAAAAAGCCAAATAGATACATGTTGTCTTAAAACCTATTATAGGGCTGTCGGGCCGACTGCTTTGCCAGGATTTAACCTGGAAGCTTCAACATTCATTTGGACCCCATGTTTCATGAAATCCTTTTTTTACCTCCTGCACTGGAGACTAACATGCGTACTCATTCAGCGCTGATATCCGGATCTCTTAAATTTCTGTGCTTGCTAGAGAATATCTTTCTTAGGGTATTTTTATTGTTCCATCTGATCCTTGAATTTAAGTTAATTCTCACCACTTGCTTTTCATAGGACTTGAGATCCACTGTTCATCTAACTTGGGTCCTCTCTCCCCTGTGGTTTCAGGTTTGGAAAGAAATCCCGGCCTGCGATGTACGACGTGACCCCCATCGCCTATGAGGACTACAGCCCCGATGACAAACCCCTGGTCACGCTGATTAAAACAAAAGATTTGTAATCTTTTTGGGGGGATTATTTTTCAAAAAGATGGGATACTACCCTCATTTAAATATTTTTAAGAAAATAAAAAGCTTAAGAAATTTGAAATGGTAGCTGCTCAAGAGTTTTCGGTAGAATATCGAAGAACTAATTTTCTGCAGCTTTTAGTTTGGAAAAAATATTTTAAAAAAAACAAAATTTGTGAAATCCATAGACTACGTTTTAATGTACTTTCAGCTCTTTAAACTGTATGCTTCGACTAGTGTGTGCTCTTCCCATGGTAGATACCGTCATGAGATACAGTTGACTTTCTGTGGCTGTTACAGAGGCTAAGTCTAATCGAGAAGTTTCTATGTGACGTGTGAGTGCCGGCTTTCTGAGTAGTTAGAAAACATATGTAGAGTATGACCCATATAACAGTATACCCGTTAACCTAAAACGAAGTCTGAGATGTTTATTTCGTGAATAAGAAACTAGTTGCATTTATTATTCCTAACCCGAATGAAATTAGCCTTTGCCTTATTCTGTGCATGGGTAAGTAACTTATTTCTGCACTGTTTCATTGAACCTTGCAGAAATGTTCTTTTGAGTTCGTTTTTGTCATTTCCATAACAGTCGTCAAGCCAGGCCTTGAAATCATGCAGCAAAAGGGCCTCGTGAGGCAAATTATGATCACATTGAATCTATATTTCCTTTTAAAAGTCAAGGGTTTTATACCGTGAGTAAATTAAATTTACGTTGGAGTTGTTTGTTGCTAAGAGGTAGTCAATATAAGAGAGTACTATTTCCTTCTGTAGTGAGTATTTCTCATAGTGCATCTTTATTTATATCCAGGACATGTTTGTGGCTGTATTGGATTGATATGTGCTTCTTCTGATTCTTGCTAATTTCACAGAATATTGAATAAATGTTACCAAGTCCAGGATGCGCTTGTCTCTCGTTCTTTTAAAATTATGGAAAACGTTTTGGGTTTGATATTGCTTGTCAGTCTCCCTGTTTTGCACATCTTAACGCTGCCAAGGAGCCATTCCTTTTGCCCTCCTGATTTCCGAACTGCCAGGGAACCATTCCTACCTTCCTTTAAACATGAAAGATGGATTTTATTTATTTATTTTGAGAGAGAGAGCGTGCATGCGCACATGAGCAGGGGGAGGGGCAGAGGGAGAGGGAGAAGCAGACTCCCCACTGAGCAGGGAGCCTGATGCGGGGCTCCATCCCAGGATCCCGGGATCATGATTTGAGCCGAAGGCCACCCAGGTGCCCCTAAGAATTCTCCTTTTAGCATTTACATCAGAGCCAGCCAGCGACGTGCAGGACACCTGCGGCCTCAGGAAATGTCTCCTATATGCTGCTGTCCAGGGGAGGTCAAATGAAATTGCCTTAGCAAACAGCAATTTGGTCCTTAGGAACTTGAAAGCAGCTTGCAATCAGCACCCTATATTCAATTCTATTTTGCATCCAAATGCTGCACCAAAGTCCCAGTCTTTTTTTTTTTAATTCATTTTATCTACACACGGGAACATTTGGTAAGGCCAGGGAAAAGGCCCTGAAACCAGGTGCCAGGGAGGGTTTCAGGCAAAAAGAAGGATTTAAGATGGGTTCCTTTCCCTCTCTTCCCTCAAACATCTGTCCCCAACCCTACAAACGACATAGCAACACACCCACACTGTTGATTATTAAATGATATGTTAATATTTTTAGTTTGTATAAGCGCCTGGACACGAATTTAGAACAAAATATGAACATGGTCGGTTGAACATCTGTGGGAACATCACAGACCTTGCTTATTTCCATCTCCTCGTGGGAGATGGTCGGTGGCGTGGCACATGGACCCCTCCATCCACAGAAGAGGGGCCTAGGAACCTAGGTGGGAGTTCAATTCATTTTCCCCTTGACTCCCCTCCTCCATGCCCGAGGGCAATGTCCATGCTGCTCTCTCTTCCTCTAGAAGCTGCTCCATCCCATCCTCTCAACCCTCCAAATTCTTAAATGCATTGTGATGCCCCTTGAAGGACTTGCTTGGAAATCTTGTGTCAGTCTCGATTGTAATTTGCCTAAGACATCCCACTGAGCATTCGCTCTGCATCAGGCAGCTGGTGACGAAAGGAACCGCAGGAAAGGGACCCCGGCTCGCAAGGTCACAGCTTCTTGGCAACCAGCACCTCATCTAATCACCAAATAATGGTAGACCCCCCCCTACTTCTGAGAGCTGGTGAAGGTGAAGGAAAGGTGAACTCTGGGCTTTGTCATTTGGAAAATGGGGACAAGGATAGTGCCCCTTGCAGGATCATCGGGAGCATTACGTTCCAGAATGTGTGTAAATCACTCAGCTCACCTCCAGCACACGTTAATCATTCCGCAAGATAGCTCTTGCTTTTGCTGCCGTGCTTACATTAGCTAGAGACCATGTCCAAAGTCGTCAGTCGGCTCGCTCTGATGGCTGTGATCTGTAGTCAGTGCATCGTGGATGGTGGAGTCCTCCGAAAGCATGGCACCCTTTCCCTGAGTGTGCACCACACTCTCCCGTTTTTAGTTGTTGCTTGGCACATTTTGTGAAAACAGCGTTTGATGAGCCAGAGTACTTCACTTATTGAACTGGTGATAGTCTCATACCACAGTGGAGTTGGAATTAGCCCTTTTCTAACACGGGTTTTCACAAGACGAGACAACTGTACGTCACAACAGGGACCCCCGCCATCAGAAGTGTTCCAGCTCGTTCTGTAGTTTTTACACAGTTCTTAATTCTTGCAAGGAAATGGCACGCACAGAGAAATTATTTCCAAGTAATTGTAACAGTTGAGAGCTGGTTTCATGGACGTATGTACCAAACACAGTCCATCTCTGCTCAACACATGTTGGCACCTGCTGGCCCTGGATCACCAATTCTGACCCTACTCATTAGAACAGGGACCTACTTTTAATCCCTTGAGGAAACTCCATACTGTTTTCCATAGTGGCACCAGTGGGAATGTGCTAAGATGATCTGATTCAACCTGGTGCCAGCCCATTTTGCCCCACCCACCCCCCTCCAGTGGTCTCTGCCGGGATGGAGGAAAGATAAGAGTTCCACAGAGGACAATCTGAAAAACACCGGACCGGCTAATCCATCCCTGAGACTCTTCATTCCCCTACCAATCCACCCATCTGTCCAACAGGTGTTAATGGAGCACTTAGTATGGATGAGGCCTTTGCTGGGAAGTCTCTTTGACATTTAACATCTGAGTTAGGACTTAAAGGATGTGTAGGAATTACCCAGGTGAAGGGAAAGCAAGGTAATGTGGAGCCTTAAAGAGTGAGAGTAGGCACTACTGAGGAACTCAAAAAAAATGAGTCAGGCTGGAGCATCATGTGCAAGGTCAAGATTAACATGGCCCACTCTATGACCTAGCAAGTTCTCTCCAGGGTAAATATCCAAGAGCAACCAAAACATGGGTTAAAAAGTCTTCTACAAGAATGTTTATAGCAACTTTTCCATGATAGTCTCCAATATACTAGAAAACCATTAAAAAAATAAAACAAAAAGAGGTACTGAAATACACAGCAACACGTCTGAATCTTGCAGGCGTAGGTGTTGAGCCAAAAAAAGTCAGACACAGCAGAGGACATAATGCATGATTTCCATTTATGTGAGATTCCAGATTGGGCACAACCAATTCACGGTGCTAGAAATCCAAACATTTGTTGCCTGTGGGTGCAGAGAGCAGTGGAATGACTGGAAAGGGCCCAGAAGGACTTTCCTGGGATATGGAAATAGTCTGTATCTTGATTTGAATGATAGTAACAAGAGAGTCTACTTTTGTCAAAAGTCATCAGACTATACACTGAAGATCCATGCATTTTATGGTATATAAATTTTTAAAAATCAATGAAGTTTTAAAAATTAAGATTAAAAAAAAACGTGCAAGAGGGAGAGTGGGTAGATTGAAGATGGAGAGGTGGGTAAGGATCAGAAGACTTCTGGGGCTGGTGGCAGACTTCCGTTGTGCTAGGATAGGGAGGATGTGGAGGTCATGTGTTGGTGGTGGAGGATGGCCATGCTGCAGGAGTGCAAGAAGATAGGAAATTCAGTTAGTGCATTAGAAACCTCAGCTTCTGGATTGAATCAGCGGCTCCATGAGTTTGTAACATAGGTTTTGCTAGGATGAGTTTTTATGCTAGTTATTAAAATTTTCTAATCCACAGATTAAAATTTAACCCACAAACACATTCCCAGTCTGCTGTTTGGCAGTAGAAAAGGACAGACACCCGATTGTCATCTTTCTGGTGGCTTATTAGAAAATTTCCAAGTTGTTCAAGAGGATGTTCACAAAATTGAAATCCTCTTATTATTAGACTAGTCCATGTGGAAAATGTTCCATGGATAAATTATTTTTTAATAAGGCAATTTCCTATTTTCCCAAGTCAAAATACCCCTTAACAATTTAAAATTCTTATATTGTGGTTTCCTTATACTTGAGTCAAGCAACTCTCGCAGTCTTTCAGAAATGTGACTTCCATGGAGATGCATGCAAATTGCAGTGAGATGCACAGAACTCCCTTAGGGACATACGGGTGTAATAAACATACTAAGTGGTCCTTGGATCAAGCTGAGTTTTAGGCAGATCTACTCCAACAGACACACACACACACACACACACACACACACACACACACAGACATTCTATGGAGGAAATTATTCTGTTCAAACCTCACTCTACAGGGGAGCTGATGAAGGCCCAGGAGGAGTGGTAGATGACTTTCCCAAGGTCAGTGGGACACCAGTGCTATTAAGAAACAGAAGATGGGTTCATGGAGCTAGAAGGATGAGCAGCACAGTTCCTGGCACATTGCACACAATAAATAGTAACTCATTATTCTTCCTAATGGGCTCTTGTCTGCATTGGCCATCCCGAGGTCCATTGTGTGCACAGAAGACTGGGGAGTAGGATGTAGAGAAATCAGGAACTGACTTCAGGGGAAATTACTTCATGTAACTTTGCTCATTGGCCATATGAACACTTTAATACAACTCAATTTCCAGAAGACTCATGAGTGCTTCAGCTGTGAACTCAGGGGATGAAGTGTAGAAAGCTTTCAGGACAGATGATATTCGTGTGGTGAGGCTTCCTTCCCTCAAACCAGGCAGCTAGGGACATGACTCATGTGCTTTGTTCTTTATATGAGTTTTAAGGTGTATTACAAGTAGACTACCCTTAATTCTCAAATCGTCTCACATGCTAGTGATGAGAACTATTTATGAAACTGAATAAGAACTGTAATTCAGTTTTAAATGTGGAACCGTCTAGTTTGGAGGCAGTGGGTAAGCCTGAGGCCTACGGCTGATGGTTTCTGAACAACAGGGCCAGCTGCTTTTCGAGTTCTGATTTTCAGGGTTCAGCAGACTCGACCTCTCGAAAGGCTACTACCACTCAGGTTCTCTCCATAAGGGGTGGGTGATCTCCATGCCGTTCCTCATGGTACTTCTGAAGGCAGTCACCTCTTCACATGGACAGGATCAATTTCTGGCTACCTTCTTCCCAAGAAGGCTCATTCCCAGATTCATTGCTTCCAACGCACCAAACAGCTTTTCCTTCAGCCTCTTCTGTTTTGTTTAGGCATTTACTCAACTAGATTGTATGATCCTTCTGGGTGGAACTCCATCTTTTCTCCTTGTCCCACTCATCAAAGGTAACCACTATTTGTAGAGTGGGTATCCTTGCATACCCCTCCTGTGCCTTTCCCACCCCATCTTATCTGGGGTGGTTGAGGAACACCAGTGAACCCTAATGCTCCCTTACCTGATTCCTTTATTTCCATTATTCCAAATGAATGTGTTTGTATCAAATCAGAGCTTCCTGAACTTGCCCAATGATGGGAATTAGTGGCATGCTTATGAGAATAATGGACTCCATGACCTTCTTCAGTAGAGTGATTCAACAAACATCTGTCCTGGGCCTGCTTGGGGCCAAGTTCTAACAACTTAGGGTGAACAATAGGGACTCAGGTTGATGGTCTTCAAGGAACAGCAGTTGGGGAAGAGGGTATGTTGAAAGCTTTGGACAGGAGGTGTGCAGAGGGTACAGAATGTTGAAGAGCCCGACCTGGCTCTCCGTGTGCTCAAGTCTGGGCCTGCGGCATGAGTGCCTGTGGGTCAGCTCAGAGTAGAGAGGCTTCTGTCTTGCAGGAGAGAGTGATAAATTATTGCTGGCTATTTCTGTTCCAGTCCTGACTGTTCTTTTTAAACTCTATGCATTAATTTGGCTACTGTCAAATGACTGGCACCAGAATTCATGCTGAGCAATTTACCCTCAGGGGCTGGGGCCCTCGGGCCATTTGTAAAGGCCTTTCCCACGCAGTGAACTTGTAAATGCCAAGGACTAGGTTCAACCAAATGGAGAATTGTTTCTGCACAGTTGGGCATTTGACTCTCGTTGTGACAGAAAATAGCCCTGATCTCCCAGTTTCCAAGAACCTCAGAATTTTAATCCGTAACTTTTCCATTTAATTTATTTGTATTAAAAATAGATCTTTCTGCTCAAAACACTGTCAGACTGAAATCACTAATTTCAGATCCCTCTCTGGCAAAGGAAATGGGCCTGGGGAAGTTGGCAGACGCAAGGCTGCTTGGCTGGGTGTGCTTCTCCCAGGCTCTGGAGGTGCCCATCAGGTGATTGTAGTTGGCTGCTCTATACAGGGAGATGAGGTTAGAGGGGGAGAGGTCCTGGCAATGTGATGTGCCTTTGAACTCTGCTCCGCTTGGTCTCTCTGAGTCTTGCACCTGAATCGGGTTAGTTCTTTTTGTTTTTGTTGTTGTTGTCGTTGTTTTTTAAACAAGTTGGTTTTTAAGCTACTCATTAAATAAAAGGCACTGGAGGCCATTGCTCTCCCTTCTTGCCTTTGTTCCACAGATAGAAGCATCTTCTTTGCTCTTAGAGAAGGTCTCCTCCTTCCTGAACAGCGATGAGAAATGACGGGCTATGTGCACTCAGGTGGATCCCCCCAGCATCCAGCAGCGTCCCCAGAGAACACCTCCAAACACTTTGGGGTGACTTCCAAAGTGCCATTTTCCTCCTGTTAGCCAGCAAGCTCTAATTTGTCCAAATATCCATATTCTTTAGGGGAGCTGACCTTCTGTCTCACGTGCATATTATCCAGCCATGTTAGTATATTTACAAAAGGCTCCTCTCCAAAGTCAAGACACACGCCCTTCACCATGCGCAGGGCTTGAAATTTGTCTGAGGGGCCTCAATTAGGGCTTCTGTTCTGTACTTAAGCCTCCACCAAACACCCTTCTGCTGGACGGTAGTGCTCTGTAACAGCTATGGGTCTGTAAAGGTCCACTCTGCTTGGCTAATCCAAGGTTGCAAGGCATTTCCACCCTGGCAACAATATGGGCATTTGAAGCCACTGAGGCCAGTCTGGTGTTTTCATGCGCATCCTGTTTTGAGGTTTTGTAGACAACGTAGAAGGCAGAAGCTCCTATTGGGCCACTTCTCCCTTTTCGTTTTGTTCAGCAGGAAGAGGTCGCAGTTGGTCGTACCAACACCGTCACTCCCTGGTGGGTGGTGGGGCACAGGACACACCGTCTCCCTGATTCTCAGACTCCTTCTCTGGAGAAGGAGGCGGCTCTTCGAGCCCTCCTGGGCCTTGAGCTCTAGGATTTGCTTTCCGTTTATTGTCCAAAATGTCCAGAAATTTCCTGCCATTGCCGGTTGATGCATGAGTACTTTACAAGAATTGCTTGCAACAAATATAGTTTCCAAACGTATTTGCATTTTAACTGTTAGGTGATTTTTCTGTAAGATGCAGAAGACTTTATGTTTTACATAATTCTTCTCTCCCTTGGTGCCTTCTTCTGTTGCCCGTCCTCTTGAATGTTCTTAGAGTACCGATAATATTCTTATTATAGCCGAAGCTTACAAAAGTCAATATGTAAAGTCCTGAAATTCAGCAGAGTAGGAAAGGACACAGATGATTTACAGAAGAAGTACATATGCAAAAAAAAAAAAAGAAAGAAAAGAAAAGAAAGAAAAGCAAAGAAGAGAAGAGAAAAAATTTCGGATTCACCAGTAATGAATCTAGTGACATCTCAGGAGTGACATCTCAGAGCTGTAAAGTCCACCCTCTTCCGGGCATGGGGGCAGCAACTGCCCTAAAATCTCCAGGTAGGAAGGACTAAGGTTGATGGAGGGGGAAGGGGGGACGGAATGGAACTTTGGGAAACTATCTGTGAAGTTAGATTGAGTTGGTATGTGTCCGAAGATTGAGCAGAAGACATTGATCAGCCAGCTTAAAGAACAATGATGAGAGGAGGCACTGGTTACCCCTCCCCCCCAAAAGAAGAAAGCCATCCTAGGGCACATCTGTGAGGAGGCACGTGAGTCGCACCATGTGGGGTCATGCGTCCAGAGCATAAGGTGGGGTCTCTCCCTGGTCGAGGGGTAAGAGCCAAACTTAGAGCCAGGTGTAAGGGGAGCAGGGAAGGCCTCCGGGAGGGTGTGATTTGTGTGGGGAAACCAAGGGATGGCCTTGGCGGCTGGGGAGCCAGACGAGCGGGTGTATGGAAGGTAATGCGTCACTCGCCCGGGCTTTGGTTCAGTGCCTGCTGTGTGTGTGCGCCTGCGTACGTCTGCGTAGGTCTGCGTAGGTGTGCGTACGTCTGCGTAGGTGTGCGTACATCTGCGTACGTCTGCGTATGTCTGCGTAGGTGTGTGTAGGGTATACGTGCTTCAAAAACAAAACTGCAATCGTACTGATTACTATTTTTTAACCTTTTATTTTTTCAATTTAATGTTCTTTCGGGAACGTTTTCCCTTCCTTAAACATAGTCGTTTTGTGTTTTTTTGTTTTTTAGTTTTTATTTATTTACCTATTTTTATTTATATTTTCATTTTATTCCAGTGAGCTGACAGTGTGATATCAGTAGCAGGTGTACCATATAGTGATTCAGCACTTCCATACAACAGCCGGTGCTCCTCACAAGGGATAGTTGTTAATGTCTCTGTGCAAATATTTCTTTCCCAGGGAGACCAGCCATGACCTATGTTAAAGAGAAGCCCCTGCCACTCCCTGAACACCCGTTCCACTTAATTTTCTCCTAGTCTTAATCGCTCCCAAATAGACAAACACATGTAGGCCGCGCTCCGCTGTAAGCTGTGGGAAGGTAAGATGCTGCTCTCTTTTGCTCACACCTGTCTCCTCCAGGGCTGGAACTTCAGACTCGCACAGAGTAGGTACTCCATGAATATTTGGTGCTCCCACTGTGTAGGTAGCATCGGGTCCAGAATCTATCAGGAGCTCAAGAAATGTTTGGTGAATGAACCAACTAAGTAGTCAGCAGAGCCAGAGAGGCTTTTGTGCCCCAGGGGCCTGGGCGCCTGTCTCCTAAGCCCTCCAGGGACTGGGGCCAGGGGGGCCAGGTGGCCTCGCCCATGGGGGCCTGTGGGTGGACGGCTGCCACATGAGTCATTGTGGCTACCGAGAACGGCCGGGGAGCTCAGGCAGCCTAATGAAATGGGCTCTTTGCCCCAGGAAGCATTTTGTGGATTCCAAGGATCAGAGGGGACCTTAGTGAAGAAATGGGATTTCATAGTCTTAACCTCAGAGGCGACAAATGTCTTCAAGAGCTTTCTGGGCTGTAATTGATCATGTTTGGAGCAAGACCACAGTAGCATCCTGGCAGAGGCCATCTGGAGCGCCAGGAGGGAGGAAGACTGGGCCTAATTGGTTATGTGTGTATCTGGTGGGAGGCTGAAATCTCTGAACACTGGCTGGAAACCCCGGGGTTGGCAAAGCAGCTCCTCCTTCCCGGGCTGGGAGCCTGGGACGCCAAGCAGGAGAAAGCCAGCCTTCCTTCCCACTTCCTTCCCACGTGCTCTGCCGAAAGTCCCAGTCATTGCTATTTTCCCCGTCGCCCACACATTGCTTGTCTTGGATTTGGGGTCTGTTTGAATGGGAGTTGGTCTGGGTCTGAACGCCCAGAGCAGAGTCCCCTATTTTCCATGGGAACCATTTACCATCACCATGAGTAGCAAAATAGGAAAATGTGTGTTGGGAAGGCCTGTTTGTGGAACTGTGAGGTTGGGTTACAGGACGTTAGCACTTTTACAAAGAGGGCAGCATACAGGAATCGTTCCGTGTAAAAAATTCATAGTTTGCAAATCACAAATGAGTCTAGAAGTTCTTGAGCTCTGGGAGGTTAAGCCTATCGGCTGACTTCCTTAGACCATTTCTGCATGGCCACAGCTCCAGTCCGGCCATCAGCTGGTGGCTACTGGCTCCAAAACCTTCCCATGGCTGCTTGGAAGCGTTTTACCGGCCACACAGGTCTCCCTGTTCCCGGAAGAAAGCTCCTGGGCGCCCAGGCGGGCCTTTCTCTTTTCATCATACTGGTGTTCGCTGCTCTGACTAGGACGCAGGTTATCTTATTTCTTGCTGGTTTGGGTGCATTTTAAACCCTGAGGTAGACAGGGTTTCTCGGCTCCCTGTTCACCAGGTCTGGGAGACCAGAAGCTGGTGGGAAGAAGTGCGGTTATGGCAAGAACCTACTTGTCACTTCCAGAAGATGCTCAGCTAGCTACTCCTGGCCCCAAGTGAAGGAAATCAATGTTTATGGGAAGGAATTTGCTCCCGCTGGGAGCATTTAAGCTCTTGTCGGGGTCTGGTCAGGAGCCTATTTTACTCTGTGTAAATGTGTGTGGGTCCAGATGAAAGGATACTCTGGCAAACCGTAAGCGGAGCCTCACAAACCACTAGTTATCTACCACCTGCTTCAGTTGCCTTCCAATAAATAACATCTTGTTGCTTTCTTCAAATTGACAGCGAAAGTCATAAATGTCAGGCCCCAGGACTTGATTCAAAAGATGTCACCTACCTGGTTCCTGAATCCTGTCTGAGACTGGGCATATTTGGGATCGAAGGTTACCAACCCGTGCACAGAGCTTGGCACCTTGACCTTGAATGGAGTCCCTACAGAGATTTTCCCTTAAGCCTGGCTCCTAAACTTGGCTGCACTAGGGGGGACAGATGAGATTAAGGATGCCCAGTCAAATTTGAATTCAAATAAGCAGCGAATAAATCTTTAGTGGAAGTATGTCTTATGCAATATTTGGGACTTACTTCTACTAAAAAATGTATGTGTTCTCTGATACTGAAATTTCACTGGGCCTCGTATACTTTATTTGCTAGACTCGGAAATTGTTGGCTTAACGCTGGAATCATCTGGAAGTTTTGGAAAATACTGATGTCTGGGTCTCACCCCCAAAATTCTAATTTAGTTGGTTTTGATTGGACCTGAACATAGGAGATTTTAACAGCTTCTCTACTGATTTTAATATGCAGAAAGGGTTGACTGCCACTGTGTTAACACGGCTTCTAAACTGTTCTCAGCTTTGCAGGGGCACCTTTGTGGCTCAGTTGGTTAAGCATCTGACTCTTAATTTTGGCTCAGGCCCTGATCTCAGAGTCCTGGGATGGAGCCTTGTGTGGGGCTCTGTATTCAGCAGGGAGTCTGCCTTTTTTTTTTTTTAAGATTTTATTTACTTATTTATTTATTTGAGAGAGAGAGAGAGAGAGCAGAAGCAGGGGGAGCGGCAGAAGGAGAGGAGAAGCAGGCTCCCCGCTAAGCAGGGAACCCAATATGGGATTTGATCTCAGGACCCCAGGATCAGACCCAAGCCAAAGGCAGACGCTTAACCCACTGAGCCACCCAGGCGCCCCAGGGAGTCTGTTTAAGGATTTCTCTCCCTCTGCCCCTCCCTCCCACTCGTGCTTTCCCTCTCACATGTTCTCTCTCTCTCAAATAAATAAATAAATCTTAAAAAACTGTCTCAGCTTTGCAAAGCTTCACACATTTTTTTCATCTTAATGCTCTAGGTTCCCTTAATAGTCTGCTTTACTTAATCCAATATTGTTGGCTAGTCAACCACCCTGAGCCTCAGTGCGCTCAGCTGTGAATAGGGGCATGGAACCGGGTTAACCCCTGACCCTCAACATTACCCATCAAATTGCTCCTCCGTGCAGAGAAGAAAGACCCGTATGTATCCCAAAAGGCCTAAAGCCACTGGCCACAAGCAAGAAAACATTTTTGAGCTCGCATGATTTAATCTTCAAAATCCCTGTGAATTTTGTGTTTTCTTCTTTGGTAGACATTTGTGAGTCTTAATATAAAAATAACGAAATGTTTTTCCTTTACAACATTCACGTAAGATCGACAGCAAAGGCGGATTCTATTTATCCCACAATGTCGTGGGCCTCTTGGCTCACCAGCAAGATCTCCCAGAGGAAGCACACCCTGAGGTCATGCTCCTGTGTGCTATGGAGTTGGTTCACTGATTTCATTGAGACACAGTTACTACCTTTCTGTACTTGGAGAAATACAGAACTCGGTGTTAGGCACCATTGAACTTGCTACTGACTCGGGTCTCCTTCTGGCTCAGTAATAGAGAAGGTGAACAGAAACAGGCTTTAAAAATGGCCCCAAACTTAGAAACATCCTGAGACTTCATGGATGCAAGGCAAGGTAAGTAAATCATGGCATTTCACGTGTGGAATTCTGTGTATGTAGTAAAAAGAATGAGTTACATTTTTTTATTTTTATTTTTTTGGTGTTGACCTGGAAGGATGCTCATTCCTTATAGTTGGTGAAGAAAGCAGATTATAGGATAATCTAGCCTGGACAGTAGAGAGATAGGTTGGGTGGGTTGGGGATAAAGGGAGACTATTCCATTTGCTAGACTCATTATAGCGCATCACTGGGGAGTTGGTTGAAATGCAGAAACTCAGGCCTTACCCCAGGACCCCCAGTTGAAATCTATTGTTTAACAAGCCTCTTAGGTGTTTAGAATACACATGCAATTTTGTGAAGCACTTCTTTAGACAACTCTGGGTTGAGAAAAGTGTCACAACTGCTATGTATTACTTTTGCAGCACATGAGCGAAATTAAAATTTTTTTTGAAAATATGTTTGTAGGTTCAGTATATAGTGTTTATGGTAACTTGTTATTTTAATCCAAGCAAGTTTCTATGACCTGTGCTATTTCTCGGCAAAGGACGAAAGCAGGATGGACCTGAGTCTGCCACACACACCCTGTGGCCGGCGGTTTCTCTGACTTAAATTGGTTCATGTTCTGAAACAACATCCTGTGTCTGCACGTCCCCATAGGACCAGGCCTGAGTATGACTGCATGTGTCTGCATGTCACTCAGGGCCGCGGTGGCTGCGTACCAGGGCACAGAGCCTGGCATGGAGAACAGTCAGCCCTTCCGTGAGCTGACCGTATTTGCTGAGTGGCAGAGAAGCTTTGCAGAGTTTGGTCTGGTCAGTTAGGAAACTGGCTAGACCGGGGAAATGCTATGGTTTCAGGAATTGTAAATAACGCTGAACAGATCCCTTCTTCTAGCAGTTTCCAAAGCAGTCTGTCATAGCCTCTGCAGTGCCTTGGGAGGAATTTTCAGTGGAGAACGAAGTAAGGCTCTGTTGGTTTTGCTAACAGGATAAACAGTTCTCCTCTGACTTGCAGACTGGCAACAGCCCCACTGGACGCCCTCATTGCACATTTCACTGTCCTATAAACCATCCTATGGGAAGGCTGCGCATGCTGGAGATAGGGCCACAATGTGGGATCAGAAAAATCTGTGAACCCGAGTCCCTGGCAGGAACTTCACTTTTAAAGGAGAAGAGGGGTATCTAAACAGAATAATGAACTATTACAAAAGGACCCCGGGGCTGTCTCTTTTGAGCCCCCTGAAAGCCAACTCTAGACTTACCCCAATGGCCCATAGGATTCCCTGAGCCCAGTGAGAAACCATCCAAAGGGATCACTGGGGATTAATGGAGTGTTACCAGCTCACAGAGTTAAGTGTGCCTGGGTGTAATTAGCAAAATGAGGGATGGAAGCTTCGCCTCCATTGGGAGAAAAATGGTGGCCCTGGATGACCTAGTCTTGCTGCTCCTGCTGGTCTGACAAAGATGAATGGGAGGACAAGTTCTGCTTTTGATGAGACCCAATGAAGTGATGTCTGCATTTTACTAAGGTCATATGCAAACACTTCACCCTTGCCAGAAACCAATGTGTAAACACAACCGCAGATCCTGTGTAAACAGGCCCACAGATCCTTGGAATGACCAGTCTGTTGACACTTGGAAAAACCACATGGATACCCCCCCACCCCCCATTGAGAGCCACTGTTCTCTCTGATTCTGCAGCATTTATTTTTACCCCATGGTTTATGATCTGAACGTTCTTTGTTTAAACCCAAAGGCTCTTTTAGTATCAAAGAGTTGTATTTCCTCTGTTGTCTTCTGGTTAATTGCCTGGGAATGAGCCATGCTTTCTAAAGCGTGAAAACTAATGGGCATCATCTTGCCATTGTGTGACTCAAGTGTTTTTGCAGAGAAAAGAGGCACCAAATGGAGAAAGTATCACTGGGGACATCTGCTGGCTCTCGTCTCATGAGAGTATCTGGTAGGGTTTCGTTGAGATGTAGAGTTGCTGACCTGAATCTGGGAGGGACTGAAAAATGAAATCAATTCAGTCCTCATCTCTTACAGGTGAGTTCCCTAGACACCAGGCTGTTCTCATGTCCCTGCCCAAGATGTCCCCCATCCCTGGAGTACCCTGCTCCTTCCTCTTTGTCAGGTTCCTCCCAATCTGGCCACCTCTGTCCAAAAGGTTTCTGTTATCCTCATAATACTTGGGCCCCCCAGCAAGTAATGTCACATTTAAAGAAAAAGTAGACTAGCAGGCAATAAAATTATGAGAGGCAATTTTCATCTTTGTATTTCGTAAAATACCCAAAGCTGAGTGTGATGGGGGTGGGGGTGGGGACAAAGAAATAGCCATGTTTCTTTAAAATCTTTTCTCGGTACTCTCCTCGCTCTTAGTATCTTTCACTTGGATTTCATCTCTTATCCTTTCAGTCACAGCTCCCAGTGAAAACATTTCCCGAATGTGGCCTAATAATCCCTCTACTCTGTGGTTTTTACAGTGTGTGGGCTGGGGAGCCAGCCCGCCTGTGTTCCAATCTCTGTCTTCTCATTTGTAGCTCTGTGTTCCTGGTAAGTTACTTAGTCCTTTCCCACAGCTGTAAAACAGGGACAAAGTTCATGTGAGTTAATACATGTAAAGTACTCAGAATCATGCCTGGCACCTAGTGGGGGCTAGGTGTGTGTTTACTGCTATCATCATCCATTTTGCCACTGTCCAGCCAGTAGGACCCTCTCTTTCTAAAACACAATCCATCAGCCACTCCCTTTTGCTCTTTTCCGCCTGTCCAATACCCCAGGTCTCCCTACCAAAGCAGGGGCGGGGAATGAGGAAGAAGAGAGGCAACGGATCATTTTGTAGCAGTGCTTTTTCTCCAATACATCAGCGTGCTAAACTTCTAATTATCCTTTAAAACCCAGGCAATGCTGTCTCTGTGACCTCTTTTAATTCTCCAGAGGGAGCTCTTCCTTCCCTTTCCTGAACCACATCTGTACATCTTTCGACCATTGTGCACACCACCCAAGTCAACTGTACCTGCTTGTCTTTCTAACGGCACCATTAACAGCGAACTCCTTGGAGGGGAGAGCACATGTCTTATCTCTCTATCACAACCACAGTGTTTGGAACACAGAAGGAGCTCAATCAAGTTGGTTAAACACAATGAAATGAGGCCTTCCATTGCTTATGGGGAAGGCAATGGTGTTACAGACTTGGGGTTGGGGGGCTACAGAGGATGGTGTCCAAGAAGGCTATGGGGTTGTCTTGCCACCACTCCAGAGGTGCAGAGTACAGAAAACTGCTTCACGCTGGGGAAGACACGCTCCAGCTTGCAACAATTATGCTCGGAAGGACTCCTCTCCCTGCACACGAGATTACTGAGTGCTATTGACAGTAAATATGATAATTATCTAATGACATTCGTAAGTGTCTGAGATACTTGGCACAGTGCCTATGACAACATGGGAGCCATTTTCCATTTATTTCTTGAAATGAATCTGACTCATTTAAAAATAATCACCAACCAATCAGCACCAACAAAAAAACCGTAAGTTGGATAAGCATTTGGTGTCCTCTGCTGCCCCTCTGAGAGTATGGGTATGGAGCTTTTCCGTCCTGTACATAGGCAAACACTTCCCTCTCTGACGGAATTTGCCTTTTAAGAAGACTAGAGCTTGAGGGAGAGAGAAAACGAGGCCTCTTTGGAGGTTCAGGTGTTAGAAAGCAAAGCTTCTAATTAAAATTAGACTGGACAACCCAGCACGGAAGCTACAGTGGGGACACCTGAATCCTGCCACGCTCCCCTACCCACTTTGTGTTGGGAGAAGGCAATGCCTTGGGGGCAGATACACTGGTGGTACTGAAAAGAAGGTGGTGATGACCGGTGAGCATTGCCTGGTCTTTCTGTGTCAAGGTCCAGGATGACTGCTGGTGCTGGGAAGTGCTTCAGGTGCTGGGATGGGACTCTCGCTAAGGTAGACCAGGATCAGGCCCACAGGGACGGCGTTGGGGGGGGGGGTCACCTACAGAGGGACCATGTGGTTGTGGAGTTTTGTGGAAAGAGAGAAAAGCAAGCTCTCTAGTGGAGGGTGAGGCCACAGTTCTCATGCACTTCAATGTGAAAAGTATGACCGTATCCTCCATACTCAGGTACAAAAACACCATGTTTGTTTTTCTGAATCATGTTCAGCCTGGCTTGGATTCCAGCCTTCTTCTGAGATAAGGTACAAAAAGCTGGGACTTACACAATCCTGAGAGGCTGAGGAAGAGCCCGGGGTCACTGGTGGCCTCTGAGCTATTGAGGAGACAGGGCAGGAATCCTTCAGAAGATGCAGGATGGGGCACCTGGGTGGCTCAGTCAGTTAAGCCCCCAACTCTTGATTTCGGCTCAGGTCATCATCTCAGGATCGTGGGATCAAGCCCCGCGTTGGGCTCCGCACTGGGCATGAAGCCTGCTTGAGATTCTTTCTTTCCCTCTGCCTCAGCCTCTCCCCGACCCCCACTCACACCTACACACACTCTCTCTCTCTCTAAAAAAAAAAAAAGAGAGAAGATGAAGAAGATGATGAGGGATGGGGGAGACCAGATGATTTGCCTAAGTTCTCACAACAGCTAAGAGACACGGCCATGGTTCGCACACAGCACTTCCAACCCAAGTCATTTGACTTGCCTTGTCTCCTCCACTGGCCAGAATATTCCATAGGATAGCAGCTCTCAGCAGGGCTGCTGTGGAGGAGCCGCCATGTGCCCACACAACGATTCTGCAGGGCCAGCACTGTTCTCACCAGCCCGAGGGAGGGTTACGAAAGCTGAGTGAGAGGGCTCCCTGTGTCCAAGTCTCGTGCCTAGAGTTCAGAAACCAAATAGGAAGTGAAACCACAGAACCATCTGTAAGTGAAAAAATAAAGAAGTGAGGAAGCCAGGAGGAGGAAGCATTGAAATGAACCCTGATTTGGTGCCGATGACGGTTGAAGAGGGTCCATGACATGATCAATGATGGGAGTCTTCGTTTTATTAAGAACCAAAAGATGACTGCAGTTCTTGCAACTTTTATAGCAACTGGAGAAGAGCAAGGTGTACCTAAAAAGAAACTTACTGGACAACCCAAAAGGAGATACTAAAGGAGTTGATGGCCAGAAATACTTAGGGGCGCCTGGGTGGCTCAGTCTTTAAGCGTCTGCCTTCAGCTCAGGTCATGATCCCAAGGTCCCGGGATCGAGCCCTGCGTCAGACTCCCTGCTCCGCGGGAAGCCTGCTTCTCCCTCTCCCACTACCTTTGCTTGCGTTCCCTCTCTCGCTGTGTCTCTCTCTGTCAAATAAATAAATAAAATCTTAAAAAAAAAAAAAAGAAATACGTATATTTTCCCTCCAGAACCATCCATGAAAATTATAGCTGACATCTTCCAATATATAGCAAAGCACATGCCAAGAATTGATTCCATTTCAGTTAGTGGATACCATTCGTAGGAAGCAGGTGCTGATGCCATTCTGGAACTGGCCAATACTATAGCAGGTGGGTTAGAGTACTATGGAACTGGACTCCAAGCTGGCCTGATGTTTGTTCAGTTTGCACCGAGGTTATCTTTCTTCTGGGGAATTGGGATGAACTTCTTTATGGAAATAGCAAAAATGAGAGCTGGGAGAAGACTCTGGGCTCACTTAATAGAGAAAACATTTCAGCCTAAAAACTCTTAGGTCTCTTCTCTAAGAGCACATTGTCAGACATCAAGATGATTACTTACCGAGCAGGATCCTTACAGCAACTTTATTTGACTTCTCCAGGCCAAGTCCTCAGCAAGGTCCTGGAGATATAAAGATTAATTAGACCTCAAGTTCACCGCCTAGTCTAGGGCCTGTCTCTGACATGTGCAGTTCATTCAGTGCAATCGATTTAACCCCAGGTGTCTGTTACCAGGTACAGAAGCTCTAGAAACAAAGTGTGACTTCATAGCTCACGGGATCAGTGAAGGTGTTGCTCACATATCAGTGGTCCTTGGAATTTAAATAAAATGGATGCCAGTCCCCAAGCTCATGAATAAGGGACAGCCGGTGCCTTCTCTAAATTTCCTGTCAATTTTCAGGGTCTCATGGATTCATGGTTCTTTCTGACTCTGAGAATCTGACAGATGTGAAACTCACAAGAAAACAAATGTCTCACTTTCTACAGCTTTTCCTTCCTCTGCCTTACTCTGCCAGATATGGAACTCATCCTTTTTCTACAAAATATTTCACACCAGTTGGGGTCATATTAAAGAACAATGGTATGAAGACCAGGAACAAATTATCACCAGTCAGAATAGACATTGGCTGTAAAAAAACTCACGTGGCCACTGATACATGCAGGCTGATAATCAGCTATCCATATTAAGCAAATGTAGGGACAACTGATTTTAATGAAAGTATGTGGACTTGGGTTTTACACTTAAAGGATGCATAATGTCATATTATATGGTCCTATCTTTAAAGGGCTTTCTGTCATATCATGGGAATTCCTCATTGGTTGACTTTCTCAGAAGTTCCTGATGCTCCTCCATGTTGCTTGATCATCTTAGGACCCTCTTTGCCAATTCATGCCCATCTTTTTCTTCAATTTTATGAGGTACAATGTACATACAGTACAATAAGATGTGTTCATTTTAAGAATACAGTTCAGTGAGTTTTAACAAAAGTGTGAACCCAATTAACCAACACCATCAAGATATAGAATCACCCAAAAAGTTCCCTCATGCCCTTTTGCAGTAGGTATCATCCCCACCTCTGTCTCCAGGCTATTACTGATCTGCTTTAGGCCATTCTAGTTTGGATTTACCTTTTCTATACTGTACAAATGGGATCATTCAGATGTGTTCTTTTATGTCTATAATCTATTCACGAGATTTAATTTAATTTCACTGAAAAGAAAATACTTCAGTTTACATATAACATTCACCTGCAAATGGACATTTGAGTTTCTCTTTTTTGACTATTACAAAAGATACTATGAACATATGTGTATAAGACTTTGTGTAGAAATATGTTTTTATTTCTCTTGAGTAAATACCTAGAAGTAGGATTGCTGAGTTACATGGTAAGTGTGTATTTATCTTCATGAGAAACTGCCAAACTGTTTTCCAAAAAGATTGCACAATTTTACATTCCCACAAAAGACACACAGAAATTCCAGTTGCTCAAGAACCTCACCAAAATTTGATATTGCCAGTCCCCATTGTAGCCATTCTATTGGGTATGCACCTGTGGTATCTTTTTTTTTTTTTAAGATTTTATTTATTTATTTGAGAGAGAGAATGAGATAGAGAGAGAGCATGAGAGGGGGGAGGGTCAGAGGGAGAAGCAGACTCCCCGCCGAGCAGGGAGCCCGATGCGGGGCTCGATCCCGGGACTCCAGGACCATGACCTGAGCCGAAGGCAGTCGTTTAACCGACTGAGCCACCCAGGCGCCCGCACCTGTGGTATCTTATTATTATTTTAATTTAGCTAATGATATTAACTGTCTTTTCCTGTTTCTTGGTCATTTGTACATACTGTTTTGTGAAATATCTGATTGACTCTTTTGCCCATTTTTAAAATTGGGTTGCTTATCTTTTTATTAGTATGTGTAGAATTTATATATTCTGGGCACAAGTCCTTTACCTTTTACCTGTTTTGCAGATATTTTTTTTCCAGTCTATGGTCCACCTTTCCATTTTCTTTGTGCTGTCTTGTGCTATCTTGAAGAGAATAAATTTTTATTTTTGATGTAGCTCAATTATAAGTTTTTTCTTTTATGATTTTTATGTTCTGTGTTCTATGTAAGAAATGACTGACTACCCCCAAATCATGAAGATTTTCTCCTGTGTTTCTTTCTATATGTTTATAGATTAGCCTTTACGTGTTCATGATTGGTTTAACTTTTGCAAATAGTGTGGAGTAAGAGCCAAGAATTATTACTATTATTATTTTTTAAGATCTTATTTATTTATTTGACACAGAGAGAGAGACAGCTAGAGAAGGAACACAAGCAGGGGGAGCAGGAGAGGGAGAAGCAGCCTCCTGGCTGAGCAGGGAGCCCGATGCGGGGCTCGATCCCAGGAGCCTGGGATCATGAGCTGAGCTGAAGGCAGACGCTTAATGACTGAGCCACCTGGGCACCCCAAGAATTATTATTATTTTTTAGTGGATATACAGTACCAGTTTTTGGAAAGAAAATGCTATAGCCTTGATATCTTTGTCAAAAATCAGTTGACCATCAATGTTTTATACTTCTCAGTGTACAGGTCTTTTGCCTCCTTGGTTAAATTTATTTTTAGCTATTTTATTCCTTTTGATGCATTTATAAATGCCATTGTTTTCCTAATTTATAAACTTCAGTAAAAAAAAAAAATCTGTTCACTATATGTGAGTGAGTTTTTTTCTGGACTGTATTCTGTTCCATTGATCTATATGTCCATCCTTACCCCAAGATCACACAGTCTTTATCACTGTAGTTTAATGTTGTTTTGAAAGCAGATAGTGTTGGCTATAATTCTGTCCCTTTCTTTCAATTTTGTTATGAATATTATGTTATGAATGCAATTCTAGGTCCTTAGGTCATTTTATTTTCATATACATTTTAGAATCAACTTACAAATTTCTAAAAACAAAAACTTTTTGGGATTTGATTGGGATTGCATTAAATATATAGATCAATTTGAGGAGAAATGGAATCTTGACAATAATGGGTCTTAATCCATGAACTTGGTATATATCTATTTTTTTAAAGGTCTTCTTTAATTTCTCTCAATATTATGTAGTTTTCATACTACAGAACTTCTATATGTTTAGTTAAATTTATCTATAATTATTTCATGTTTTGATGCTTTCTGTATGTTTTGAATTCTATTTTCCAACTATTTGTTGTGGTTATGAAAAAAGAGAATTGACTTTTATATAAACTTTCATGCCGCATCTTCGCTGAACTTGCTTATTAGTTGTAGGAGCTTTCTTGAAGATTTGCTCAAATTTTCTATATATATAATCATGTCACAATGTCATCTAAATTGTCAAATTTCTGGTATAGATTTGTTCATAATATTATTACTTTTGTTACTAGCCCTTATTATCCTTTTAATATTTATAGATTTATAGTAATGTTCCCTTTTTTATTCCTGATATTAGCCACTTGTATTTTCTTGACCCATCTAGTTTTCTGCTTCTTAAAATGTAATCCCCAGAAGCATTAGAATCACTTGGAGACTTATTAGAAATGAACATTCTTGGGCCCTACTCCAGACCTATTGAATTAGAAACTCTGGAGTCAAAAGTCCAGCAATCCATTTTAATAAGAATTCCTGGTGATTCTAATGCACATTAGGTTTAGAAACTGCTGCTTTAGAAAGAAGCTTATGGATTTCATTGATTTAAAAAATATTTTTGGCTTAGTTGAATTTCCCTATCATTTGTCCACTTTCTATTTCTGCTCTAATCTTTCTTTCTGCTTGTGTTTAATTTGTACTTCTTTTTCTATCCTCTTAAGGTGTAAGCTAATTGATTTTGGACCTCTGTTTCTTTCCATTGTAAGCACTTAAAACCATAAATTTCTTTCTAAGCACTGCTTTAACTATATTCTGTAATATTTGATATGATTTATTTGCATTTTTATTTAATCCAAAATATATTCTAAGCTTATGTGTTAGTTCTTCTTTGGCCCTGGTAAGTTTAATTTTCATATATTTTGAGATTAGTTTTCCAGAAATCTTTCAGTTATTGATTTCTAATTTTAGTCCTTTGTGGTCATATAATACAATCTTTATGATTTCATTTCTTTTAAGTTTATTCAGAATTTTCTAATGGCTCAGCATATGGCCTATATTGATTAATTTTCCTCAAGCAGTTGGAAAGAATGTGCATTCTGTTTTTGTTGGATAGAGTGTTCTGTAAGTGTCAGTTAGGTCAAGTTGCTTGATAAGATTGCACTTACTGATTTTCTTTCAATTACTGAGAGAGCAGTACTGTAATCTCCAACTGTAATTGTGAATTTAGTTCTCCTTTTATGTTAGTCTTTGCTTCATTTATATTAGCTGTATACACTGTTAGGATTATTATGTCTGTTTGACAAATTGATTCTGTTTGTCATTATGAAAACGTTCTTACTCCTATTTTTTCATTCTATAGACTACTTTGTTCACCATTGATATCATCACTCTAGCTTTCTTTTTTAAATTTTATTTTATTTTATTATGTTATGTTAGTCACCATACAGTACACCATTAGTTTTTGATGTAGTGTTCCATGATTCATTGTTTTTGTATAACACCCGGTGGTCCATGCAATGTATGCCCTCTTTAATACCCATCACCAGGCTAACCCATCCTCCCACCCCCCTCCCCTCTA
>NC_138371.1:8833842-8902306 GCF_054177405.1 Leptonychotes weddellii
TTTCTGATGGCTGAGTAATATTCCATTATATATATGGACCACATCTTCTTTACCCATTCATCCATTGAAGGGCATCTCAGCTCTTTCCACAGTTTGGCTATTGTGGACATTGCTGCTATGAACATTGGGGTGCATATGGCCCTTCTTTTCACTACATCTGTGTCTTTGGGGTAAATACCCAGTAGTGCAATTACTGGGTCATAAGGTAGCTCTGTTTTTAATTTTTTGAGGCATCTTCACACTGTTTTTCCGAAGTGGCTGTACCAACTTGCATTCCCACCAACAGTGTAAGAGGGTTCCGCTTTCTCCACACCCTCTACAACATTTGTTGTTTCTTGCCTTGTCAATTTTTGCCATTCTAACTGGTGTGAGGTGGTATCTCAGTATGGTTTTGATTTGAATTTCCTTGATGGCTAATGATGATGAACATTTTTTCATGTGTCTGTTAGCCATTTGTATGTCTTCTTTTGAAAAGTGTCTGTTCATGTCTTCTGCCCATTTTTTGACTTATTTGTTTTTTGGGTGTTGAGTTTGAGAAGTTCTTTATGGATCTTGGATATTAGCCCATTTGCAAATATCTTCTCCCATTCCGTGGGTTGCTTCTTTGTTTTGTTGACTGTTTCCTTTGCTGTGCAGAAGCTTTTTATCTTGATGAAGTCCCAAAAGTTCATTTTCCCTTTTGTTTCACTTGCCTTTGGAGATGTATCTTGACATAAGTTGCTGTGGCCGATGTCGAAGAGGTTCCTGCCTATGTTCTCCTCTAGGATTTTGATGAATTCCTGTGTCATATTGAGGTCTTTCATCCATTTTGAGTTTATCTTTGTGTATGGTGTTAGAGAATGGTCAAGTTTCATTCTTCTGTATATTGCTATCCAATTTTCCCAGCACCATTTATTGAAGAGACTGTCTAGCTTTCTTTTTTATTACTGTTTTCATTATATACATATTTTCATCATTTTATTTTTACTTATCTGTGTAATTATAGTTTAAGGGAATTTCTAGACAGCATATATTTGGGTCTTTCTATTTGGATCTTCCTTTTTTATCTGTTATGACAATCTATCACTTAATTGGAGTGTTTCAATGATTCATATTCGGAGTAATTACCAGTAAGTTTGTATTAATATTTACCATCTTGCTGTTTGTTTTATACTTGTCTAATTTGTCCTTTTTTTCTTTTTCCTGACTTCTTTTTGTTTTGCTTTGTTTTTTGAATTCAACTTAATGTCCTCTCTTGGCTTATACACTTCTGTTTTATTTAAAAGCTTACCGTATATCTTTTTAAGAATCATAGTTTACCTTCAAATATGTTCTATCACTTCATTTCATGAAAGAGACTTGCAACAGTGTATTCCTGGTTTCCTCTCCCATGCTTTGTGCAGTTGTTGTCATAACTTTTCATTCTACATATACTTAAGCTTATAATTTTTTGCTTAAACAGTAAATTATTTTTTAAAGAACTTAAAAATGAGAAAAATTTATTTATATTTATCTATATATTTCCTGTTTCTGGCACTCTTCCTTCCTTAGTGTAGTTCCAAATTTCTATCTGGTTTCAAAGGTGATGGTTTTCAATACATGGATGGAGCTAGAGGGTATTAAGCTAAATGAAGTAAGTCAGTCAGAGAAATACAAATACCATATGATCTCACTGATATGTGGAATTTAAGAAAGAAAACAGATGAACATATGGGAAGGGGAAAACGAGAGAGGGAAACAAACCATAAGAGACTCTTAAAGATAGAGAACAAACTGAGGGTTAATGGAGGGAGAAATTGGATATGTAAGTCCCTTCCCTCTTCTGTGTTTTCTCTCACATACAAAAGGTGTGTGAAATCTTGAGAGCTGAAGGTGGAAGACACCTGGTGTTGGATGTCAAGTGGAGGGTACAGAATATGAAGCTGGAAAACATCTGCAAAATGAAATGGAGAAAGAGCTTGTAGTGGAAGTGGGTTTTTATCCTCAAGTTCAAGAAAAAGACACTTTGAAGGCAGTGGATAATTATATATGAAATGAAAGAAGGAGGTTACAAAACTGCTGATGGTTTTAAATATTAGGATGATTTACAAAAAAAACCAAAACAAAACAGCAATGAAGCCCTCTTTCTTAACAAGATATAGTCATGTGGCCTGAGAACACAGGGACTGCCAATCTGAATTAAGCCCATGTCACATCTCTCACAGTGGGACAGAGGATGCATTCTTGGGCTCCATGACGTTCTTCTTGAGGTCAACCCATAGGGTTAGAGTTTCACCTTCTTCAATTCTGGTTGTCTCCAATATTGATTGCAACTCTATCTGCTTATATAAAGATTTATGGAAGTACTTGCATAAAGTGCTTGCATAACTACTTACATAAAGATAGGCAGAGAAGGATGCTATACTGAATGACAGCATGCTATTGCACAGATGTGTTGACCTTACTTATGAAATGTAAAGGAAGAAGCTGTAGTCTTCACATTGCTTAATATCAATTATTAATTTCTCCTTGGAATATTTTTGGGGGTTTCAGAAAAGTGGAGACCATGTTTAGCATTATTATATGAAATAATAATTCAAAGGCAGTTAAATAAGAGTATGGGGATGGTTAGCTTTCAGTGCATCTAGAAGTTATAAGAGATTGAAAAGAGTAACTATAATTACTGGCATTATTGAACGTGGTCAATGCCCTGTTTTAAGCATTTTATGTATACTTATTCCTTTAATCTCCTTAAAGGTTCTACCTGAGGTAGGTACTATCATGATCCCATTTTACAGATGAGAAAGCCAAGAAGCCCAGAAGTCACCCCAGATTGCAAGTTGGTAAGAAAGAGTCAGAGCTAGGATTCACATCCAGGAATGTGGCTGTAAAAGCCTGCACATCATAATGATGAAGAAGACTAAAGAATAAAAGAGCATAGGGGTGCCTGGGTGACTGAGTTGGTTAAGCATCTGACTCTTGATCTCAGCTCAGGTCTTGATCTCAGGGTTGTGAGTTCAAGGCCTGTGTAAAAAAAAAAAAAAAGAAAGAAAAAAAAAAGACTAGAAACAAGGTAGGATCACTGAGAAAAGAATTAGACTGAAGAACTGAAAAGGGGTTTTAAATAAAATATTTTTAACCTATAGAAAACTGCAGAAGTAGCCAAGGTTAAAAAATACATAGAACAACACATTAACTTATATTAAAAATGAAAAGGCTTCTATGTAACTGATCTTTAAGATTCCTTCCTAGAATTCCACAATCTGATGATACCAATAACCAAATTGTGAGCCCAACTATGTTCTGAAAACCCTCTCACATCAATGAGCCCCTGCGATCGCTCACTGAAGTTCTACCTGTAGATATATAAGCACATGTCAAGAAATAGAGCATAAAAATGTGGTTAAAACAATTGAGAACAAAAAATGGACTTCAAGATCACTTCAAAATAAAAATAAGAAATAAGACCTGCAAAATTTCTCAGAAAGGGGAACCAGAAAAGCATGGGGAAGTTTCTGGGGTCCCTTCAACTGTTTCTGACGTCAGAAGAAATGAACGGTTTACCAGGAATCAGCACCTGGCTGGTGGAGAGCTACTGAAGACAACTTGCTTCTGGACCAGATGGGCTTATTGCCGGGTGTGATGAAGGCTCCCAGGAGGGTTAAACTGGCCTTGTTAATGGACTTCAATAAAATTTGGGAAAAGGGAACAATGACAAAGCCTGTAGTAAAATGAGTATTGCTCACTTTATTTAGGAAAAAAGTATAGGCTCTTTACAGTAGATTTTGACTAGAAAAAATATTTGCAAGTATTTATTACCCTCAAACCAGAAGGCTAGCTGGCAAAATGAAGCACAAGGCCCACTGAGGCAGTAAATGAGTGGGGAGAAGCAGGCTGCTTGGGGACCTTCTTTAGGAGACTAGGGGAGGTGCCACAAAGGGATTGGTGTTGCTCCGTGGTCTCATCAGCTGGATGAAGAGAAAGTTCTTCCCAGGAGCAGGCAACTTGGGTGAAGGTGGGTGAGCATACAACTGTGTTTGTGAGTCTGGCTTTAGGCTTGGGGGGTTGAGAAAGGAAATTGGGGTCATATTGGTGAAAAGCCAAGTCTCCAGTATAGTCCAGTATAATCACCAGCAGGAGATAATGGGTATATTGAACAGCAAAGCAGGTGGTCACACAAAATGCTAACAAAAGTGAAATACAGCTTTACATTCAAGAGTGTTGGAGAGACACATTTAATACAATTCAACATAGAGCAATTTGGGGAGGAAAGTTTGGTAAAAAATGTTAAAGACATCAAGGTATAGGAAGGACCCTTTAAGGTTAACACAAAATTCAGATACAAGAGTTGAAAGAAAGATGAAGAGAAAGGAGAGTTTCTGAAAATTTGTCAAGCGTAACTCTAGAAGAGAGGGTACGTGGTCAAAGCAGTTTTAATAGAACTGTACTCTCATGATACCAACTGGTTATGTGCATTTTTGTTAGAGATTTTTAAAAATTTGTTTTTATAACTGTAGGGATAATCTGATTCAAAGGCAGCTGATATCCACATTTCCTAAGTATTAAAGAGTAATGCCTTTAAAAACATATTTAATAAGGAGATTGAGGAATGATATGTAGGGGGCATTTAGTCTGTTATGGAGGAACAATGTTTGCAATTTTGTGCAAGTCACTCTCAGCACCTGATGCAATGTCACAAACCAGTAGGTAGTTCACAAATGTCTTGCAGATAAATAAATATTTGAATGAGAAAGAAGCTATTAATGCAGGAAGACACAAGAAAATTGGAGTATGTGTTAGTTTTGTTTTAAAAGGAGAAAGTAGGGTGAAAAATTTTAAGTATGTTTGTCTAGTTTTTCTAATGACAATGGGAAAGCTTGAATAAATAGAATTATAAGCACAATAATTCAGTAAAGTCTATTCAAGGCCAAAAAGCTAATTTTTATTATTTTAACTTTATTATAATTTTGATTTTGAAGATATTTCTCAAAACATGCTACCTCAAGTAGTTCTGTCCCTGCACAAACTGGGAAATTTGGACTAAATGTGCAGCATCAGAAGCATCCCCCCGCTCCTTCAGCTCCTGCCCCAGCTCTACCCAGCTTCAGCTATAAAAACCTGCTCTCAGCAGGCTCAGTTCTGCCCAATCTGATCCAGAGAATCTGTTTGTATGGTGTTAGTGTCTCCTTTATTAAGGGATGAGGTGGCAGGGTAGGGGTTAGGGACAGTGTCTGTAAATTCAAAAGTAGTCTCCTCTCCTGTGTTATGATACCTACGCTAACTCTAGGCTTCAGATTCCCTACCTGTTCCCCACTATGGAAGACAATCTGCCCTGGGGTCACTTCACTCCTCTGTGCCTTTGCTTCTATTCTACTTCAACCCTGAACAAAGCCCTGTTCTGCCCCCCTCAAATCATCCCTCTGAGTCACTTCTCATAAGTGGACTTGGCTTCCAAGGCTCTTACCCTGCCTTGTGTGGATCTCCCAATCTTTACTAGGGTGCATTTTGGGAATCCTACCACTTCTTTTTGTAACACCCCAGATGGACACTAACCCTGCTTAAAGAGGGGTTTTCATGGCCTGCTGGCCTTTCTCTCCCAGCGGCTACTCTTGTGTCTCTCATTCAGTCTCTGGAGTTCCCAGCAAGTCTTAATGTCAGTGCTTGTGTGTAGGTTTGGACCATCTTCCAATAGAAGCTAAGACATAGTTTGATTTTTCAGGAATTGATCATTTTCATTGGCAGAAAAATCTTTTCACCAAGGATCAAAAGCTATGGCTATGTAAAAATCAGGGTTCTCTGGAGAAACAGCACCAATAGGAGATTGTGTTTGCATGTGTGTGTCTGTGTGTGTGTTTATAAATATATGGGGGGCTGGCAAGTCCAAAATCTATAGGGCAGGCCAGGGGAGCTATGGCTGAAACTCAGTTAATAAGCCTTCCTTTTCCCACATTCAGATAAAGTGGCTTATAGGAAATAAGTACAAAGGCAACTATTTACAATCAGATATCAAACTAATATTCAGGAAAAAAAAGGTTCTTTGCTTAAAAAGAACATTCTAGAAAATATATTGCCTCAGACCTTTTGATCTGGCTCAAACTTGGTATGAAAGGCAGTATTGACAAAAGAAAAACCTACCAAACTGAATGAGGGAAATGGATGAAAATATTTATATAAAATTTATTTGGTTGGAGGGCTTATAAAGCTAAATTGATATGTCTATATAAAACTTCAGAATATTCTGTAGATTGAGTTAGAAGAAAGAGAGTGTACTAATTATATCAATTTAGAAGAACATGTGTGGGTCAGTGAGGTATGTTGAGACACAGGCAAGATAAAGAGAGAGACTGTCAAGATTCTATGTTCTTGAGATCAGAGCATATAGTGAGCCCGGAACTTGGAGTCAGAACAAGTGGTCAGAGATCTCAATTAAGAAACAATGTCAGAATCATTCTTTCTTGCTGAGCAGAGCATTCTCTTCTCAGGCTAATGACTTATAATAAGTAGAGCCACCTGAAAATGAATTACAAAGTAATTAGGAATAAAGTAATTAGTTAGGAACAAAACAGCAATCTTGCAAATTTCCACTTTGGAGACAGGATTTGGGGTGAAGTTGGAAGGTGTTTGAGAAAAAAGAAACTAATATGGTGAAGGGTTTGGGCTGGGAATAAAAGAGAGACTCCTTTTTACTCTAGAGCATCTTGGGCATGGTATGTGACTGCTATTTATCTTGTCACCCATCAGTGCAATTAAGCCCAGTGGATTCCTGGCTTGTCTGGGATTCTCTTTGGATGGAAGAGGACCCAAGAAGATTAAACACGATCATGGATATTAGACCAGTGCTGTCATGTTATTTTAGGGACAAAGAGATCTCTAAAGAGGGATTTGTGGCATTCAGAATAGTTGGGGAGTATAGATTGGTGTGAATACACAGGAAGTCCTGGAATAAATCATACTTAAAAGAACTTGTCTGAGAAATAGACGGAGCAATCAGGACATGGTAAGGAGATTAAAACTCAGAGTCAACTGAGGTCTGGGTAAATGAATAAGGATAGAGGGTATATATATGTTATGTTCAGAGCCCAATTACTTGGGACAGGTGATGGGATTCCAACTGATAACAAAGGGAGAGAAACTTTTGTGTCTACGTTCTCCAACAAGAAGAATGGTAATAAAACTGTTTGTTTTGTACTCTCACCATAAGATGGGAAGAAAAAGGGAAGAGAGGTAGGGAAGTATTAAGAACATCTAGCAATTTCAGATGACTTCATTTTATAAGGACCAAAGTGAACAAACCTGTGTGTGAGCTGAGTCACTGTCAGGAATCTGGGAACTATCTGACCCTGGAGAATGGAAGTGGGGCCAGGGGATTAGTGATGAACAAGTGCTCTTCCAGTTTTGAAAAAAGGAATTCTGCAAACTACACACTGGCAAATCTGATTTTATTCCAGGGAAGGCTTCTAAAATAGAATATTAAACAGATGGTGTGTGAACACAGAGAAGAGGAAGCAGTGACTCACTAGGGAAAGTCATGCCAAACTCATAATCATGCTCTTTTTTATCACGCTCCTAGATTGATGGAACAGGAAAAATGGGGGGACACCTTTAGAAGAGCCTTCCTTGATTTCAAAAGAGCATTTGCCAAAGACTCTCATTATAGTTTGGAAAACACAGTAATGAGCTATTAGCTGAATGTCGGGATAGTCAGGTGAAATTGTGGCTGTTTAAACAATAACCTCCAAAATAGTGTTGATTAATAGGTTGATGTCCACTGGATGAAATGTTGAAGAGAAAGGTCACATGGCTCGGCTCCTGGCTGACTTCACCATTTCATCAATTGCTTGGCTCAGGATGTAGAAGGCCACATGAAATTTGCAAATGATACAAAGCTGAGTGACAGAAAGAGCTAATATGACAGATGCATGAATTGAGATTCAAAACTATTTTGACATCTAGAACTCTAGGCAGAAACCAATGAGATAAAATTTAACAAGGACAAATGTAAAATTCTATACTTAGAACTCCATGGATATGGAATGTTAATGACCTGCCCAAATTTCTGACCCCTCAGGCTCTAACACTGACTACAAAATCCATGTGTCTCTGCCATTTTGCCCATAGGCATGCCCCTTTAATTTCCCCGGCTTGAGGTAGGAATATAAGAAACTTTTTTATTAGTGTTTCCAGCCATGCTGTTGGACTAGCCCGGAGGTTATTATTGCAATTCTTACTTATACACAGTGTTCACAGTAATTGAATCCCAGATTCTATGGCCCTGATCTCCAGTCTCTCTTTGGCTATGTCCCTGAATCAGCTGCTCAGCACCTGCCCATTTGAATCTTCATGATAGTTGACGCTATGGAACTCAGCAAACCTCCTGCACTGGCCCTGCTTTAATAATTGTCCTTTATCCTGGGCTTTTGTTTGCAGTACATGACTTCTAAGTTTGATACATGATTTGAATGCACTTCAAGCTCTTTCCTCCCATAGACTGGCTGGAAATATAGTTTTAGGTCCAAAGCCTGAAAGCAATCAGTTAGGTTGAAATTGAAGCCAAAGATGTGACTCTGACCTCCAAGGGAGCAGGTGCAGAGTAAATGAAGGGAGCCAGAACCTAAGTAGGAGGGAAACCAGAGTTGTGGTTGGAGTAAGGAAGACTGCAGAAGAAATGGAGAACAGGACAGCTAGAATGCTGGGAGGTAAACCAAGAGAGGGTGTCACAGAAGGCAAGGCTGTGGACGATTTTCAGGTGAAGGGATTGATCAATAGTGCTAAGTACAGCTAAGATGTCCAGAAGGATAAAAGACTTAAAATATTTCTATTGGATTCAGCAAAGTTTGGATCACCAATGGCACTGGCAGAAGAAGCTTCTGGGGAGAGAAATGGAGGAAAAAGTTAATTGCCAAAAGTTGAAAGGGAAGTGGTTTGGAGAAATGGAGATGGGGAGAATCACCTGCACACTGGAATAAGGGCAAGAGAATGTTAGAGTAGTAGCTAGAAAGGGGCAAAGTGTTAGATGAGGGAAGGCTGTGTGTTGTTTACATATAGAGCAGATAAAATGTCATTAGAGGGATAAATGGAAGATTCATAAATGTGTTTTTGTTGGGGGGAAATCCCTATAGATCCACCTATATATTTTCTTGTTCCTCCCACCTTCCTTTCCTTTTCTCATCCCACTTATTCTTCCTTCCTGTCTCAGTCCTTCTGTTCCTCTCTCCATCTTTTTCCTTTGGAGGTTGGGGACCAGGCTTTGTATTTTTCTGAATTCACACCACTGTCTTCATAGCCTTGTTTGACTGGGCTCAGTGACATCATGCCTGAACGGAGGCATGAGCTACTACGAATAGGGACTGCTCGAAACACATGCTAATAATGGAATTATAGCGCCCTAACCACTGTACTTTGTCAGTATCTGGCACTAACAAAAATATTTTGAGGGATATGCATATTAATGAGGGTGTACCTTGAAGCAAGATAATGTCTGGATGGATGAGGGTTCTGGAAATCATGTCACATGTGGAAACTTTAGGGGACCTGGGGATAGCTCAGAAAGAGGATACTAGCCTGAGGGAGGAAGGTAGAACAGACTTGTTCCACTTTTCTCTGAGGGAAAACTTTAGGACCAAGACACATAAGTTACATGAAACTGAAATTACAGTAGTCCCTCTTTATCTGTGGGGGATGCCTTCCAAGACCCCCAGTGGATGCCTGACACCAAGAATAGTACTGAGTCCTGCATATACTATGCTTTTTCCTCTACAGACATACTTATGATAAAGTTTTATCTATAAATTAGACACAGTAAGAAATTAACAACAATAACTAATAAATAAAATAGAACAATTACAATGGTGTCCTCTAATGAAAGTTATGTGAATGTGGTCTCTCAAAATGTTTGATTGTACTGTATTTGCCCTTCTTCTTGTGATGATGCGAGATGATAAAATGCCTATGTTACAAGTTGATGCGAGGTGAATGGCGTAGGCATTGTGACTTAGCGTGACTATTGACCTTCTGACGATATGGTCAGAAGGAGGATCATCTGCTTCCAGACTGTGGTTGACCAGTGGTAAACGAAACTGCAAAAAGTGAAACTGAGGATAAGGGATAAGGTGGGGGGACTACTATAGTTTGATGTTTGGAAGAATGTGCCATGCGAGTCCTTTGAATTGTTCTCTTCCTATTGCTAGAAGCTTGAGCCGAGTGACATTGCCTCAGGGAGGAGATGGTTCCTTGTAGTCCCAAGATGGCTTTTTAAGTTCTTCCCTAAAATTTCCCAGCAAAAGCCCTGATAATACTCTTGCTGGATGGCCCAGGTCACCTGTCCATCCTCAAAGTGACCAGGGAAATGGAATAGGTTATCTAGATCTTGACTCACCTGTTCCATCCCTTGCTTTGTCTTTACTTAAACCATGGGGAGCCCTAAATCAGGCAGCTCTGGGGAGGGAGGAATGGAGAAATCAAGATTGGAAAGTCAACAGGAAAAATGGGCATTGCAACAGTATTCTCTGAGACATTGTCCGAATTAAGAAGGAGTGCCCACTGAAGGTTCAGAAGAAGGAGAAAAAAATCAAGCGATTGTTGATTGTGAACACTTTACATTTTTCTCCCCTGAACACTGGCTGGTAAAATTGCTCTCCCACATTCCTTTCTACCCACCCCCTCTTTTTTCATTTTATGCTTCTCTTTGGAGCTCATCTCTTATTTTCTCTCCTCTGTCTCTCAGAACCCAAAACCATGTTTAGAATGAGGTGAGATAGCAAAGAACAGGCATCACTAAGGGGTAGTGAGAAGGTATCCTGGTTTTACCCATTCCTCTACTTATCCTCTCTGTGCCCTTCCATCCCTGGGCCCAAAAGTTCTGATTATAAAGAAAGAAGATATTTTTAGTGTGACTGTATAAAAATTGTGCCATTTTTTTTATAGTCAATGTGTGTCAAAAGACTATTTTGCTTTTTTGTTAAAATTATTCCTGACTTTGAGGCTTGATTCTCCTTTATCCTCTTGCCCAATATTTAATTGCATTTCTGTCTTATGCATTCAATACATAGTTACTGAGTTTTTGCTCTATAAATCTCTAGTCGTCGATGACCACCATGGGGAGTGCAGAGCAGGGCACACATCATGGCTTCATCAATGCATGCATCAGACCCAAGAACCTCTATGGCCTTTACCTTCTGACTTTTTTTTTTTATTTTTTTATTTTTTTTAAAGATTTTATTTATTTATTTGAGAGAGAGAGAATGAGAGACAGAGAGAACGAGAGGGGAAGAGGGTCAGAGGGAGAAGCAGAGCCCCCTGCTGAGCAGGGAGCCCGACGTGGGACTCAATCCTAGGATTCCAGGATCATGACCTGAGCCGAAGGCAGTTGCTTAACCAACTGAGCCACCCAGGCGCCCTACCTTCTGACTTTTTGCTGGCTTTCCTCTGTTAATCTGATAGTGCAATTGGCCAAGACCTTGTGTATTGATTGCTATGGGTCTGTAGGCTTCGTCTATAGAAGCCTCGAGAGAAGAATGCTTATTTCCATTACCACTATTAGTTTAGAATTCCAATGCCAACTTTACTCAGTACTCTTCTGATCCTATGCAGTGTGATCAATGAACTCCAGGCTGGACCCTGGAACTGCCAAAACATTTGGAGGTGAGACAGGGAATCTGATTATACACATAAGTAAACTGGCCATTTCTCTTTTTGGTGGGGGAAGAAACCCAGTTCTCTAGTTCACTTCCCCATTGGCATTTACAACTCTGCTGCTCTCATGATCCCTGGGGGTAAAGGTTGCAAAAAAAAAAAAAAGATATTTTTCAAGTTCTGCAAATTTTTGTGCTTAAAGAAGTTGCTTTCTATTTTTTCTCCCCCAGCAACAAAGACCCATCTCTGCTGGGCTGGATGCCACAAACAAAAATCTATGGGAGAAAAAGCATTAGAATTAGGTGTAATTACTACGGGTAGGTGACTCACCCAGTGTCCTTTCCAGGGACATACTGGTTTACTGATTTGCTATGCTTCCCCTTACCCTCACCAAAATGACCAAGAATCATCCTGTTTAATTTTCTGATTTCACTATTACGTACTGCCAAAGTCATTAATCAGTCAGAAATTCTCAAAGGATCAATTTATTGCAATTTGTTTTCCTATCAGCACATCGAGGAGAAGAATCCAGCAGGTGGAATCCAGGTGTACTCTGGTGCTGTAATGCAGATGAAGGAACTGCACCCATAGCAGTAACTCTGGCTTTGCTTTTTCCAAAGTTCATGATGACACGAGAAAAAGAAATGATACTCCTCTTTCTTCACCGACATTCTTCAAAACTTCAGGAGGATTTGTTAAGGCAACAGCAAGTTTAGCATTAAAACATGATGCAAAAAACTTTATCTGGAAAAAGACACTTGTATGTCTCACAGCAGCCAAATCAAATGAAAAATGTAAAAGAGCAGATTTCTGCATACCTGGTTTTTCAGCTAAGGAGTAAAAACTAACCAAAGATGTCTTGGGCACATTTGATTCAGTCCTTTGAACCACTGCACTTATGAGCCATGGGGTCATGGACATAGCACACAGAAGCAAACAGTAGAGAGAATGAGCTGTGTTTGGTTTAAGCTGATGGATATTAAAAAAAAATAAGAAGGCCCTTGTTAATGCCATCCCACCCTACTTGTGGTCTACCTTCTAGGAGGCTACTTCTGACTTCTTACCAGGAGAAGTAAAAAAGCCTAAATGATGCAGACACCACCATGATTATGCTTATTTGTCAATCTGTAATCCTTTTGTGGGTTTCCTTGTAGAAATTGGAAGGTTTGTCACAAAACTCTCCCATATGCACCATTTGACCACCGTGATTTCTCCATCACTGTAATTTGAGGCACTGCCCAAGGTGTAAACCTCTGTCAGAATTTCAGTTTCCCTGTGTTTGGGTATTTACTAATATAATGAATATACATGCTTGTCTTTGTTAATATCAACTAAAAGTTAACTATATAGAATGTAACTTCCAAAGTTGATAGAAGTTACAAAGTTGATACCTCTTACAAAAATTTAATAAAGTAAACAGATAACTTGGGGTTTGCTTGCTTTCTTCTTTCCTTCTCTGTCACCATGACCTTTAGGATTGGATAAATTACAATCCATTGAGTTTGAAAATTTCCTTCCCCAAATCTGTTTTTGTCCCCTTTTCTGGTTTCTATCTCCTGGAAGCAGGATTTCTGATTGTCCAGTTCATTTCACTAAGAGAACATATATTTTCTACTTCTTTATCCTTTTATTAGGAAAGCTAAGTTATTTATTTATCTGGGTTTTGTTGTTGTTGTTTCTTTGTTTTTCTTAGTTCAGGTCTTTCTCTAGGCACTGAATTAGGCGTGATTCTAGAAGGCAAAATCGGGGGTGGAGGGTTGGTCAATAACTAAAAATAATTACAAAGTCATGTTACATAAATTCTTCAATGAAGAGCCATCCGTGGTGGTGGAAAATCACAGGGTTGTTATTTTACTTAAGCTAAACAGAGGAAACTCCATCCAAATGGGAACTAATTGAAAATGCCTTTTCAAAAATGTCCTTCAGACTCTTCAAAATAAAGATTGCAAAGCCTAAACAGCTTATAAGTGTCTATAAAAGACATAATTTAAGATGAGTGTGGGTGGGTAGAGCGAGCAGTTTCAGAAGCGTAGGTCACTTGCCTTAGACGACTATATGCTGGAGATGGTGCCTGGTTTCACCAAAACCACAAATGTTGACAGCTGCAGAGAAACCTCCTTGGGCTTCATTCTCCTTTAGACACATGCTGAATTGAAATAAAAATTAGAGACCAAAAAAAAATTATTTTTCAGTTTCTTAGGAGTACAGCTGAACTCCAACCTAGAACCTGAACCAACACTTGAAGGCCACGGAGACAAAAGGACTAAAGCAGCAATTTGATGCCCTGATGTCTGGATGCTGGATGCTCCCCCACTCACACAATTTCTCACGTGGACCACTTGAATGTTTATTACAAACAATGTATTAATGTGGTGGACCCATGAATGATAATTCAAACTTTATTTTTTTTAGCACAAAAATCTGTTTGAATTTCAGTATCCTAGATTTTAGTTCAGGATACTGAATTCTTTGAACATCTCATATGGCATTTTAAGTTTAACTGTATGGTCCCCTCAAATTCGTATTTTGAAATCTTAATCTCCAGCACCTCAAATGTGCCTGTATTTGGAGATAGGGCCTTTAAAGAGATAATGAAGTTAAAATGAGTTAGGGTGGGCCCTAATCCATTCTGACTGGTGTCCTTATAAGAAGAAGAGATTAGGACACACAGAAAAACATCAGGGACGTGTGAGCACAGAGGAAAGATCATGGAGGGACATAGTGAGAAATGTTTTTGCAAGCCAAGGAGACAGGGCTCAGAAGGAATCAAACCTTACAACACATTGATCTTGGACTTCTAAATGTGAGAAGATAAATTCCTGTTGTTCAAGCCACCTGGTTTGTGGTATTTTGTTATGGCAGTCCTAGTAACCCACACCATGCGTATCAGCAAACTAATACACTATCCATATCAGCTGTTGATTGGTCTTATCCATAAATTAGGATATGTTGGGTTATGATTAGTAAGCAACAAATTAGAGCAAGCTGAATTTCCATACCCAAGATGGACTAAAATTTTGGACTAGAAATTTTATTTCCCCTCTAAGGAATCTAGATGAAAGATTATATAGTCACATGACAGTGATTAAGATGTTTGTTTTTCAGGGGCACCTGAGTGGCTCAGTGGATTAAGCGTCTGATTCTTGGTTCGGCTCAGGTCATGATCCCAGGGCCCTGGGATCGAATCCCGTGTTGGGCTCCCTGCTCAGTGGGGTGTCTGTTTCTCCCTCTGCCTCTGCCCCTCCCTGCCCTGCTCATGCTTGTACACACTCTCTCTCTCAAATAAATAAATAAAATTTTAAAAAAGATGTTTATTTATCAATGAAACAAACCTCCAATTCCGCCTCTACACATATCCTTTCATGAAGAAGAATCAAAATTCCTTGTTTGGAGCAGTGAAAGTTTGCTGTTAGTAACTTTAGTAACATTAGCACCAGCTTTCCTTGTTTTACATAGTTTATTATATGCACTCCTGAAACCGGTCAGCTTTCTACTTAGCACTTTCACTATCCAGAGAGTCCACTGTGTGAAATGTCCTGGTGCAGAATGGCTGAGAAGTCCCATTGCCAGCTATCAGTGTGGCCTGTGGGCATGAACAGGACGGTGGGGGAGCATCCAGCATCCAGACATCAGGGCATCAAATTGCTGCTTTAGTCCTTTTGTCTCCGTGGCCTTCAAGTGTTCAGGTGCTAGGTTGGAGTTCAGCTGTACTCCTAAGAAACTGAAAAATAATTTTTTTTTTGGTCTCTAATTTTTATTTCAATTCAGCATGTGTCTAAAGGAGAATGAAGCCCAAGGAGGTTTCTCTGCAGCTGTCAACATTTGTGGTTTTGGTGAAACCAGGCACCATCTCCAGCATATAGTCGTCTAAGGCAAGTGACCTACGCTTCTGAAACTGCTCGCTCTACCCACCCACACTCATCTTAAATTTTAACTGCATGTTGTGTTATACCAATACAGTCCAGAATATGTAAGATTAAGATGTTTCCCACGTGGTTCTTTTTTTTTTTTTTAAAATTTTATTTATTTATTTGACAGAGAGAGACTGCGAGAGAGGGAACACAAGCAGGGGGAGTGGGAGAGGGAGAAGCAGGCTTCCCGCCGAACAGGGAGCCCGATGTGGGACTCGATCCCAGGACCCTGAGATCATGACACGACTGAGCCACCCAGGCGCCCCTCCCACGTGTTTCTGAAAGCGCTTAACTCCCCTTTATCAGTTAGAGCTTTTTGATGCCAGTCACGAAAATGTATTCAGGCAAAACAATTATATCTCTATCTCCATATTTCTATCTATCTCTATCTATCTCTCTATCAAGGGGAGGTTACAAGATTAAACAGGCAAACAACAAAACCCCACAAAAAAACAAAAACAAAAAGCAATGCAACACTGACAACTCACAACTAAAGAACCAGACAAAAGAAAATAGAAAACAGGCCATTCTGAAGAGTTCTGGTAGCAGGAGAAGCCGGAGTTTGGTCAGGCATGGCTGCTGGATTTAATCAGCTTCAACTGGCCTCAGTGTCTTCAAGATTCTCACGTGATTCTAGTCCAGGAAGGTCTGGGCCTCTGACCGTACGGGTTCCCTGCCCTGTCTTTGGCTAGAGAGGGCAAGGTACCTTGGGTAACAGTTCCATCCCACTTGTGCAATGAGGCAGAGACCATTCCCCCCAACTGCCACCGCCCCAAATCGTGAAAGGAAGGGGAGAGGAACACTGGCAGCCAGATGGCCACAAACAGCTACCCTGAGTTTCTTTACCAGGCTGAGTTGCATTTGAGCATCACTTCTGTGGTTTGGGCATACATTAGTGTGCATCCGGCAGTGCTCCTAGATGCTTCTTTCCAACTTAAGGACCGAAAGTGTCCCTTCTGCTATGTTCTCTCTATGAGGGATCCATTGGTTGCTCTCAGGGACCACTCTGCATGCTCCATCTCAGTACATCTGGCCCTGAATTGTGGCATACTTGTTCTAAGGCATGTTGAGATCTTTTTGCTCCATGAAAAGCTTGTTTGTGTAAATATTATTATTAATAGTCATTATCGGAAACAAGGAACATCTTGATGGCATGAGAAAAAGAGGAACCAGTTCTGGTTGGGTGCCAAGTGGAGCAGCTGTGTGGAGCAGACATGGAGCTCCGAGCCGCCAGACATGTTGGAGAGCTGCTCCTCACTTTTGCATTTTGGTAGAATTTCCCAGAAGGCGGCAGAGGCCTGGGAGGTTCTAAGTGTTAGAATGTGGATCTATGTGCTTTAGGGCAATGTAAGCTTTTTCCTTAGGCTGACTGTGTTTGCAAAAACTCCCAAGGGCCACGTTCTGTCCTGAGGCTTCCAAATGAGGATGTGTGTTCATGAGGCAGAGTATTTCAGACCTCCTTGGGTCTAGGGGCAGGAGCCCATTTGTGTTTCTTCCTTCTGGTACCCCAAAGGTCCAGAGATTTGGAGGACGAATGGAGGGAGGTCCACCTGGGAGTGAGAATCATGCAAAATCACAAAAAGTGACCTTTCCCGTTATGAATAAACCAATCACAAAATCCAGTCAAACATCGCAAAATGACGTCGCCTGAATTATTGTGCTGTTGCATAATGTTTAAAGCATCCAACACTCAAAGCAGAAATGCAGTTATACTGAGTACAATAGCATGAAACAAAGCATTAATACTCAGTGTGGTATTCATGGTGGTTTAACCTTCTGTCCACTGAGGAGGTTGTGAATGGAACCAAGAGCTTCACGGCTGGACTCATGGAAATGAGTGTACGCGGCAGACGGAGATGTTGCTGGGAATTTCTTGTAGCGCCTGGGTACCTTTCTGCTTCCGTGGGATAGATGGGGAGAGAATATAGAGCGGCTAGAAACAGGAGAAGATCACAGGGTGCCTCTAAGGAGACTATGAGCTTTTCTGCTGTAAGCAACATGGCTCTATTTGACGACACCAGCAAACCCAAACCATGGGAATGGAGTGAAGTCCATGGATGGTAGCCGTGTATTAGGGAGGATCTGAGTGGCTAGGACAGATCAGAGCACAAAGTTCTGGGAAAGCTGGAAAGACTGGGTTCTGCTCCTGGAAACATTATCCAAAGCAAAATTCAGGGATGGAAGTCCAGGAAGGGAAACTCCCTATTGCCCAGCCCTTTCTCTGACCCCGAGAGCTTGGTTGACATTTAATGACAGAGATTGGTGAGATTTTTCAGTTCCAAGCAAATTTGGTGCTTATTAGTTTTGAGTCTGAAAGTGTGGAGGAAATCTTATTTTCTTAGAAGGGCAATATCAGACCTCCTTGCTTACAACAGATTTGCTTTTTGTAGGGTGAAAAATTTGATAAGGGAGAGAAGCCCTTCCACAACCACTCCCCACAAGAACAATAGTGAAGGGGGCATGCTCCTGTAATAAAAAGGAGTTTGAGGGATTGCTAAGGGGCTGAGCCCCTAAACTGTAAAGCTGTTTTTCCTCCCTGAGTGGGAAGGGCTGGAGCTCAGAGCAATAGAGGGGATTTTGTCTGGGGTGATGGTGAAGGGGGTGGGTAAAGAAATGAAGTGGGGGCACTTAGAGAGGAAATATTCAGAGGTAGCATGGAAGTGTCTCATGGAGATTTTATTACATCTTATTTCTAATTCTCTTCCCCATCACTTTGTGAAAATTTCAGGAGAATCTAAATGGCTTTGCCTCCCCCCCCCCCCCCAAATACCATGTGGCTGGATGTGTTTGGAAGATGCGGTGGTGGGCTGTGGATCTCATGGTGCTATGGTGGTGTGCGTGGGGGTGGACCTGGGGGGTTGGGTGGAGAAGCCAAGGCCACCCACGAGAGACCTGCCACATCCGACTACCCCATTTTAGCCAGCTGTCACTGTGCCTGGCTCCATGCTAAGCCTTTTTTATATGTTACCTCATTTAATTTTCACAACAATCCAGCAAGGCAGGCACTAGCGTGTTTTCTGTTAAATCTGTGTCAATAGCCTCCCTCCACTGGCAGGATTGTGTTTTATTACCTTTGTATCCCTATTGTCCATTATAGGGTATGAAGGTCCTCATGACTATTTGCTCAATTAAACTGAACAGCAAGGGAGATAGGATTGAAGATAGAGATTGAAGCTAGGTTATAGGGCCTTGACTGACACATCAAGTTTGGATTTCGTCTAAATTGTTGGGTTAGTTGGGGAAGTGACAGGGTGAACCAACAGCATGGAAGGTTTTTGTTTTTTGTTTTTAATTATGTTCAGTTAGCCACCATATAGTACATCATTAGTTTTTATGTTGTGTTCAATGATTCATTAGTTGTGTATAACACCCAGTGCTTAACACAACACGTGCCCTCCTTAATACCCATCACCAGGCTAACCCATGCCCCCACCCCCCTCCCCTCTGAAACCCTCAGTTTGTTTCCCGGAGCCCATAGTCTCTCATGGTTCGTCTCCCCCTCTGATTTCCTCCCCTTCAGTTTTCCCTTCCTTCTCCTAATGGACTCCATGCTATTCCTTATGTTCCACATATGAGTGAAACCATATGATAATTGACTTTCTCTGCTTGACTTATTTCACTTAGCATAATCCCCTCCAGTTCCATCCATGTTGATGCAAACGGTGGGTATTAATCCTTTCTGATGGCTGAGTAATATTCCATTGTACATATGAACTACATCTTCTTTATCCATTCATCTATTGAAGGACATCTCGGTTCCTTCCACGGTTTGGCTATTGTGGACATTGTTGCTATGAGCATTGGGGTACACATGCCCCTTCTTTTTACTACATCTGTATCTTTGGGGTAGTGCAATGGCTGGGTCATAGGGTAGTTCTATTTTTAACTTTTTGAGGAAACTCCATACTGTTTTCCAAAGTAGCATGGAAGTTTTTTGTTCAAAAAGTCCATTCCAGGGGCGCCTGGGTGGCTCAGTCTGTTAAGCATCTGACTCTTGATTTCAGCTCAGGTCATGATCTCAGGGTTGTGAGATAGAGCCCCACATCAGGCTCTGCATTGGGCCTGCTTGAGATATTCTTTTTTCCCTCTCCCTCTGCCCTTCCTGCACCCCTAAAAAAAAAGTCTATTTTATTTATCTTGGTTTATAAGCCTCCAGCAGGTAAGAGTTATATCTTAAAGCTCTAGCTGATGCAGCACTCTATCTTGTATGAATACACTATTTTGACATGTTATTTTTTTTTTTTAAGATTTTATTTATTTGACAGAGAGAGACACAGCGAGAGAGGGAACACAAGCAGAGGGAGTGGGAGAGGGAGAAGCAGGCCTCCTGCTGAGCAGGGAGCCCGATGTGGGGCTCGATCCCAGGACCCTGGGATCATGACCTGAGCTGAAGGCAGACGCTTAACGACTGAGCCACCCAGGCGCCCCTTGACATGTTATTTTTGATGATTGGCTATAATGCCAAGGGTGAGCCCAAGTGGTATCTAGAAGCTAGTTGCCCTTTGAGTTATCCTTTGGTTTATAAAAGAAAAAAAGGTACAACAAAGCCTATTAAAACAAAGCTTATTTTTAATGACAATCTTTACAAAACATAAATGTTTGGTTGGCAACAGATAATAAGGATTATTCTTCTGGCCATTAGAAGAAGGGCATGGTTTAACATAGTCCTTTACATCTCTTTCCACTGTGGTGTCTTCTTCAAATCTCCATTTGTTTATCTCGCTTAATTTGGCATGAATAGAAGAGCCAGAGAACTACCAAAATCAACGCTGGAGCAGAAACATGATAATCAGCCAGCCCAATGTCTCCCAACTTCAGAGTCTGCCTAGACGGTAATAAGAATACCTAAGCTTATTTTGGTTTTTCTAAAAACTTAATAGAAACCATATATTTTCCTATGATAAGATCATGCAGGCTAAGTGAAATTTACTTATTTACTTCTGGCAAGAATTTCATCAGCCTGATGTGCTCACCTTGCTCAACTCTTGCTGACTGGAGGCTCTGATTAGCAGTTGTATACATCTTTGAGTAAAGAAATGAGAAGAAAACGGAGTTATTATTTTATAAGCAGCTCTTTGGTGGTAAAAATATTTTCATACAAATATTCCTTGAGGAACATGCAAATAAAAATGAACTTTGGAAAGGATTGCTGAAAAGCGATTTCGTCCACTCTGCTCACTTTTCTTGATGGGGGGGATTGAGGTCTGAGGGTGAAGTTGGCCCCAAGGCCAGGAGGCCAGCACCTTTCTCACGCCAACACGTGTCTGATCTTCCACGCTGCCTCAGATCCTTTGTTGAGCTGGTGGAAAGTGCATCTCCCCAAATAGGTCTGTTCAATGCAAGGTGCAGGAAATGTCCAGCAATCCCTGTACCAGTGGATGAAAGATGACTCCAAACTTTGCTTTGAAAGAGAGGAGAAGGCAAGGGCGTCAACGCTCAGAGACAAAGACCCTTTGCTCTTCTCTGCTCCCGCCTTTATTGGTCCTTCAGGATAATCACAAATCCTTATCACTGTTTCTCAAGCATGTGATGTGTGACAAGGGGTCTTACTGGAACTGAGAGGATCTGTTTACGGGAAAGATACGATATCCTAATCTGCGTGTTCTAGGAGTTCTGCTAAACACAGCCTAGGGAGACAATGCATACATCTCTTAGATCACAGGGCGGCTGTTTGGCCTAAGAAAGCTTCGGGGAAGGCAACTCCCCGGGGGCATTCCTACCGCAGGGTGGTCACGCAGGCCTCAGCATTCCAAAGGCCCACGCCCTTCTCCGAAACCTTCCCTTACCCCCAGCGGCCTCCCTGTTACATTTTAGCAAGCCAGGTATCATGGATGATTTCATGCTCTACATGAACCCCAACAGCGAGGAATCTATATTCTCCAAATTCTGTCCCTACATCCAGCCACTTCCAGTTTTCCAGCAAATCGAAGGCAAGGCCAGCTCCCGTTTTGGGTACTACAGGATAGGTGATTAAAGGCTACCCGATGACGTGGACCTTGATGATGTAGTTGAGGTGAAGACAGAAGGAAGCCCACAAGCATTTGCTGGACACCAGCAAGGACGTCCTTTCGAGAATTGTCCTGGAGGCTTTGTTTGAACACCTCCTGCACCTGCTCCCGTCTCATTCCCCCGCAGGTCTAGCACTGCCTTCTGCTGGGGCTGTCTGCGAGCCCGGGCCCGCTGCTTTCTTCCCGGTACTGGGGGCCTGAAACAGAGGAGCTCCCATCAGAGAGAGCAGAGCCTCTTTGTTAGTGCATTCGCCTGGGCAGAGTGGCCTCAAACCACTTTGAAGCATTCTTTTAACCAGTATTTTCTCCAGTGTAATGAAAGAAAATATTGAAAAAGAAAATATGCTTCTTACAGGAAACAAATTGCTGTGATTTGAATCAAAGGAAAGCACACAGCCAGCCTGAATTTCAGCGAGACAGATCACATGTAAATTGCTGCTAATTCTAGAAAATGGAGTATAGTAGACACATGACTGATGTCTGAAGCGGAAGAATGACACGTGTAAAATACTGACCTTTTGGATGATGAAACAGAAGATGTGAGAGTCTGTTCTTCAAGTTATTTGCCTCTAGTTTGATTGAAATAAACTCAAGGCCTGCAGCGTGAAACAGAGATTTAGGAAAAGCTACAGTAAGTGAAATAGGAGGAAGATGCGACAGGTCACTGTTGCATCCTTTTTCAAAAGAGAACACCGTAACGATGTCACCTCCCCAACCCAGTGTCTGAAGTACAGAGAGTCCTCCTCCCCAGGTAGTTCATCATTCACATTCATGGTCACATATCCGCCCAAGCTTATGACATCCATCGAGGATTTGGCCAAGGAAGGGACTTATGTCTTCTTTTCTTACTTGGCTTTTTCACTTGGGATGGGAAGTTCACTTCTCAAAATAATTGTTAAGTGCAATTTAGGAAAGTTGAGTTCAGCCAGATTCATCTGCTCATTGGAAAATAAATTGGGGGGGGGGAGGGGAGTTCTCCCCAGAGGCGCTGCAAAGCTACCTCACTCAACTATGATCGAAGGGGTAAGTGTCCTTCCTCGCCAGCACACGCCATTTGGAAGGTAGATAGCAAGAATAAAAGCAGAGCACTGGTCTGCCCTTGTTCTGCCTTGTGAAGCCCCAGATAGTCATTGGCATCCACCAAATCAGAGCTTGCTGCTTTTTCCTTTATGCACAAATGCTTTATGCTTTTTCCATACCACTTTAAGTGCAAATTTGAAAGCTGTGGATAGACTCCTTTTTATTTTTTTTTAATTTTTTTTTATGGAATGCAACCTGGAGGACTATTCAAAGGAACTCTTTCCCAATGTGATTACCAGCTCTCTAATTTGACTGAGAATTATTTTAAATTGATAAAATTAGAATAAATAGTAAAGAATTATGGCACTGAAACTCTATGCTCCAAATAATATAGCAACAAATTCCTGACTTGTAAGTTGTTTATAGTATAAATATGGCCGAAGTGGGATATTTTAATTATAAAAGTCATTCTGGAAGATAAAATAAGGACACATAGAAGTTGAATAAGGGCAATGCAAGATTAAACATTGTACTCCCAAAAGCAAGAATATATTTCTTTTGAAATACATATGGAACATTTTCAAAACAGGCCAAATTATTTACACATAAATAGAACAACAATAAATAATACACAACATTATAATATTGTCTGTAACAAAATACAAAAGAAACAAATAATATGAACTTTAAATTTCTCAACGACTTGGAGACCAAAAAAATAAATTCACATTCTTGTAGCATCACGAAGAGCATTCCCAAGAAGAATATATAGAATGCGTAAAAGAATTTGGAAAGGGAACAGCACATAAAGGTTAAAGATTTAATATATACTGCATACACTAATAAATTTCAAAATGTATATAAAGCAGACAATTATTACATGAAAAAAGGATATGAACAGATAACTTACAAAAGAGGAAATACAACTGCTTTAAAAACAGAAAAATGATCAACTTTACTTATAACTAAAGAAATGCAAACTAAAATCATAAAGAAAGCTTTTTTGTTTGTTTGGTTTTTTAAGTTGTTAAGAAAAAGAGTCTATTGAAAATACCCAGTGTTAATGATGTGATATTCTCATACTTTGTTGCTGACTGTATACTTTCACAATCCTTTTTAGAGACAATTTGGCAACATGTAGCAGGACTTGTAAAAGTACTCATATCTTCTGAATACTTCTCAGTCAGGGAATATTTTCTAAGGTTAAAACAGGTTGGGAAACTAGGGGATGATTATTCTTACACTCTTTGCTGCATTTACGTCAAGGTTGTTTGGGGAATTTCTTAAGTGGAAAAGGGATGCTGGACAGTCACTCAGGAACTGGCTCAGAGGGTAGTCTGTGGTCAATGCCAAACCACAGAAACAGGGTGAGATCAGACAATGATGAAAGGAAGGGCATTGCCAAGATCTAGCCCTGGGACATGGTATGCAGAGTTCCAGGAGTAGAGGGGCCTTTGGAACCACCACGATGGACCTATCTCCTTCCTGGGGACTTTCTAGGTGGTAGCCATGAGCATGTACTTTGGAGACGGGCTAGGAAAGTTTGAATCCTGGACGATTAGTTGTGTATTCCGTGTAAACTTATTGTGCTCAATTTTCTCTTTTATAAAGTAGAGATAAAAATAGTGCCTGAAATTGTTGATAGCACTAAGGAGCAAGTACAGATCAGGTATACCTAATGCCTGGCACGTTCTGATCATGAACTAAACCTCGGCTTTTACTCGTTGTGATGTATCTGCTGGAGACTCGGGAGATCTGGTCCCAGTATATCGCTCGCTGGCTGGATGAGTCTGGACACATTAGTTCATCTCTCAGAGAGCTGTGCTAGGTTAGATATCTCTCAGGTCCCTCCAGCCTTAGAGATCTATTTATGAGCCATTCCTTTATAGCCTCATGTCAAAGAGCTTAAACTATTAGAATCAGATACACTGAAGTATGAATCCCAGCTATGTCCATTTCTAGCAATGTGATTTGGGGCAGAGGATTTAACCCGGTGACTCAGTTTCATCCTTTGTAAAATGGGGCTAGCAAGAGTTCCTACCTCGTAAGATTGTTGCAAGGAGTCCAGGAGAGGGTGGATCCAAGGTACGCAGCAGAATAGTTGGCAAAGGTAAGTGTTCAATAGAAAGTAGCCATTGTAAGGTAACCATTGATTCTAGCCTTCTAGCATGTTTTGATTCTGTCAGTTTTTTGGCATCTGCCGAGACATTAGATATATAGAAAGCATTCTGATTTCAAATATTCTACCCGTTGTCCACATTAAACTGTAATTTCTGGAGGCAATTCAAATATTTTGCAGTTAAATTTCTAGCTACCAGGTAGGTTCAGAATTCTGACTCATGCTGGTATATTTTGATTTGGGGCTCAGAAAATGAAGTTAGTGTTCTTAGAGATCATTCACTGTACTAGAGGAGGGGTTAAGGATGTTGGCTATCAGTGAAGTTCAAGTGTGATAATATCCTTTGGGAACTACTAGAGAATAAATGGAAATGGGTTCACTAATTAACATCAGGTGGAATCCGTTCCAGTGGGATGCCGTGTTTGGAATCAGCCAGTTCTACGGAGCTAGTTGGAAAGTGTACCACTACCCTGTGATGCAGGACTAGGTTCTAGCAACCGAAGAAGCATCACTTTATGGGATGAATTTTCCTATTTCAAGACCTCATCTGCCTGACACTAACATTAGAATATAAAATAACTTCAAGCCCCACTCCTCCTATCCTCCCCACCCTGTCCCACCCTTACTCACCACATTTGGTGTTAGGGATCCCCGAAGGGCAAATCACACAGCTATTCCCTGCTCTCAAAATAGATTTGAATGATGATGAAAAACTTTGGAACAGGCATAGGTATTAAAGAATTCCATTAGTGTTATTGATGTGCCACATTATATACTTTTAATGGGATCATTAGCCAAAGAAGAGAATAATAAAATTTTAAAGCTGGAACAAAAATTAGGGGTAAACTAATCCAAATAATTTATTTTACAGATGAGAGAAATGAGGAGTGAAGTGACTTTCTCAAAGTCACAAAGCAGCAGCTGGGGTTGATACCCAGTCCTGGGCTCGACACGCACGGGAATCCTTGGGGATCTCTCAAGACCGTAAGTATTCCTACATTTCACGACAACATCCCAGTGTCTGGGTTATTGAAGGAGCAAGAGATGCTTATAAAATTTATGAACTCGTGTAAAATACATCCTAGAAAAAAAAGCAGGGGCTCTGTTGTTACTCTTTCTTACCATTATTAATGAGTCTTTTGGGGAAAAAATATCTCAAAATTGTCAAATGATGGATATCAGAAGCTTAATATTGAAAAGCTCGCTAACTCACCAGAGACTAAAACCGCATAAACATTGCCACTGTATCCCTTAATTCCACACCATGTGTTCTCCCATCTGATTTTTAGCTGCATTGGAAGAGTAGATATCAGGGAAGGAAAGATGAAAAAGTTGACTCACCACAGGTAGCCCGAGACAAGCAAGAGCGACCACCGGCTGACTGTGATAATCTCGGCGGGAACATAAATGGAGTGCTCAAAACTTAGGTATTGTCAGTCGGAGAGAATGTGACCTTAAATAAAAATATTCAAAATTATAAAAAGTATGGACTGTTTGTGTTTATTCACATATACTCGTGTTTATTTACAGAGGTAGTGGGAGTGTTTTTACGGTTTTAGTCGCTGACGAGCTGGAATCATGATTGAAGCCATGTCTGTCTGACTCTGGTGTCTGAGTTCTCGCCTGCTAGAGGAGGTTGGGAACATTGCAGCACAGCTGAAAGACAAAATTAAAAATCCCCTGTAGAACCATCATCTAGAGATAGCCATTATCAATAATGGGGTAGATTTGCTCCTTTGGTTATTTTCCCCTTGCCTATTTTTTTTCTTCTTCTTCTATTTGAGCATCTATCTCTACCCCCATCCTTATCCCTATTCCTGTGTAATATTTGCAGACCAAAGATAGGAATAAAGCTGGGGGATACAGGTAGGCCGGCTGTGTATATGTCTGTGTGTGTGTGTGTTGTTTGTGGGGTGGAGTGTAGGAAGCGCAGGACCTAGGAACGATGGGAATTTTTGACAGCCACTTTTTTTTGGAAGTGATGCTTCCCCTCCCCAAAAAAGATTTTATTTATTTATTTATTTATTTATTTGAGAGAGAGAGCGCGCATGCACGCGCGCATCGGAGGGGAGGGCCATAGGGAGAGAGAGAAGCCGACTCCCCGCTGAGTAGGGAGCCTGATGTGGGGCTCGATCCCAGGACCGTGGGATCATGACCTGAGCTGAAGGCAGACGCTTAACAGACTGAGCCACCCAGGCACCCCTGGAAGTGATGCTTTTCAACGGTCATGCAGACTATGGGGGAAAGATGTTAGGGAATTCTTGGTGGCACACAGTAGGAATACATTTTGCATGGTGATGCTACGTGAACACACACACACACAGAGCCAAAACGAATGTTTCAGGAAGCAACACTTGGCTTTATTACGTGTGGCACACTCTGATATTTTCTGTTCTTCTCTTTCTTATTTCATGTATTTATTTTTTTTTACAGTGCTGAGCATGACTCACTAAGCTGATTTTGCAATCTATGGAAGGTGGGTTGAAAGCCCCGAGTTAGGAGTAGAAGAACTGGAGTGGTGAGATGGAAAAAGGGTGGTGGAAGTCCACGCCGTCATTTCACGCGAGTCTTTTCTGATGAGCAGGGGCCGAGGGCAAAAAGATCCCCCTGCACCAGAACCGCAACCAGAACCGGGCTGCAGTTCTGACCTTGATGGAGTGGCAGGGGTATGCTCGATTCTGGTGTTTACTTTTTTTTCATGTTGAGTGTGAGTTTAGTTTCAGTTAGGAGAAATAAACACAAATATTTTGGAACAGACAGGTGGAATGATATTAAGAAAATATCATTATAAGTTAAAATTCTGGCGCTGTGTTTGTCCATGGGTCAGTGTGTCCGAAGTCAACTGTAGGGCCGAGAATGGGACTGTAATCTCACTCCTCCGGGGTGAGTTCTGTAAGCACAGAGTAGGAGCTCAATTTACCTGTGCACACTCACCCTCCGTGGTGCTTCAGCCGAAGAGGATTTACACACACATAGAGGATAGCAGTAAGGGAAAAGGGCAGGGTCCAAAATTACATATGTACTAGAATCTAAAATATAAATATTTATGCAAATCATTTTTCTATTTGTACTTTCCAACTTTTAAAAATTCCGCAAGTGTTACTTTGTATAATCAAAAACAAAAAAATGAGGTTTTTGGTTTTTTTTTCCGCTACTGACTTTTTAGATGTTCATGCTTCAGTGCCCTTGCGGTTTCTAGGAAGAGGAAATCCTCACGGTTAATCTTAAAATTGTCTCTTAATTTTTCCGAAAGCCTGTATTGGTGACAGGTTGAGGGATGGCAATTACAGACCAGCCCTCCACATTCACAAAAGGGTCTCATGCCCTGAGGATGTTGCTGCAACAGGGCATCCACAAGGGCCCATCAGTTAGCTCCGGAAACAGTTGGATTTTGGTGATTTCTCCGTGTGATTGGGTAGCATTCTTACTATTTCTCTGATTATCTTGGGAACGAGCACCAGAAAGATTCTATTTTATTTTTATTTATTTTTTATTTTTTTTTAAAGATTTTATTTATTTATTTGAGAGAGAGAGAATGAGAGAGAGAGCACATGAGAGGGGGGAGGGTCAGAGGGAGAAGCAGACTCCCCGCCGAACAGGGAGCCCGATGCGGGACTCAATCCAGGGACTCCAGGATCATGACCTGAGCCGAAGGCAGTTGCTTAACAAACTGAGCCACCCAGGCGCCCTATTTTATTTTTATTTTAAAAAAAAATTTTTAAAAATATATTTGAGAGAGAGCAAGAGAATGAGAGAGCACAAACAGGGGGAGGGGCAGAGGGAGAGGGAGAAGCAGACTCCCTGATGAGCAGGGAGACAAGGTGGGGCTCCATCCCAGGACCCTGAGATAATGACCCGAGCCAAAGGCAGATACTTAACCTACTGAGCCACCCAGGCGCCCCAAGATTCTCTTTTATAACTCGAATCTACACAATTACATGTGCATACGAACACAGTCCTATGACAGTGACTATTCCTGCAAAGCATGGACTAGCGATCGAACCCCTTGCTTTTGTTCCTTTCACTGCTTCCATTAAAGACCTTGACCATCAATGCATTTCACTGTAATTAAATAATTCATGTTCCCTGTTGTAGGGAAAAAAATGTATAAATGTTTTTGAAAACAAAAAACACAATGTCAGAAGCGTATCATTTTAAAATTTAAATTTCTGGGAGCTTCTAGAGATATCCTCTGTGAAATGTTGAATTGGGCCCTGGGTGCTGTTTGGTGTGTGGAGAATGGACTGGGGGCAGAAATAATCGTTCTGTCTAGGAAAGGACTTGTTGGTTCTACCCCAGCAGTAAGGGCTAATACGGGTGTGCACGGAGTTAGTGGAAATTGACTTCACTAAATCCACATTTTATACCCTTTTGTAACTTCAAGGCTACCTGATCTCTCAGGTCAAGTTCTCTGCAAGACAGATGCTGAAGCAGATTTATGAGCAGGGGTTTATTGGGGAGTTTTGTAGGGAACCATAACCGGAAAGGGCAGAAGCAGGACTGGGCAGAGGAAGAAGCCAGACATTTTGAGGAGTTTTGACTCATCACCAACATAAGAAGTAAAATATTTCCATCATGCTGGGAAGTTTTCTCATCCATTTGGTCCTAATTACTGACCCTCCCCCCGCCCCCCCAACACTAAGAAATCACTGATTTTCCTTCTGTCACTACATATCTATAGATAAGCTCTGCCTTTTCGAGAATTTGATACAAATGGAATTATATAATATATGGTCTTTTGTGTCTGACTTCTGAATGTTGCTAAGACCCATCCATATTGGTGCTTGTTCTAGTAGTTTGCTCCCTGTTGCTGTTGAGAAGTATCCTGCTAAAAGGATAAATCAGTGTGTTTAACTATTTACTTGTTGATTGATATTTGGGTTGTTATCAGTTTGGCTGATGATCAATAAAGCTGCTATAAACACTTGTGTACAAAACTTTGTGTGCACACATGCCCTCAGTTTTCTTGGGTATATATCTAGAAGTGCAACTGTTGGGTTGTATGATGAGTATGTTTGACTTTATAAGAAATTGCCAAACTGTTTTCTGTAATGGTTGTGCCATTTTATATCCCAAGCAGCAAGGCTGAAGAGTCGTGGTTGCCCCAGAATTTTCCCCTAGATTCTTGAGGTAGAAACTTAGATAATTTTCTGAATATAAACATTTATTTTTATTTTTTCTAAAGATTATTTATTCCAGAGAGACAGAGAGCGCACACACAGGAGCTGGGGGAGGCGGGGAAGGAGCAGAGAGAGAGAATCTTTAAGCAGACCCCCAGCAGAGCACAGAGTCTGACTTGGGGCTCGATCCCACAACTCATGAGATCATGGCCTGAGCCGAAACCAAGAGTCAGACGCCTAACCAACTGAGCCACTCAGGCGCCCCTAAATATAAGCCTTTAAAACTATAAATTCCTCTCTAAAGACTGCTTCAGCAGCAGGTTACAATTTCAATAGACTGATGTTCACTATTATTTAATTAAAATATTTTAAAATTTCCTTTGCGATTTCTTCTTTGATTCACAGTTTATTTGACAGTGTGTTGTTTACTTTCTAAATATTTGTGCATTTTTCTAGGCATTTCTCTGTTATTTCTTTCTGAGTTATTTCTGTTGAGGTTAGAGAACACACTGTCTATGATTTCAATTCTTCTAAAGTTACCAAGGCTTGGGTTATGGAGCAGCGTAGAGTCTATATGGGTTAATACTCATATGCACTTAAAAAGGATGTATATTCTGCTTTTCTTGCATGCAGTATTCTATAAGAAATCAATTGCACTAAAACAGTTACTTTGCAAAGCAGAGCTCAATACACCTTGAGCAAGGAGAGCAGCACTTCTCTTGGTTCAGAGGGGTCACGGAATCTGGGAATTCAAGATTTCCGAGGGCATCGATCTGTGTAGCCAGCCCCAAGCCTCAGGGTCTCACTCCTTCCCAAACAGGGTGCTGACCTTGGCACCGAACTTTCTGGAGTGGAGAATTCAATCTTCTCTGAAGCCCCCCTCCCTGTGTAACCGATTCCTGGCCTGATACTCAGCTTTCTCCTCCATGTAGATGCAGGAGATGTGAGTCTCTTTCTATGCAGGAAGGAGGCACCCTGGCTTTCACACCTTGCTGTAATCAGCAGCTGCATATCTTCATCTTTCTCTAATGGATCCACAGCACTCAGCACCAGTCATCTGAGTCCATAATCCTTATAATTACTGTTTCCCCTAAACCTCTCTAATGCCCGAGACACTGCACTCATCAGCACATTCCTTTACATTTGTATCCCATTTCAGTTCACCGCCAGTGAAAGTTGTAACAATCGCCCTGCTACAGCGCTTTAGAGTTGATCAGTGTCCTATCCATTGCCATCTGGTAGGTGGTCCGTCTCCCATACCCCCATTTAGAGTCTGTAAGCAAATGAAGGAAGCAGGTTTGGACAAGAAAAGAAGGTGAACTGGGAGGCAGCTCTCACCAAGGATTTGGCTGATCCAGTAGGAGGCTCTAGAGCTGGAATGACCCTCTGCAATCATACAGTCATCCCCATCCTCATTTGCACCCCCATGTCGACCAGTCATTAGAAGTGGGCTGCCCGCACAGAGGGAGTGTAACCTTGGGCAAGGCAAGTCGGCTTCCTTTGACTGAAGGCGATGCCCAGGGAGGGACTCGCCCGTGGGCCAAAGGCTCACACTCCCAACACTGGCCCATACTCCTGGCCGCTGAGGCAGTGAGCGCAGTGATCCCGAGGGGTGTATCTGGACAGCACATTACAACATCCACTACGTTGTTACTCATCAGTAATTCCTGAATGTTGACTGCACTTCAGAGAGGTCATTGATGACGCCCTGCTCCTTTTCTCCATCACTGAAATATGACCAGTAAAAATGAGCACAGCACACATAGGCATAGCTCTGCACTAATCCACTTACAACTCCAGGTAGTTTGTTTAAGACGAAGGTTCAGTTTTCTCCTCTTCTCTCCAATTCTCCGTCCATAAGGCCACCGACTTTATGCCTGTCCCTCATGGTTTTACCGGAATGGTCCTGGGAATCTCTGAGGGAGGGCTGGTCCGTCCAGCAGAGCAGGTCTCGCATCACACAACTGTACCCACAGGCGCTGAGTCAAGCAGGGCCAGTGTAGATTGAGATGCTTTCTTACTATGGATGCTCTTTCCAGGACTACCTCCTTTCTACAAGTTATGTCCAACACATTTTCCATAGGTTTCAGCATAAGTAATTCTTGGCTTTGATGATGGAAGTGGGAAGAAACAGTGAAAAAAATAGAAATGAAGAAAAAACAAGAGCCTGGTTTTGTGTGAAATCAGCTCAGATGGAGAAGTGGTGAGGTGGGAAGAGAGCATAAGGTGTGGCTTATGCCGTTCCCCTCCGGGAACGTGTTTGGGATCACGTGGCTAGTCAGTGAGTCAGGCCTATGGGAGAGGGCAACGGGGACCCTGAGAAGCCAGTCCGCAAAGAGCATGGTAGCACACACATGCCCCTGTCTGCGCTAAATGTGGGAAAGGCGGGTCTGAGCCCCAGCCTCCGTTCTCGTCCACTCCCCCAGGTCCTGGCTGGAAGAGGAGCTGTGTCTACCTGTCCCAAAGGAGGGACAGCACGTTGTCGACATGGGCGGGTATCTCAGAGAGGATGACAAGGACTGTGGAAAAGCCAGTACGTTCAAATTGCACTAGAAGAAACCTACCTGGATCATCATATGCCTGGAGCACAGCCCACGTCCCATCTTCCCGTCAGAAGGACCTACTAGAAAAGCGAGCAGGCATGACTCGGCAGCATGGCCCGTGCAATCTGAGGCTAGGACAGAGGTGTGCATGAGGGAAGTGGGAGAGCAAGAGTAGAACACAAAAAAGAAATATGGCTTCATGTTGGACAATGGGGTTTCATGTTGACGGAACTGTGATAAATCTGTTAGGAAATATTAAAAAGGATTCAAGGTTTAGTGGAAAGTTTAACACTTGTTTTCTGCATTAGTTATCTACCATTACCTAACAAGTCACCCCAAAACACAGGGCTTAAAGAAACCCCCGTGTTATTTGCTCACGATTCTGTGGGTCAGCCATGAGAGGTTCTTTTGCTGGGCTCACCTGGGTCAACGGAGTGGTGGGACCAAGCTGGCTGTTCTAAGCTGACCTCACTCATTTGTCGACTTGGCCCCCTTTCACATGGTCCTCATCTTAAGGAGGCTGGTTTAGGCTTCTATTTGCCATGATCTCAGGTTCCAAGAGGGTGACAGGAGAAGCTGCAAGGTCTTTCGTGGCTCAGGCTTGGAAGGCCCACGATGTCACATCCGCAACCTTATATCGATCAAAGCAAGTCGCTCGTCTGCTGGAGGAGGTGCACAGAGACTGCAGGCTGACCCTCGAGCTAGACACCCCCTCCTCTGTCCTTGGAATATACTCTGCCACCGTCCCCACTTTGGGAGCTGTTTTCAAGGATGCAGCCTTGAGAGAGTAAGGTGTGGTTGAGACCATCTGGATGGTATATATGACTGAGCCCCGTTATTCTGGCCAGCTGGTGCGGAGCTCGATTTGTCTTGCGGCCACCCAAGACAAGCCTCGTAAGTTGCCTTGCTTATTAAAACTGCCACCTCCCAATCTGGAGTGGCCTGCCTTTCTTCGGTCTCTCTTTGCCCTCCCTATATGGGGGCCAGTTCATGAACCAACAACACCCAGCACAGATTCAAAGGGTGCAGATAAATTCCATCTCATAATGAAAGAAACAGGCAAGCCGTGGTGCAAAGGGCTTTGAGGGAGGGGCAGGGAGAGGGATGATTGTGACCGTTTTTGAAAATAATCTGCCACGTTTCTAGGCTGGGGATGACAGTATGAGGAAGTAAAGAATGACAACACACATCCTGGGTATTAACCAGTTCTGCCACTTGTCTTTTAACCAAGTTTGCAAAGATAAGCTATGAAGATTTCCTTTTGAGGAAGGAAAAGGGGTATCTTAACACCCCAATAAATACCTATCACTATATAGGAACAAGAGCCAGAGGCTCCATCACTGTAGGGAGGTTCAAAGGTTTAGTGAATTTTCAGACTTTTCTATATTGCTCATCTACAGCTGTTTTGGTGATTTTGAAATAGTGAATGATACCATAAGAAAGACTTTCTGAGGCCTGCCCTGATAAACATACAGCCACAATAAAGTTTGCTGGCCATGTGATTGAATTAGAAATATAAATGAGCTTCAATATGATTTATCACTTTTGAGAAACTAAATCAAATAAGCAAAATCTACAGATACTCCACATGGAAATGACTTAACCACAGGCAACACTGGATCATTTGAACATGTGAACTTTGTGAGAATTTGATCATTTCAATAATAAAAAGGGGGAGAAAAGTAACAAGATGAAACACTGCTGTTTTCTGTACACCTAATATGTGTCAGGCATGTTGCACAAATTCACTCATTTGTGGCTCCTAATAACCTTAAATAATATTATCACCCTTTCCGCAGATGAAAGATCTGAGGTTCAGCAAGGCAAATGACCTGCCCAAAGCCATCATCTAGATAGTTTGAAGGGATTCAACCTGAATCTCCCCATTGTGATTGTTACATATTTTAAGTATGTATTCAAATTATACACATTTTAACCTACTTTTAAAAATCTGTAATTATATCATAAGTATTATTTTTCAGTTGCAACCCAGCTCCATAATTATCCTCTTTAATAGCAGCATAATATTTTAATATTTTTTTGATATTCTGGACCATAATTCAATTCACCAGTCTCCTGATGTGGATATTTAGGTTGCTTACCTTAAGGCGCGCTTACAAAGCCTTCTAGGGATGGTTGTAATTCTTTTTCCGGAGAAAAAGTTGTGTTTATAACTCATCTGGGCCTTGTCAATCTTTTTTTTTTTTTTTTTTTCTGGTCATTTTTCTTGAAATGGTATTTATTAAGATCATTATAGAGGATTATGCATGAAATAAGGCACATGTTTATGTACCTAATATTTCTACTCATTGCACCAAAACACGTCTCGGTTATTTCAAGAATGATTCCCTACTCAAAACAAATCTGTTTACATGGTAAAGCAGCAAGTTCAAACACAGCAGGAGGGTGAGGCCGCAATGTCCCAGAACAGAACAGTGAGATCTGGGTGCAGTCCCGGCTCTAGCCAGTAGATGTCTCTATTTCATTCACCCGCTGTTGGAGGTTCCTCCTGAATGGGAAGGCTTGGGAGCAAAACTGATGGGTGGGAGGTTGTCCCATCCCTTTTGCCACCTTCCACCAGCCTCCACCCTACACACCCTCCCACCCTTCGTTTAATGGTTAGTGGCATAAAGGTAACTGAAACGGGAGTGTCGGTTAAACACATTCTCTACCCAATCTGTTTGCAAAGTGAACTGGTAACTGCAAGCAATCTCTACAGAACTGAAGGCTTTTCTCTTTAAATAGCACCATACGCTGAACTAAAGAGCTGTATTACTGAGTCATAACAATTAATTACACTAGGAGGTGAGAAGACAGGATTTAACGCTCTAATGTGATTTGAATTTAGGCCGGTATCTCATCCCGCTGCTATTTAAAACAAAATCACTTTTCCACGGAAGCATCTGCAACTGAGGATGGTTTCAAAGCCTGAGTCTGAAGACATCTCTGGCAACTGAATATTCCCGTTTTAGCTTCCTGAGAGGTTTAATATGCACATTTGGATCTTCTAGATTTTTGCAATGAAGTGCATTACTTTCTGCTTTGGGATTTGACAAAAGAGAACTAGGAGGCTGGGAAGGTCTATCATTCTCACCAGGAGTTTTCTAGGTGTGGGAGGTGTGCAGGATGAGTTATGGGAAAACTAAAAATAGCATCTCAAAACAGACCACATGAGCAAGCATCAGAGATGTATATCCACGGAGGGCAAACCACCAACACCTCAGCATAGGGGATTTATTGATAGGTCCAGAGCAGGTGGCAGGGCCTAGAGAAGTGGCTCAGAAAGTGAGAACTTGTGGTTTTCAGGCAGAAGCTGGGGGGTCCTGTGTTCATCTGGGGAGACAGAGACCAGCCCCTGAGAAGCATCTCTGTGGCTCCAGGGGCACCAAGGGTCTTGGACCTGCCAGGACCAGTGCAGGTCCTGCTGACCCATAACTTCGTGGTCTGGAAGAGGCTGCATATAGACCCTGGTAAAGAACACCATGGGAGGCAGGGGCCCTGGATCTGCAATCCTCACTGTGCGGCTCTCCTCTGGGTGATTCTATGAATCTTGTGTTCCCCAAGCCTTGGGAGATATGCTAGGAGGATCCGATAAGCTGAGGGCTGGATTCCAGAGTGCTCTGATATCTGGAAATCATGCTACGCATGCACGAGATAGCACAGATCCTTCTGGACATCGGGTGCTAATTTTGATAGTGCACAGGTGGCTCAGGACTCAGGCTGTGCACATGTCCCCGTGCCGTATGTTATCAGAAGCCTTCCCCTGCCAGCCCCGCTACTCCCTGGACCCTGCCTCTCAGGAGCTTTGGGCCCCCACATATACTGTGCTCTTCTGTCCCTCAGCATTTCCCACCATGTTCTCTGCCCATACTCCATCAGCCCTCCAGGCTCAGCTTAGCTTCTCCATCCTGCCAAGTTCCCCAACGTACCCCCAGGCCCAGATGGCTGCTCCTTTTCCCAGGCGTTCCACGGTCAGAGGAGTTAGATGCTAAGTCAAGAACTCTCGCCTGGAGGTCATCTGAGTGTGCACACTCTAAGCCACTCACTGGCTGTGTCACCTGGACAGTGACCTAAACTCTGCAAGCCTCATTTATCTAATCCATACCATGGGGATATTTTAATACTTATCTTGCCTGGTTGTCAAGAGGATGGCAAGAGCCATGTTTAGGAAAGTAGTTACGTCATGGTGCGAACACTAGCTTGTGAGCCTCCAGGCCTGGGAGCCCACAGTGGCCCCTAGCTTTGGGTTCTTCGAGCCTCCTGCAGCCCCTGGCAGATCTCAGAAGGGACGAGGGACGGGGGCCTTGTGCTCACCCTCCTCACCCAGGTACAGGCACCCTAGTCCTCTGCCCAGCATGCCATCCCTCACCGTGTCCATTTTTGGATCTTAGTCCAGACATTTCCAGGGTCCCAATCTAAATTAGCTCTCCTCTCCCCTTCTTCCCTCATCAGTCCTGTTTTATTCTCTCCCTAACATTTGTCAGCACCTGACCCAGTACCCCTTCACGTATCTTCTGGGTCACTGACCGACGTCCCAACTCAAATGAAAGCTCAGGGGGAGGGGGAACATTCTCCTGCCTTCTGTTCTGCGCCGCTGTATCCCTCAGAACCCGGTATAGGGCCGGAGCATAATAGCTGCTCAGTTAACTGTACCTGGAAGCGTGAATGGAAAGTCTGTGGCGCACCACAGCGCCCGGCAGGTCACAAAGGAAGCCCCCGAGCTCCAGGCTCGGCCCTCCCCAGCCAGCCTGACCCCTCTCCCGGACCCCATCCGGCCCGGGGCTCCCGCGGGGACTGGGGGGTGGCCAGGGCCGCCGGAGGCAGGATCTGGGGCCCCGGGGTACTGGCTCTCGGCGGGGGGGGAGGGCGCCGGCCCCGGGCATGCTCAGAGCGCGCAGGTCCGGGCGGCGGCGGCGGCGGCGGCGGGGGAGGAGGGAGCGGTCGCCGCCGCCGCCGCCGCCGCCGCCGCCGCCGTGCGCTCGCGGGCCCGGGCGGAGCTGCGCAGTCCTCTCGCAGCTGCGCCAGGACAGCCGGCGCGAGGCCGTGCCCACAAGTTGCCGGCAGCCGAGCGCGGCGCCGCCTCCTCTGCTCGCGGCCCCCAGCGCCCACCCCGCGGCGGCGGCCGGCTCCCGGACGCACCTCCCGCGCACACCGACCCCAGATGTAAAGCGGGACCGCAGCCCCTCGCCCCCCTGGCGCGATCCACAGTCTCGCCAGCGTCTCCTCTGCCAAACCCCGGGCTGGAAGATGTGGCAGCCGGCTACCGAGCGCCTGCAGGTAAGGGGCACCCGCACGGCCGGGGGGCCAGCCTGGAGGAGGAGGTGCCCCGGCCGGAGGAGCGGAAGGGGGGCGCCTCTGCCCACCTGGCGGGGATTTACCCAGAGCGGTCGTGTGAGACGCCTGGGTAAGAACAGGATGCTGTCAGCTTACCCCAGCGCCGGGCAGCCGACGGGGGCGAGGGGGTGATAAATTGACAAATGCACCGCTTCGGGCGTTACAACTTTTGGCTTCGGGTGTTTGTGTGCGTGTTGATAGATATAAGGTTGCACTTTCTGACCAGCAATTTTAGATTGCATTCCACTGACACAATTTACTGGTCTGGGGTTAGGGTTTTTGCATCCAGATTTTTTTTTTCTTCTTTTTTGTCTCCCGGAAAGACGGAGCAAATGATGTGTGAAAGCATCCATTTGCCAGTATAATTTGGAAATATCAAACTTGTTTTGGCTTGGCCACGATATGCATTTTATTATTTCATTTCATTTCATTTTTTTCCTATTTGTTGGTGCTCTCCTTTCATCTTCCCTGAACTTCAGCTCCCCCATATATTTTGGAAATCAGAAGTTAAGTTCAGCCAGGAATACTTAACGCTCTGGGTCATCCCATCAAAAGTTTTTCAGTGCTGTCTACTGAAATGACAGACTGCCTTTAATTTGGATTCTGAAGTTGGGGTGTTGGGAAGGGGGTCAAAATGAAAAAGAGGGATGTTTATGGAAAGGAGTTCCTCCAGTGATGCTTTGGGACCCTAGAATTGCCCAGACTGCAAGGTTTGATGACTGCCTTTTGCTCACAAATATTCTCAAGAGAGAGGGCAGCTACTCTGCCAGATAAAATCCACTGAATCTTGCAGTGAAACTTTTGGCAGACTCAGAGCCACATTGTTTCGTAGTAAACTTTGAAGAAGTGTTTAAGTGGTAAAATAGAGCACCATTGGAGGCTGAGTGGGTCTGAAGTCTTAGAACAGTGGAGGCCAGGAGCCCTGGCTGGCTTGGGAGTTTTCTCAATGAAAATTCAGAGCTCCAAATGCAGAATGCAGACTGTCCCTTAGATGTTGGGAGAGGCTGACCTTTGCCTGAGAGTTCTCATATTGAGGGTTAACCTGCAGAGGGCATTGCATTTAGCAGAAACAGATGCCTCCCCCATCCCATCCCTTTCTAAGCCTCCCTGGGGCCTGTGGATTTGTGGGGAGTGGGTTCATATTAACAGAACCTGAGACACTAGGCCAGTCCCCCAGGGTCTCAAACAGACTAAACAAGAAAAGGGACTTTTAGCCTTGGGAACAAGGTGGTGGGTGACCAACCTCTAACCTCCTCATCCTCCTAAGAGAGTATCACATTGAGCTCTGAATGATTGACCAGAGGTAAGTGAATGTATTTTGGCAGTAACACCAGTTACCAGTTGTGCATTTGAATCCCCCCTTTGGTTCAGGGCATGGCTTCTATTCTAAAGGAAGGGGTGACTGAATGGGGTGGAAGGTCCCCCCATCCAAGTGAGGAGGACAGGTCTTAGAAGTCCTTGGAGAGATGAGGCCAGAGTTCCTGGAAGTGGCTTTTCTGGCCTGGGGCTCTGTGCCTCTGCAAAGTTTGTGGATTTTGTCTCTTGAAGTTATTTCTACCGGCCTGTTTCATTTAAGGACTCCTGTGTGCTCCGGAGCACGTGACCCTTGGCAGGCAAGAGCTCTGGCTTACGTTCCGCATGGCAATCGTTCCTTTACTAGAAATGTCCTCCTGGCTCTTCTGTGAAATGTACACATGTGCCTTTGGCTCGAGTCTGGTTTATTACAGTTTGCGCTTGCAATGCATTTATTTCATTTTGAAGTGTCATGTTGAAAGAGCCGGGGTTTGGGCTTTTGAAAGCTCAGGTAAACATGTCTTATCACTGACGAAGATCAAATCCCTGTTGGAAGGTTCTTCCCAACACCAGGCTCACCTTCATGCTTCCCCAATTTAAATTAGTCAACAAACCCGGTTCTCTTTTAAAGGTTCGGCTCAAGCCTTGCGATTATTGAAGTGAGCCAAATGGAGAAAAAAAAATCTTCATAGTCGTGGCTTCTTTCCAAACAGCAGCTCGACTCTTTTTTCAAAACACACAATTTGTATGCTTTTACTTTTTGTTTCTGAGCGAGGGAGTTGTTGAGGGTGAGGTGGTGAGTGAGCTGCGTGTAATAATATTTTATTTACATTCCTTGTGGTTATGTTTGTCACGGTCTCTGTTTGTGTCTGGGATTTTTTCTTCTCCTTGTTGCACTCAAGGCACCACCATATAGGAACGTTGGTTTCCGATTCCTTAGTGAATGGGATACTTTATCTTGCCCCGATTCTGTGGCCAAGGAGATGGTGATGGAAATTGTGTTCAATGGGGAGATAAATGATAAGTCCCACTCGTGAATGAAGTTATAGCCCCACCCTTCCTACACAAATCCTAACCTTCTCCTACAACCTCATTAATTTTTTTTTCTTCATTAATTTTTAATGCAAGACTTCAATTTAGATGAGCTGGAGTGCAGAAAATCCTTCAAGGAAGCATTCCCAGAGCTTCCTAATAGGACTAAGGGCTCAGGAACCAATTTATTGTACAAATACCTAGAAACAGAAGAGGCGAGGGAAGAATAGAATGACATCTTTTCTTAATTGATTTTATGAGCTAGATGATGCCTCTTCAAAGGCTCTGTGGCCCTGGGAGCGTGGCAGAATCTTGCTCAGGCCAGACAGTCACTCTCTAGCTAATTTGGGGCTGGCAACCAGCCTTTTTTGCTCAGAAAAGGACATCTTTGATCGGGTTTGATTATCACTATCAATACTCACTTCTTTGCCAAACAAAATGATGCTGATGTTTCCCGATTTGAGGTGTAGCTGCTTGACCCAAATCCAGCATGGGCAGAGCGACCTGTTGCCCCAAGCAGGGCTGAGCTGGATCATTTCTCATTCAGTCACACACCCCGCGGCAAGTTCATCTGCTCCCCTGAATGTTAAAACTTCTGTTGCATCCCACTCGAGCCCTGGCTAGGAGCTTCTGCCATTAAAAATATAATAGGATCAAAAGGGATGTGAAGATTTAAATTTCCACCCCAACTTTTAAAAATGAATAAATATGAGTTCTTCCCTCTTCACCTTCTATATTACACAGTGGACTTTTTTTCTTGGAGGGACTCGGGAGAGTTATAAATTTTTAAAGAAGCAGATTTGAAACAGGTTCTTCGCAGAGAAGTAAAGGGGACTTTTCAGTAGAAAAGGGCTATGTATTGGTTTTTTAACATAGAGATGAGATTACTTCTGGCCTCGATATTTTAAAATTTGCATGAGTTTCCTAATTGTCTTAAATCTCGGGCAGAGGAGAATCCGTTAGAAACGACAGACTCATCCATACAAGAGTGAGGAGACGTTAGCCATAGAAACGTGTATTTTCCCAGAGCATATGTCTTCAGTGAGCTTCCAGATACATTTTTCTGCAGGCCAGGAAAGGAGGAGAGCAAAAGAAAAATGAATGGAGGCAGAGTTTGAGACAAAGGAGGCCAACAGATCCTTGCCTGAGGTGTAGTTCTCACAAGGATGGCGTGGAACGTGATAGTAGGAAGGTGTATGAGAAGCAGGTTCTAGCAAATTCTAATTGTGGAGTCAGTATGTAACTGTTTTCTCATGAGGCTTCTTTTTTTTTTTTTTTAAGATTTATTTATTGGAGGGAGAGGGAGGGAGAGAGAGAGAGAGAATTAACAGGAGAGGCAGAGGGAGAGAATCTCAAGCAGACTCTGTGCTGAGCACAGAGCCCAATGCGGGGCTCGAGCTCACAACCCTGAGATCGTGACATGAACCCAAACCAAGAGTCAGAGATGTAACCGACCGCGCCACCTAGGTGCCCCTTATGAGACATTCTTTAAAGGTTCCAATTTAATCATTTGTCTGTCTTCCCTGAGATTGAAATTTTTCCGTGGCAGATCCAGAAAATGCAGAACTTCTATCCATAAAGCTGGCTTTTGGCTTCTCAGCCTGGATCATTCTCTTGCCCTCACCACTTTCCTTTTTATTCTCATTTTGTTCAGTGGCCGAGCATCAGCACCTTCAAAATGTGGTGCAATGAGGGAGGGTAGGGAGAAGACCAGATCCTGCTTTCTTTGGTTTCTGGTGAAACTTTGGGCTGGCAAAAAGGTCCAAGTAAATAAAACTTAAGTTTTACTGGAGATAAAACTTTGGAGATTTTAGGTAAGAGTACTTTGTCCCCCAGGATTACCTTGTCCTTTCTCTGCCTAGCCTTAGCTGGTAGATTTCACCTTCACTTGGCCTGGGGATTGTTCTAGACTTATTTCTCTATTATTATGCCCTTTTCACTTTTCCCCTGAGACGTGACTGAAGAACCCTTTAGAACGTCAGCTAGAGACCATTAGACCAGACCCACAGGGCGGAGAGAAGACTTGGGCAGATATGACACTTTCCCAGGCTGACCAAATTGACAAAAGGAACACAGATTAAGGAAGGTAATGACAGCAGTCCGATTCTGTGGAGCACACACTGTGTGTGTGGCACTGTGCTAAGAAGTTTTATTTGAATTATCTAGTTCGTTTATCTGCCATAGCCACTTTTATCATCATTTTGTAGTGAAAAACAACAACAACAACAAAAACCCCCTGAAAGCCAAAGACGTGAAATGATTTGGTCAGGGTTGGACAGCTAGAAATGGGCGGAGCTGGAATCAGAACCAGGTGGTCTGGCTTCAGAACTTACTTCTTTTTCTTTTTTCTTTTTTAAAGATTTTATTTATTTATTTGAGAGAGAGAATGAGAGAGAGAGAGCACATGAGAGGGAGGAGGGTCAGAGGGAGAAGCAGACTCCCCGCCGAGCAGGGAGCCCGATGCGGGACTCGATCCCGGGACTCCAGGATCATGACCTGAGCCGAAGGCAGTCGCTTAACCGACTGAGCCACCCAGGCGCCCCAGAACTTACTTCTTAACCACTTCTCTAGTGCAAAAGGATAAGACGATGCTATCCACATCCTGGGGCTCTTGTTACTAAGAGCTAGGATTATAGCGGTGGTGGTCCCAGTGGCCCAGAGGCGGCTTTCGTCTTCCTTGTGGCAGTGGTATGGTTGCTTGTGACAACAAGGGCTACCCTCTTTGGGTGGCTCACACCTCTGGGGGAAGTAAGCTGCTATGTCATACTTTAGCTGAAATTCCCGATTGCCATCATTGGATCTTTCTCTGAGTTTGTCAGCGAAATCTCCACCAAGTGACTTGCAAAATGTCAGCCTTGGAAACACCTCTGCCCCCTGGTTACCCATTGCCTAAATTGGGCTGTTTAATGTTGACTGTACTGGGTTATCTTGGGGTGTTAGGCAACTTTTGCATTTTGTTTGATGTTCCAGATCGGCTCTCTCCTCCCTCCCCACCCCCCCCTTCCAGTGACTCCCATGCTACTGTGTAAATCAATCCTGTAAATTGGGTCCTGGAAGAGTCAGTCCCGGACAGACTGGGGAATCAGGCTCCGTTCCACAGAGCTGTTCGACTCCACAAAGAGCGAATAGTGGCAATGCAGGGAGGCGTTAGTGGTCAGCAAATAAAAGTAGTCCAGAAATGCTCAGTAACACTGCCGTGTGCTTCACTCAGCCCTCCCCTCCCCCGGAGCCCCACATCTCAACGGAGGCTTTGTTTAAGTACAGCACGAAGAAATAGTTGAGGTCGTCGTCCAAAGACGTCCTTGGAGTCTAGTGGAATTAGTTCCTATCATTTTATGTTAACTTAAAAAGGAGTTTTGATCCCAGTTCAGCTGCCAACCAGTGATACAACATCAGAGTCTTCCCCAGGTCCAAACCCTCAGGCCAAGAACTGGAAGAGGACAGTGTCAGGAATCAGACACAGACTGGCTTTGTGCCTTTGGCCTGTTTCAGTGCTTCCAAAGTCTCAGGGGAGCTCTCTCCCCTAATGCTGGTGCCACTTGGGGTCCTCATCTTGCTGAGGTCTTCTCTCCCATGCCTGATGGCCCGGAGCTCCTTCCTCTTCCCTCAGTGGCTGCCACTGAGGTCTTGCTTTGATAAGGGAGGTTCCAGTAGGGAACCCCTCCCCGCCAAATATATGCTGAAGTCCTAACCCCGCTACCTGGGAATGTTGCCTTGTTCGAAAATAGGATATAATCGAGTTGAGTCACTCTGGATTAGGGGAGCCCTAAATCCAGTGACAGGAGTCCTTCTAAGGAGAGATTTGAAGGCACAGAGGAGGTACAGGAAGGAAAGCCTTGGGAAGACCGAGACAGAGAATGGAGTTGGGCTTCCACAAGCCAAGGAATGCCAGGGGTTGCTGGCATCCACCAGAAGCTAGAAGAAAGAATCAAGGGAGGGTTCTTCCTAAGAGCCTCTGCAGGGAGCATGGCCCTGCCGGCATCTTGATTTGGGACTTCCAGCCTCCAGAACTATGAGAGAATGCATTTCTGTTGTTTTAAGCAGCACCGTCTGTGGTAATTGGTTACAGCAGCCCTAGTAAACTTAATGCACTCATGAAACCATATTGCTTTTGACCGCGTTCTCTGTATTTCTGGAAGCCTAGGTATGCCTGACTTTCATAAACTGGGACAAAATGAACGTGTCTCTCTAGTGTGCTCTTTTTATACCGAGTGTGTGAATTTATTTACAGTGGATTCAGAAAAAATGAAAACAGACATTATAAAACAACTAAATTACTGCTTCTTTCTCCCTCATCTGCTTCTGGTCCACATCCCAGGAACGGCGGCAAACGGGTTTTGTGTTGCTAAAGGGAGCGCCTTCGGAAAATACAGTAAATGTGCTTCAAGAGGCAGTTAACTTTGGTCATTAAAATTATGGGATGTGAAAGATAGTTTGCTTTAAGGTGGATCTCGGCGATACTTTCCCAGGCAGGTGGAGGCCAAGGGAAGGTTAGGGTTTTATCCTCAAAACGGTCCAGGTTGTCAGTCTCTGCAGGGTCTCTGGGTAACAGGCCCGCTGGTGACTGACTCTCCCCAGCAGGGACAAGGGGGGGTTCACTTTAGATTCTATTCAGGGCAGCCCCACATGATGGTCTGGATGATTATTTGCATCTGGTTGGATACTCTGGGTTGTTTTCATTTTTCACTTGGTAACCGTGTAAATTATCTTAACGAAGAACCTCTTTCTACTGCGAAACTCACTTTGAAGACCCAAAGCAAATGTCGCGAGGAGTCACCCTTGCTTTCCTGGGCGGGGCTGCTGTTCTCCACGCGGTGGCCTCGGTGGCTCAGACGGCAAAAGGTGCAAAGGAGCCTGAGTCCGCGCAGGGCTGCCCTGGGGTCGGCGGGTCGGCGGGTGAAGAGCCTCTCCGGGTTTTTAATGCCATTTCTCCTTTCATTCTCTTCCTCCGGGAGGAGTGAATACGGCCCGCTGGCCCGGGCAGGGAGAGCAGAGCTGTCGGGAGGAAGAGGCGCCTGCTTTGATGCCCAGGTGTGGGCGACGTCCCGGGCCCGAGCCACCCATGGTGGGGGTCGTGGAGCCCGCGTTTCCTTTCGGAGTGTGCTGGGGGGCGGGGGGATGGTCCCCGGGGCCGGGGGGCCCTGCTGCTGGTGGGTGGCTGGTTTGTGTCGGGCCTAAGTTCTCCGTAGCTTAGTGCGTTCGCTCCCCAGCGCCGCCATCACAAAGCCCCGCAGGCTGGGCGTCCTCGGCAACAGCAGATCCGGAGGCCCCAAGTGTGCAATCAAGCCGACGGGCAGGGTTGGTTTCTTCGGAGGCTGCGAGGGAGGGTCTGCTCCGTGCCTCCCTTCTCGCTTCTGGTGGGTTCCCGGAAATCTTAGCTGTCCCCTGGCTTGTGGCCGCCTTGCCGGTCTGCACGCGGCGTTCTCCCTGGGTGTGTCTTTTTAGAAGGACACCAGGGGCCCACCCTCCTCCGGTCCCATCCCACCTTGGCTAATGACATCGGCGATGAGCCTGTTTCTAAGAAGGGTCACATCCTGAGGTATTGGGGTTTAGGACTTCAGCATATGAATTTTTGGAGAGACACAATTCAGTCTGTAACACTTACTTTAGAATTTTCTTTTGAGTACTTGAGCCAAGCACCAAAAAAAAAAAAACCAACAAAACAATGGGAATTTTTTTTTTTTCCAAATGGTTGTATGGATGTCAAATGGAATGGCTTATCTGCTTCATGTCATGGCTACTATTTTATACCTAATTTGATTGAAAAATTACAAAATAATAGCTGCCTAGGATAACAAGGTAACAGATCAGATATCTGGGAAGTATGTTAATAAGCTTGTCCCTTTCTCTCTTCCCCATTCTACTCATGAAGGAAACTCATATGATCTGTCTGGTCGTGATTTTTCCACAACTTTGTCCAGGTTTGTGCAAACATATACAAACATATAGAGGCAAATTTAGGTCTGTCTCATGTATTTCAATAATATAATCATACTATATATGTATTACTATGCATTTGTTTTTTCACTTTATAAAGTGATTCCTAGATATCTCTTCTGGTCAGTACAGTGGCTGCCCCTTCTCCACGATTCTGCTTTCCATGGTTTCAATTACTTGCAGTCAACTACAGTCCAGAAACACATGATCCTTCTTCTGACAGATCATTAGAAGGTCAGTAGTACTCAAAGGTTACGTGACAATGCCTACATCCTTCACCTTATTACAAGAAGAAAGATGAGTACAGTGTAATAAGATATTTTGAGGGACAGACAGAGACCACATTCACTGAACTTCTATGACAGTATATTGTTATAATTGTTCTATTTTATTATCAGTTATTGTTAATCTCTTACTGTGCCTAACTAAATTAAAATTTATCACAGTTATGTATGAATAGGAAAAAACAGCATATGTAGGGTGTGCTGCTGTTTGTGGTTTCAGACATCCGCTGGGGGTCTTGGATCATATTCCCCATGGATAAGGGGGGGCTGCTCTAACGTAGCCCCAACTCATTCCTTTTAGTATCTGCATAGAATTTGTGGTAGAGTTGGACCACAATTTATTCAGTCCTTCCTCTATCAAGGCGTAACTGGGGCATGTCTGTGTTCTTTTGTTGTTCTCCTGCCTGTAGATAATACTGTTATAACTCCCTAGGCAGGTCCTTACGTACTTGCACTTGTATTTCTTTAGACAGGAATTGCTACATCTAGGGGTATGCATGTTTTATGTTTTAGCAGCTGTTAATGAAGGCCTCTGTGAGAATTCCGCTTTTTGATCAGAAGTGTGTACAATTCTAGCAGAGGTGCAAAGAACATAGTTTGCTGGAGAAAGGATAGTCTTTTCAACAAACGATGCTGGAACAATGGGATATCCCCAAGCAAAACAACCAACTCCAAACTTTAATCCTTACTTCATACATCTGGCATACAAAAACAAAATTCATCACAGGCCTAAATGCAAAACCTTAAAACCATGGAACTTCCAGACAAAGACAGTAGAAAATCTTTGTAACTTTTTATACATCAGCATAAACATTCCTAACATCAAGGCAATGCCCAGGTCTATTACACCCCGAAGTTTCTTTGGATCAGGCCAAGATTTCTCAGAACAATAACAAAAACATGATCGATAAAATTTGATTAAATGGGGCTTTATCAAAATGAAAACCTTCTGCCCCTTAAGTGATTTTGACAAGAGAATGAATAGGTAAGACACAGACTGGGAGAAAATACTTGCAAATCATATATCTGTAAGAAAAGACTTGTATCCGGGATATCGAAAGGACTCTCAAAGCTCAATAGTAAGAAGATAAACAACCCAATTAAAAAAAAAATAAGCCAAACAATTTGAGCGAAGAAGTTATATGGACGAGAAATAAGCACACAAGGCTATTGAACATCATTAATCATGGAGAAAATGCAAATTAAAACCACAGTGAGATATCACCACATAACTCTAGAAGAGCTGAAATTAAAGAAATTTCAACCACACCATGCGCTGGTGAGGATGTGGATGAACTAGAACTCTTACTGCTGGTGGGACATAAGGTGATAGAAGGCAGATCAGTGGATCTGAGGATCGGATGCGAGGAAAGAATTTGAAAAGGGCTTGAGTAAATGTTTGGGGGTGATGGATGTGTTCAACATCTTGATTGGCTGCCTCACTTATTAGAAGTTACCTCAGGGCCTCTGATTTGCATTTTTTTCAACTTTAAAATGGGGGTAATAACATTTAGCTCTTGACTACTCATTGAGGTATGGACTACAAAGAGCTTAGCACGGTAACTGACAAATACTGGGAGTCAGTAAATACTAATTCCTTCCCCGCATTTCAATTCCAAAGGGTGAACTAGGAATAGCCGTGTAGCATCTTAGGACTGGGTGGATAATAGAGTTTTGGTGTTTCTCGAAGTGTGTTCCGTGGAGCATGAGTTTAGTGAGCTACTCACATGAGTCTTGCCACAGAGGGTTCAGTCTTTAGTTTGGGAAGCAGTGGGTGAAATGAAGTGAGTCTGGTTTACTGCAGAACTTCTTGTAGCCTTTGAGATGCCAGTGCCCCGTGAATTTCCACGTGAGGGGAGAAGAGAAGGCAGCCCTTTGCAGCCCTTTGCAGTCCAGAGTGCTTTAATACAGAACTTGAATTTCTTTAAGTTGACAAACTGTGGGCCTGAGGCTTGGCTCTAGCTTACAAAAATATTTCCTTTGGCACCTTCAGTGTCTATAAAAACTTGACAAATTAGTTTCCAGGATTGAAAAATTAGAGGAGTTTATAAGGAAATCTGGACTTTCTGATTCTCTTAGAAAATGGGAGGTTTAAGCCACAGTGGGTTCTGACATAGTGACCACCAGCCGGCGCTGTTCTGTGTGGACGGGGAAGTGGCCTCCAGCTTGTCCCAGGCCTTCTAGATCAGGTGTCACTAAGTCCCATAAGCTGATGGGCCTGGGATACTTGGATTGGGGACTCTGGTCCAGTTCAGCTCCTTCGTTTGGCTGGTGGGAAAGCTAAATTCAAAGTTCATGTAGTCCTTGGAATCAGGATGAGGTTCTTGGTCTTCTGACTTTTAAAAGCCAAGGCGATAGAAGATTGTGTGACTATGTTTATTTGCTTAGCATCATTCATTGCTTTGCAGGCACAACTCCGGGAGCCCATCTTCAGGTGCCTGGAAGCCAGCTCTTCTCCCCTCTTTCTAGGGAGCTGTGTGTCAGAGTTTGTGTGATTGGCGCAGGGACTCGCCATCGCCCTTTCTCTTCAGGGCACACAGAAGCATGGGAACCACAAGTGGCCTTGTGCTTGCCACGTGCTGATCTTGAGCCCAGGGGAAGGCTTCCAGGCACAAGTGGGAGGCTTCTCTGACTTTTCACTAAATCCACAGCACCGTTTCCTGCATAGCCTATGCCAGGCAGGTGGAAATTTCTCATTGTCATAATATTGGCTCATTTGGGGGCATTTTTACTGCCAAACATTGGCACAGATGGCTTCCAAAAGGGGGAAATTTAGAGGATGGAGAGTAGTTTTTAATTTAATGGCTTTCAAAATTTTCCTTGCAGATTATCAGCCTATGAAGAAATGCTCAAATGTTATTTCAGGAAACCTAAACTGAAAGACATCTTCAATGGTGGCAATACCTTCAAATTTAAGAATCCCTGATTCCACCAACCAAACAAACAAAAACAACAAAAAACAAACCAACAAAACACCAAACCAAAAAACCAATACCAAACCACTCAAAAGCATGCTGTAGATGTTTTCTGGTCCTCTTGGGAGTAGATCTGCAGCTTCACTTACCTTCCCAGATATGCTGCTAGTCTCCTTAGCTCTGCCCATTCCTGCAGAATTACGGGATCTGATTATTTTTAGCATTATAAGTATATGGAGTTAACCAGAAAGTGGCTGTAAACCAATGAGTTAGACCTCTCACTCTCAACCAATCTATTTGGTTCCTGAAGGCACGAACACTGTGTACGTCCTGGCTCCTCTGAGTTAGACTGTCGAGTCAGGATGGAGATGGTTTCCTATTGCTCCTCCATTGGACCCCCTTCCAATAAGAGTTTATGACTGTATTAATAACTATTCTGAAAATTATTGCACACTATAATCAGACTCAGAGTTGGGTTATTACTTATCTGTCTTTCCTTCTTATCTAATCTAAGTTAATCTAAACTGTTTTCCTACAGCACCCTTTATTTTTATTTATTTATTTTTTTGAGAGAGAGTGAGAGGAAGAGAGTGCGAGCAGTGGAGGAGCAGAGGGAGAGGGAGAGAGAGAATCTTAAGCAGACTCCACACTGAGGCTCATCTCAGGGGCTTGATCTCAGGACCCTGAGATCATGACCAGAGCCGAAATCAAGAGGTCGACACCTAACTGACCGAGCCACCCAGGTGCCCATCTCCAGCACCTTTTAAAACCAGAACTTCATCTGAAATAGTTTCTGCTGCAGAGTTAGCTCTGCTATAGCAGAAAGGGGAAGAGGTAATGCTGGCCTGTAGAACATAAAGCTCTTGGCCAATCTAAAAGCTCAGAAAATACAGTTACGTATTAGATCCTTATATAGTTCTGGAAAGATTGGTTTTGGTTAGTAAAGAAAGAAATTCAAATGCCTTTGAAGTACTTTTCAGTAAAAGATAGAAATACCACTGACACATTAAAACAAGACTGAAATAAAACCCTTCGAATACCAGTCATATAATGAAGGATTTAGTTGTACCTGAAAACCGAGGAGAGCAAGTATAACTGAGCCTGAAACCTCCAGCTCTGAGCTTCCCAGCGGCCTAAGAAGAGAAACGTGATGAATTACTCAGGTCTCATTATCTAATAGAAGACTCTCCATCAACTCATCTGGAGCCCCAAGTGTTTTCCTAAATTGAAGACCCTAGAAGTTACCATATGGTTCTTTATATGGGACACCGTAGCACAGATGCTTGGGTGATAATATTAATTGTAGTTTTTGACAAAGATGTCTCTGGAAGTTGAAAAAAATAAACAATGAAGTAGGAATGCTAAGACTGTTATCCAGTGTAGCGGTTGAAGTGGACATCTGTGGGTTTTTTCTGCCCAACTTCATTTCCCATCTTCTGGTAACAGCACCCTGATCTCACCTTTGGGAATTATTTTCCCTCTCCCGTGTGTGGGGGCCTCCATGTACTTCAAGGAGGGGGCTGTCAGTGTGCCCTCCTCCAGCTCTGGCATCCTGCTGTCTACGTTAATCGGACACTTTCTCCCCAAATTGGGATCCTGAGCAGGGTGGTAAAAAGGCTGGAAATCGCCAAAACTGATTATTCTGCCCACCTAGATCTGTAGTGCTTCTGCATAGACCCCAGGAGCTTCTTGATCCCCATCCTTCCTGAGCTTGGTCCTTCTGTATCTCCTTTCAATCTCGTATCACTCTGATGATTAATTTTTTTCTTCTCCAGTGAGCTGGAGTTGGTGTCTACTGCTTGCAACCCCTGCAGACTCTGATTGCAAACTCTGATTGATATACAGGAAGAATTTTCCATGAACCCACTGGTGTTCAGCCTTCAAATTCTGTGTCCTGAAACGTTCTGTGTGGAGCAGAGCTGGTGTGCGGAGAAAAGCGAGACAGCCATGCTTGAAGGGTCTCCAAGATACCAACCAGAAGGTCATGGACGCACACCTGTCCTTCCTTATGGGTACCCTTTCCTTGTCAAAAGTGTGCTTGCTCCACTGGGATATGAAGAAAGGGTACAGACATTTCTCTGCCTGGAATTTTTCTCTCATATAGCCCTACTTTAATAAGTGCCACTGAACGAAAAGAATCCTCATTATCCTTTAATCCTGGCCCGCAGCTTCCGTGTTCTGGCCCATCGCTGGAGAATGATTTTTGTCCTTGTTGTTTATAAGGGTGTAGCCTGGCTATTGGCATCTGCTATAAATCTTAAGGTTTTTATAACTTGGATATCGCTCTTACCTTTCTGCCAAATCTCTGTACTGAAAAAGCGGCCTATCATTTTAAGTAATGATGCTTTTACGACGTCAAAAACAAATAAAGTAATTTTGGTCCACATTATAAAATGAATCCCTCTTGTCTCTGAGTCTGGGGTGGAAATGGTGTCAGGGATGCAAACAGCTGTTTTGGCCAAAATACGCAAAAAGATCCAGTCTCAGGCTGAGTCTCAGTTCTCGAGAAACATTTGTAGTTGTTGGTTAAAAATGTGAATGGCTCCGTAAGTTCAGTCTAGGACAGTGTGGGCTCTTTAGCCCAGAAAGTTAAATATGTCCAACTTTGGCAGCCCTGACCTTCTGGGTAGAGAATGTAGTTCACTAGTCTTCAAGACCTGCTTTGCCACTTTGATTTAAGACAAGGTGGAAATCTTCAAAACAAAGCTCTCCGAATCCAGGAAAGTCTATCTGGCATCAGTTAGCTTGGGCACCGCCCCCCCGCCGTCCCCCCTTCCCCACCCCACTCCCTTGTCTTTTCTCTAGGAGCTTGAAGCTTTATAGAAAATGAATGGCTTTGCAAAAGTGCAAATTTGGGAGAGTGTTGTACAACCAAAGAAGATTCAAATTAGTATTCCTCCTGTGGGAATCCTCTTGGGGAAATTGAAATTATCCTTAAATATTCACGTATAGAGTACAGCCAGTATGTGTTTTAGGATGTTGACAGACTGAATGATACAGCTCGGTGGTTTTCTGGAAGTAAGGTGGGCTAGAGAAGGAAGAATACAGAGTCTAAAAAAACGTACTAATTGGTGTTTCCTTCTCTCTGTTGTGTTAATGGTAAATAGCCCAGACTCAGTGCTGATCTCTTTACTCCTTGGCCCAGAGAACTGGCGTTTTTCTTCATAATGTAATTTACCGCCCCTGTTGGACAGAGGCTGGCCGGTGAGATGTGTGTGTGCTCTGAACAGGAGGGGACGTGTGTGCTGGCGGGGTCCCTCGGAGCAGGGCAAGCATTCAGCAGAAACGTGGAGGGAGTCTTTTGGAAATAAAACCTAATTTGCAGGGATCTCTACCCGTAAGGTAGACTTGCTCTGCGATGTGGGGCCGTTATCTGTGTTTTCTCCCTTCTGCGTGGACTCTCTCCCTTTCTTGCTTTTCTCCTTCTGCTTTTCTCACAACTAATAGGAGTGAAGCTCTTTCCACTCCTGCATTTCTCTGAGCTCTCTTGCTCACTGCTGTATCTTTCAGACATTTTTTATAGCTCTTCCAGGGGGCGATGGCCACCTCTCCTTTCTCCCATCTTCCTTTTCAGCGGCTACAGGCTCTTTGGTGGGTTGGAAGTCACAGCTAAATTGGACAAAAACAAGTTTGACCATTGCTTCAAAGCTACTGTTTTTTGGGGATTTTTTTTTTTTTTTAAATTCTTTCCTTCTCACTTTTCTTTTTGTTTTGGCTTAGGGCTAAGAGCACATGATCTTTGCCTTAGATGGTCATCAAAACTCATTTTTTGGGTTGTAGATGAAGAGGCCAAATGGATTCATTTTGATCCAAGGCCTGGAAGAAATTGATAGACTGTTGATTGCTTGTAAAATGCACTTTAAAAAGTCTTTCTTGGAGCTTAGCAGATGCCTGCTTTCATTATGTTAAGAAACTGATGCTACTTATCTATTTTAGTTCAATCATTGGCCCCTCTAAATAGGAAATTTAACTTTGATTTGAAGCTATTAATGCCTGCTGGTAAATAAGAAAATGCGTGATAGAGCAAATTATTTTTCGTCTCTTGCATTTCTTATGGGCATCTCAGACTCGGGAATTTTTATGTAGCATAACAATTTCATAAGTGTTAACATGTTTTTTTAAACTTCATATTATAAATAGGAGCAGAAGCCTGCTTCAGAAATTTAAAACTAGATTAAAGTTGGCCAGAGCAGAAGGCAAAGTCATGGCTCTGTTACAACTCACATCTTGGGGTTTTGGGTAGTCTACTGACAATGCAGTAGATTCAAATAAAGTGCTCTTATTATGGATTAATATTGTTTGACCTATGGATCTTGGAACTTGAGAGGGTCATGGAATTTTTTTTAAGACATCTGTGAACCCTGGGGTGCCTGGGTGGCTCAGGTCATGATCTCTGGGTCCTGGGATCGAGCCCCATGTGGGCCTCCCTGCTCAGCGGGGAGTCTGCTTCTCCCTCTCCCTCTGCTCTCCCCACCCCCCGCCCTGCTCTCTTTCTCTCTCTCTCAAATAAATAAAATCTTAAAAAAAAAGACCCCTATGAACCCTATGTGCATTTCCTATAGACCAAAAATATATACCTTGCAAATATATTAAGTACTTTTCAAACCTTGTGTGCTTTATTGAAAGAAATATTTATTGGGCGCCTGGGTGGCTCAGTTGGTTAAGCGACTGCCTTCGGCTCAGGTCATGATCCTGGAGTCCCTGGATCGAGTCCCGCATCGGGCTCCCTGCTCGGCAGGGAGTCTGCTTCTCCCTCTGACCCTCCCCCCTCTCATGTGCTCTCTCTCTCTCATTCTCTCTGTCTCAAATAAATAAATAAAATCTTGAAAAAAAAATTAAAAAAAAAAAGAAAGAAATATTTATTTAAAATAATTATTGATTCATAGTGACTTTTGGACTTCATGCATATTTTCAAGTACTGAGTATCAAAGTACTATATGTGGGTCAACATCATTGTGGGCTTAAAAGGGACTGTGGTGTTTGAAAGAGGTGGGGGCTGTAGATTTGATTAATGCTGATTACAGGGGTGGGGTAAAAACACACTGACTTTGGTGGATTTGTCAGGATGCTTCCCCTCATGTCCCTGTCTTACAGGCTTTACTTTCAGCAAATGTTATGGATCTTTTATTTTTGGGTGAGGAGCCAAACTGAATTATAAGGTGGGTCTCAAGAAGTGGTTCCTGTGCTCAAGAAGGTTTCAGTCAGTTAAATATAAAGTAGATTGTTGTTGTCATGGAGGAGACTTCCATCCCAAGACTGTGGAGGGCAAAAGAGGAGAGCCTTTGTCATCTGTCCCCTTTTATTGTGAACACAAAAGCTTCCCTTCAAGTTCTATCCAGGGGAATGCTGACATCTAAGAGATGAGGACTATGTGTGACCATATATCGGTTGGGAGAGCAGATTTTTTTTTAAGATTTTATTTCTTTATTTGAGAGAGAGCATGAGTGGGAGGGGGGGAGTGGGAGAGGGAGAAGCAGACTCCCCGCTGAGCAGAGAGCACAACGTGGGGCTCAATCCCAGGACCCTGAGATCATGACCTGAACCGAAGGCAGACGCTTAACGATTGAGCCAGCCAGGCGCCCCGAGAGCAGATATTTTAATTGACACAGTCCTCTGACATGAGCCATCAATTGATGCTGGTCCCACATGATCTCAGATGGTTTTCCAGTCCATCTTTTAATAAGAGCATGTTGTGCAATGGCATGTGTTGAAAATTGCCAGGATTACTAAGAGAGGGAGACTTTCTTTGTGATTAAAATAAAAATCTCATCTAAGTGTTCAGAAGTTTGGAATTTTTATGTTTGTTTGGACAGATGCTATTTGGCTAATTTCTTATTTGGGAAAATGTTATTTAGTTGATACTGCTTGTTCTTTCTTCTCTTTCTGCAGTCTTTTGCACATTGGATGTGAGAAGATTGTATGGAACGAGGCCAAATGAACAAAAATGTTGGTGATTAGGCAGATTTCCTTTCCTCCCTTCTGTGGCCAGTGTTTGTAAAGATCTGTCCTTATCAGATGCTAAAGAGTTGCTTTGATGCTTGGGTTCAAAGTCAGGTACCATCTTCATCTCTCTACATCTTTTAGTGCATCCTGGACCATTTCCCACATTTTGTGTGTTTTTATGTTCGATGCCTCTACTAATGTTTCCTTAGTTTGAAATATCCTTCATCACTTGTATGTTCTGCCGAGGGGATTGTCCTCCTTCCGTAGCAGATGAAACTACCCTTCTTCTGCCTTAACTCCAAGTGCAGTGAATCATACCTTTTTTCTAAGTGTCCTCAGTTCTTACAATGCAGTCATCCTGCTTAGCTCATTCTAGTTTTTCTTTTTGTTAGAATTACTTGTGGACTTCCATGTTCTAGAAGCCTCTAAGCCCTAGGGGCTGGGGACTGGGTCTTTATTCCTCCTTGTATGTCCTTTGCACCTGGCATAATACGTGGGATATAAAGCTAGGAGCACAATGCAAGCCCAGTGAACATATTTATTTCTATAGAGTTCAGTAAATGCATGATATTTTATAATGTATTTGCCATCTCTTAATTTCTTTGGAAGGAAAGGAGAGAGAGGTAGTATGGCATACATGTCATTATAAATCAGTGAGGATGCTAAGAGTAGAGTTTGACTTTTGCATTAAGGTGGAGGGGAGGTGGGGGGGTGGAGGGAGGGGGAGAGAGAAACACTTGTATTTGTCTTTAGAGCCAACTTTTAATGAGGAAGCAAACAATTCTATGAGTCTGTATTAAGTTCTTTAGAATATATCCTGGATCTCTTTGACATTTAAGTCAAAATATCATACATTGTATTTATCTTGTAGCTAAGTTATTACCTGCTTACTGTAGGAATATTATCTGTTATATTTAATTTCAGTAATACAAGAGATGTCAACACTCAGAGCTATTCATAAAAACAATAATTAAAATATAAAATGTAGAATCTGTTTTCCTTAGCGTTACATCTGTTTCTTGGTAATGGTTGAGTTTTAGATGGGAGAAATGTTTAGGTTGCTTTTCCTTATGTAAGTTGAAATGCTCTCTAGTTGAGCATCTTCAAGAACCTTGGAGGCGTCCAGGATTGCTAAACACATTATTTGTTGTGCTCTAAAGCAAAGAAATTCTAAAAAAAAAAAAAAGAGAGAAAGAAAGAAAGAAAGAAAAAAGATTATTTCAAAAGGAAACAGAAGCCAGCTTGATTTCCATTGACCAAATAGGGTACACATTGACCCTCAAAATAAGTAATAGCTGTTGTGGATTATAGCCCATTGAATAAAATAAGAATCTATGAGGCTATTCTGATATAAACTGATACAAACAAATAAATAGGCGAGGAAGGAAAGCTCTTCCTTATTACACAATGTCAACTAATGAATAAGGCAAGAATGATGGAGCTAGAAGCTCACCATTTTGCAATGATCATAATAATTGGTTCAGGCAAGAATCACTAGAGAACACTAAAACTGGTGGGTGGATGTTTGATTTGGAACAGGATATTCACATAATCTCAAAGTATGTCTCCACAGATGATCAATTGAAGAAAGGGAAAATTGCAACTTTTCAGTGAAGAAATCAAGTGGGCATCACCTTAAACAAATAATCAAAGTTGGCATCACCCAAATTGGGCAAACCATTATCGGGTGTCTCCTGATAATGGTGCACTGGGCAGTACCACTTGAATGGTATTCCTGTTTTGGGAGCATGTACTCTACCAAATAACTGGCTTGTGCTCTTAAAAAATTTCAGTGCCAAGAAAGACAAAAGCCAAGACACTGTTCCAGACAGGACAACCGAGTGCAGTGCATGATCTTGAATTGGATTCTCGGCCAGGAAAAGAATTGCTCTAAAGGACTTCATTGACATGGTTGGTGATATACTTTTACGACAGTTATGCAAGAGAGTGTTCTTGTTCTTGAGAAATATGTAACTGAACATTTTAGATGTGAAGGGGGTGACATCTGTAGTCTGTATCTTAGTCTCAAATGCATGTGAGGGAAGTAGGGAGGAGAAAGGGGGAGGGAGAGAGAGGGAAAGAGTGAGAGGGTGAGGAGGCAGGGAGTGAGGGATGAGGGAGATGGAGAGGGAGAAGAAGGAAGGAGGGAGGGAGGAGGGGAGAAAGAGAGATGGGAGTGGAGAGGAAGGGGAAAGGAGAAGGGAAGATGGGAGAAAATGAATGAATGAGAGCAAGAATATATCGTAAAGGAAACGTGGTCCAATGTTGATGGTTGGTAGATCTGGTAAAGGGTACAACTATTCTTGCTATGTTTGGGTAAATCTGAGATTATTTCAGAATAAAATGCTAAACAAAAACACGTTACATAGACGTGTTTGCAAAGGCCATTTCTCCTGGTTTGGGGGATGGTGGTCCCTGAACTGTCTGAAGCCTGAGGGCAGGGGCTGTTCTGTTCTGTTCCTCCCCACACACCCAGTGCAGAGCCCAGTGCCTGGCAAGAGGATGCAGTCCATAAATATTTGTTTGATGGACACATGGCTGGCATGGCCTTGAAGTCTCTCGAGCTATGGAATATTTCTCTTTGCATAATTGCAAATGCCAATTGGGAGTGCCTATTTTACGATTTTCAGGTTCCCTTCCAGCTAGTTAATGGCCACATAACAAGTTCGTGGTAGCCAGTGGGATGTGAACAGGAGTCTGAGAGGGAGGGTACCTGCTTCTCTGCCCCTTCTTGCTCTTTTCTGGTGGGAATATGGATGTAATGGTTGAAGGTTAGACCATCTCGGGGGAGCCCTGTGCTAAGGACAGGGTACAGAGGGAGAGGCAGCTCGGACCTTGATGCCTGGGAGCTGCCACACCAGCCCTCGGCTGCTTATCCCAGACTTCATTTATGTGAGAGAGAAATAAACATCTGTCTTCTTTAAACGGCTATTTTGCTGTTTCTTTCATTCGCACCTGAAGCTAATCCTACAGGATACAGTGTGTTCTCTAAGAATCCTCACTCGTGAATTTTTGTTCCTCTGTGGAGCTTTGTATTCAGTTTGTCACGTATATACACATTGACTGTAGAAATTCTCTGGCCTTTTTTTTTTTTTTTTCTTTTTCTTCTTTTTCTTTCTGTTTTCCCAGGGTAGGAGTTTTCTTATTCTGAGCAGGATTCTGTTTCTGTCCTTGAGTTGGTGTGTCCGTGTCTGTACTTTGGGGGACTTCACATGCTGAGGGTACCCTCCTTTCTCCTCTGTCATGGCAAACCTTCTCCATTTTGCAAATTGCTAAATTGGTCTGAAAAGATGGTGAGAGCCGGCTTTCCTTAGGAGGTTTCTTGTTCCGACAGACCAAGCTGGAGACCGGATGTGCAGAGGTAAGCACTTGCGATAATCAGAAAATAGGAAATTTTAACGATTTCCAGTTGCCGAAAACATTTTGCTTCCGTTGAAGGATTCGGAGCCGGTTCTAAAGGGGCCCCTTCTGCCTGGTGAGTTTTGTTTAGCAAAGCTTTGTACTTTTTGGAATCCACTCATGTTTTCACTTGTTCAGCGGATGGTTCCTCCTTTGGAACTATTTATTGCCACTAAGGTTTGTGGCATGTTCGGTCCCACAGATAATAAATGGGTGTGGGTGCCCACAGCACGACACAAATAGAGGAACTGACTTCCAGCTTGTTTACTGTCAGACCGGTATGTAAGTAGCAGAGCTTAACTCCTCAATTATGTGTGCGTGTTTCTGTGCAGCAGAACTCAGGAACTTGAAAATGGACCCTGTAGGCATCTTGTACGATGTTCAGTTGTTTCCTTTTAGATGTGATGCGAATGATGATTGTATTGGCTTGCGTAGTTCCCCTGGTCATGTTGTTTCATGATCTGGAGGCTCTGAAGTACGAAGGGTGATTTCCTTTCGGTGGGCTGTGTTGACTACTGGCGCTCTGGCTAATGTGAATTTGAGGGATGCTTGATCGTCACTTGAATGGAAAGTGTTCTACTTGGAATTGCCACAGGTGAGGTCTTCCAGCTCTCTAAACTCCAGCTAGCCTGGGCAGGACTCAGTGATGGCTATCGTATGCAAATTTGGATTGCATTCCTACAGAAAAGAGAACAAATCACTTATTTGTCCATGGTCACCTGATGAAGTCCCTGTCACAGTTTGGTCTGCAAAACAAACCAATCAAAACACCAAAGGAAACCAACAACCAGACAAACTGGAACCAAAATGTAGAGGGATGCATGATAAGAAGGACTTAAATATTCCTTGGGCCCAAGTGAGCCTGGTATGATGAAGAAGGGATGAGCCTGGGAATCAGGATGTTTTCATGTGAGTTTCATCCAAGTTTCAGCCCCACTAGGTGGTTTCACTATGACCTTGGGCAAGTCACACAAACTTCTGAGCCTCAGTTTCCTCATTCTGTAAAATGAGTCTAATACTAGAGTTCTACCTAGTGTAGGAAAAAAAAAGTGTTTTGTAAACTGGAAAATAGGCTGAAGTATTATTTAGCAGTCAGCTAATTAAAGGAGTGGTATTGCCCTCCCCCGACCTCCAATGCTGATTTTCCTGGTAGGGAGCACTGCAGTTTTGTGCTCTAGGTAATTGTTAAGAATTTGTCAGGATATTTGTAGGATCCGCAAACATAGACTGGTTAAAATGAGTAACATTTCCATACCTTCAGGATTATTACTGTTAGTGAAAAGTTTTGAGAGAGAAATTAGGCAAAGCAAAACAAATTGCCTTTCTCCCTTGTCCATGAGCATTTATAGACACCTGTGGCATTTACCAGGAAGCTTGGGGTGTTACAAGAAGCATCATTTTCATCTTGGCCCTCCTTGGGATAGAGAGGCATATGTCCAAGGGAGAAGCTTTATGAAGTCATGTGTTCCAAACTGAATTCAGAGCAAAAGCAGTGCGAGGGACTTAGTCATGCAGAAGAGTTTCAAACCACAGGTGGGTTTTTGAGAGTGCTGTCAAGGAGGAGATGCAAAATGCCATAATTAGTTTGGACAGCTCTTTTAAGTGTAAAGAAAAACATGCCTACTGGCAGAGATGGAATTTGTTACACGACAGATCTATATGTGGGATTTTGACCTTAGACAATTGAAAAACAAGTAACATTCTGTTTATAGTACCTGAAACTTCTGGTCCTGGAGTTTTGAGGTTCTCCAGGATGGTTTCCCTACCTCTGTAAGCACCAAAGTGACTAATGCCATGGCAGATGTCATACCTACGTTGCCAGAAGCAAAACACAGATTGGGGAGGATTTTGTAGGAAGCTTCTGATGGGAAATCTGGGAAATGAGGTTCTTATGAGGAAGCTGAGAAGGAAAGAGGATGTAGTTTCGCTTTGAAAAGAGTGGAGAGTTACTTTTGCTGATTAGACAATGTGTTGATATTACAGGGATGGAAAAAGATATTCCGTATTTGCAGTAAGTGCATTATTTGGGTAACTAAATACAGATCAATGGGAGAGAAGATAATTAGTTTCTTAGGAGAGGTTGCATAATTTTGATTGAGTTAAAATGAAGAACTATTAAAGGATTTTGTAGGGTTGAATCTTTTTTTTTTTTTTTAAGAGGTGGTTGGCAGAATCAGAATTTTGGGAAAGGGGGTCACGAATATTTGTTGGTGAAAACAATCACGCTTGGTAGCTTTGAGGGGATGCTCTACAGACAGACTTGATTCCAGTGCTAGTTTTCACAGCCGGTTGCAATTGTTTGGATGACGATTAAGAATCAGGGATACTTGGTTCTGTATTTGAAAAACAATGATACATGAAAGTTTGGGAAGAAAAAAGTTTGAGTGGAAAAAGGCTACTGAGTAGAGGTTTTTTTGGATTGTGATGAATGCTTGACAAGGATCCCTGATTTCTCTGCCTTACACTAAGATCCCAAGTCTCACTGATATGGTGGTTAAATGAGTTTGCACTAATTTTCTGTTGAGAATTAGAAAGTAACATATTTTGTTTACACAATGCTGGTTTTTGCTTTATTCTTATGTTTGTATTAGAAATGAGTAATTTAGTCTCAGAGAAAATACATGTGGGGCTTTCTGCCAAGACCCAATGCCAAACGTGAGTTTGTGATTAAAGTATCCAATGTTAATCTTTGCTTACATTTTTTTAAACTTTATGTGATCTGAAAAGAAAGAATTATAAATAAAATGTAGGATCTAGGAAAAGTTGAGAGTTGCTAAATTGGGCTTTGACCAGTATAGATGTGACCTTGATCTTGTAAAAAGAAAAGATTTTCAATTTTCTTGGTATTGGAGGAATGCAGAGAAAGATGATTATAATTATGATTAATACTGAGTCTCCTTGTTTGATTGTTGTCCTTGGGGGGTGGAATTTGCACTGAGGCCAATATTTTGTTCATTCTTATTTTTAATTTCTGGGCTTTAATATCCAAATACTGCATATCTGTAGAATGTTAGCCACAGAAATGTAAGGCTGATATTCATTTAGTAACTCAATAAATGTTTATTGAGCACCTACTATGAGCCAGATACTATCTTAGATATTGTCATTGTCTTCTGGGAACTCATAGTCTTGAGAACATAATAGACATATGAACATGTAATTATGGCACAGTGGAATGGTACTGTAATCCAATAGAGAGGGGCAGTTGTGAGCCCTGTCCTAGATGGGAACCCTTCACTGAGGAGGGGATGTAAGCTATTTAAGGATGAATAGGCGTTGGCTAGGTAGAGAAGCTTACCCTAGGCACATGTAAGAACATATGCAGAGCTGGGAACTTGGGCTTGTCCAGACAAGAGTGAGCACACCACATGAGGCTGGAAGGTGAGGTGGGGGGAACTGGGGTGAAGGAACATAGAAGCTAACATGGAGCTGAGGCTTGATTGGGAAGGAAGGGTCTCATATGGGCTATCTCTGAGCATGGACTCCGTCTGTTAGGCATTGGGAACCCCCTGGCAGCTTGCAGGAGATGAAGGATGCAGATGTATTGGTTTTAGGAATATTATTCTGGCAGTGACATAGAAGATGAATTAAAAGCAGGGAAATGAGGAGGCTGTTGGAAATGGTGCAGAAAAAAGGGGATGAAGATACCATGCAAAACAGTGACTGTTGGGGGTGACGAGGTGGCAGAGGTGTGAGCAACGGTTAAGCTGCAGAATGGATTGACTGCAGGTTAGGGAGGAGAGAGAATATGAAGGATGATATTGAGGTTTCCAGTCTGGGCAGCTGAGTGGAGCATCACGCTACATATGGAGGCTGCTGGGATCTGTAACAGAAGGGGCATATTTCAGGTGGCAGTGGGAAAGGGTGGGGGCAGAATCACAAGTCGTCCTTTCAGACCTGTAACTATTTTTGCTTGTGGGCATGCAGTTCTGGTTGTTATATGGAGTACGTGAGTCACAGCAAGTGGTGTGAGTTTTGATTTTAGCTGGCCTCTAATTAGGCAGAACAGGAAAACTATATTTTACTTGTTGGATTAAATTTTTTTCTACCTCATGATCTAAGGCAGAGATCTCTGCCTTTAAAAATAACTATTTACTGAACAATAACTCTCTACCTGCTATTGTCCTAAAGGGGTACCTGTTGTTACAGATATTCTACTGGCAAGGAAACAGATGCTTATAGAGGTTAAGAGTTTGCCAAAAGTGGTAAAGATGGAATCAAGTCAGGTCTGTATTACGTGCAAACATATTCTTATACTTGATTTTTGAAAAATCATAACTCTATGGGAAAATTATTGAAAAAATAGGAAACGATTCTATTTTAAATGTAGGAGATACATTGTAAGGTATTTTGATTTTGATTTGGACATTTAGGCCAGTTATTAAAACTTTTCTGCCCATTTGAGAAAAATAAAACTTGATTTATGCATGCTGTGAATTTTGTAATGCTTAAAAGCTCACCAACTCCTCAGATAAATATCGTTTGAGTATCTTTTGGGATTATACTGGAAGAACTAGACATCTTGAAAACCTGTGCTCCCATAAAGAATGATTTTCCTCCTGTTTAATCTGTGCAAAATTCAGATTTTCTGTGGCTAGGTAAGCAGTATTTTGTAGGCTTTATTTCTGGGTAAAATAAATTTTTTCCTTCAACTGAGGGCAAATCTGAAATAGACCCATCCTACGAAAGCCTCCGCATGTTCAAGGTGATTACTCAGTAACTTACCAGCTTTTTAAAGCAAAAAGTCAACATTCCTGTTATCTGAGAATGACAGCAGAATCCAGAGTCCTAAAATGTGTCATCTAACATGTTCAGTGTAAAAAAAAAAAAAATCTGGTGGGAAAATGTAATATATAGCCAAGGGAAGAGGATTCAATAAAAACAGACCCCCAAGGAGACACAGTTGTCAGAATAGTAGGAAAACACTTTAAAGTAGCTACTACAAAAATGAAAAATGAAATTTTTCATTTCAAAAAAAAAAGAAAGTTTTTGTTATAAGGAGTGAACAATAGAGAATCTCAATAGGGAAATAGCAACCATACATAGAACCAGACGGAAACTCTAGAACTGAAAAGTGAAATATCTAAAATGGAAAATTTTGCTCTATGGACTTAACCACAGATTGAAGAAGAAAGAAGAAAGGGTCAGTGAACTTGAAAAAAGATCAGTAGGTATCAATCCATTTGAAGAACATAGAAGAAAAAAAAGAAAAGACTAAGAAAGCTTAACAGAGACTCAGCAACTTGTGGGACACATCAACAGTACAGAATACATGTGTAATTGTAGTCCCAAGAAGAGAAGAAAGAGACCGGGGCAGGAAAATTCAACAAATCATAAAATTTCCCAAATTTAGTGAAAAATATCAATTTTTTTTTGTAGAGAGATAGTGTGTGAGTGGAGGGGATGGGTGGAGTGGGGGGGAAGGTGAGAGGGAGAGGGAGAGAGAGAGACAGAATCTTAACGCAGGCTCCATGCCCAGCGTCAGAGTCCAGTGCGGGGCTCGATCTCACAATCCTGAGATCATGACCTGAACTGAAATCAAGAGTCAGACGCTTAACTGACTGAACAACCCAGGTACCCCTGAAAATATTAAATTTACAGTTCCAAGAAACTTAGCAAATCCCAGGTAGGAGAAACCTGGAGTGAAATAATGGAGCGAAGGAGATTATGGCAATAACTTCTTTTAAGTATTGAAAGAAAAGAATAATCTGTCAACCCAGAACTTTATATCTGGGGGAGATACACCATGAACATGAAAACAGGATTTTCTGCTACTAATACTTTGTGAACTTCTGAGCCGAACAAAGTTAAACAGGCCTGTACTTTACAATTTAGTAAATTGAGAAGTTCTATGAAAAGGATATCACATTCGCCAACTCCCAAGCTTTTTTTTTTTCTTTAATACAATACATCATTTCTTCGCAGGCTGTCTCAGGGGATTAGCTTTATTTATAAAACATTTCTGGAATTAGGAAACTTCAGGAATGGAATTTGGTATTACTCATTATTCATTTTTATGTCCAGGATGTCTCCAGGATGAAGTGATTTGGGAAATAATTGGCAGTTTATCTGTATCTGTAGCAGTGAAAATGTGAAGCCTTACCTTCCTTGCATTTTTTTCCCTTCTAATAACATATTTTTAGGTTGAATGGATTTGGGTTGTTGCCAGGTGAAATATTATCCAGCAGGGTTAAATTGTTCAGGGTTGTGTCTTTAGTCTAGATGAAAATAAAACTCCCACCTAGAGTTCCCAGGGCTTATTTTAGGAGTACCATATTGCCAGGAATATAGGTTGAGTTGGATTGCAATGCAATTGTTACCTTTTGTGTCTCTGTTTTATGAGTGCTTACCTGTGCTCTTACGTGCAATTTAATCATGAAATGTTGTAAATTAATGCTACAAAAAATGCAATTTGTATAAAGGTAGTCAGAACTACATTATAAATGAGGTAAGCCATCTAGTTCAAATGAGGTTTCAACTTCTTGAAATAATTCATTGAAGGATCAAGTGACTTAGGTTTCATCGTTACTGAGCAGCATGACCTTCTCTTTGAATATATTTGCAAATGGAGCTTAAGAGATCATCACTCACAAGGTTTGTTTTGAATTTGTTGCTTGTCCTCTTCTCCTATTTCTCAGTCTGGTTCTAGGAGTCTAACATATCCCCTTTCCATGGTTGGCTTTGAACCCTCCCATGGACCCCACATTGCATTGGCATTGGTTAACAAATGGGTTTGTGCTTGTCTTCTTGCTTGTGGCTGTTAAGGAGATGATGCAAATTCATCCGTTCTCTCTCTTGTTTTCTCCAGAAATGTGTCAGTCTCAGTCTCTTTTCCCTGTAAATCAGAGATGCTTAGGCAGAATAAAATTCCAGAGCAGTGGTTCTCTAATTGGTGATCTCCAGATCTTCAGCATCAATCCCTTGGAAACTTGGTAGAAATACAAGGTATTGGCTCTCCCATGGATGTACTGAATCTGACACCCTGAAGTGGGGCCCAGCCATCCATGTTTTTACAAGCTCTCCTAGTGATTCTGAGCCTTGCTTAAATTTGAGAACCACTACTCTACATTAAGGAAGCATTTTGGAATAGTTTTTCTGTCCTGCTGGTTATTCAACAACAAAAGTAAAGTAGAACCTAAGAGTTCTTGGGCTGTTGGATGAGTTCCTTTCAACCAAATGAAATACTTTAAATAATAACAATAACACTAATTAGTAATGATAATAAAGAAACAATAGAAACTAATATTCACAGAACATTTTTCTGTGGGCCAAGCCCTTTGCATGCCTTATCTCCACTAATTGTTACAATATTCCCGAGGTCAGTACTGATAGGATTGCTGTTTTACAGCAAAGAAACAGGTTTAGGGAAGAAGTTGGCCGAGGCTGAGATGTTCAGTAGGACAGCCAGGATTATGATGCTGGTCAGACTAGCACAACAATGTCATGACCCACTTGGTAGTGCTGTCTGAGACTTTGGGCAATGCCTCTCTCCCCCTGTCCCAGCCCATATCTCCCGGTGAGGCTGGAGACCTATTCATAAATGCAAGAAGTGGAGCCAAAGTTCATGTCGTTACAGATAAGCTCATGTCTTGCTTACTCATTTGTGATTTGCCCCCTCTCCCAAATTAATATCCAGAGCTACTTTGATCAAGTCGAGCGAATGTGGCCAACACATTCTTCTAGTCTGTTTTCTTTTCAAAAGTTGATCTCATTCTGGAAGTAACCAATTCACTGACCTTTTATCTTTGGGCTCTAGTTTGTGGTTTTTGAAGCTTTCCAAGATCAACTGAGCAATAATGTGGTTTGGCATTTTAAACAGTTAATACAGTATCAAGCTGGATGATTTTGAAAGCAATTAATGCTTGAATGAAGTCCTTATCCTACTGAGTCATGTTCCCCCTTTTTTTTAAAAAAAACTTCATTGGATGATTAGAGGCAGCCTTTTAAATTCCATTCCTGGTAATTGAGGGATTTATTTTACCTCCAAGATAGTTTTGTTTTCTTGACCAACACGGAAATAGAATGTTTTAAAGAAGTAAGACAAGCTGTATTAAATGGAGAGAAAAGGGCTCTCCAAATTGAAATTTAATATCATCATTTTTTAACATGAAAGCAAGAACTTAAATGAACATTCAAAGTTACTAATTAATTTGATGCTAGCTCCACCCCTCCACCATGTAGCTTCTATTTAGTAGAGGAGTCTTATAGAAGGGCATTAATTAAAATTGGAATGATTAATTTTATTATGTGTAAGTCAGAATAAATTAATTCCAGTGTCAGTATAAATTAACTCCAGTGTTAATAATTCTATAGACCTCCTTTCCATGGTTTGCTTCAGTAATTGAGAGTTTATCAGACATTCCTAAGGGTTCAGAAAAGCCTTTGTGTTGGGGGGTGGGGGGTTAAGGTGGGGTAAAGGACATATAAGTGTATAGATACTTAAGAAATGTCACTTATTCTTCAAATTCTTATTTATGTTAGGGTCGCCTTCAGTTTTAAGCAAAATACCTATTCAGAATGATAAAAGTTTCTCCTTCTTTCTCTCCCACTGCACCTAGGTACATTTCTCTCTTTTGCTTAGCACACACGGGTGGAAACAGCTTTGCACTTGCCTGAGATTCAAAGACTGTTCTTTTTTTTTTTCTCCTATTGCACAAAGTGGGTCCTTGCAAATTATTTCTCCATCTCCAATCAAAACCATGTACTATTTAGAGAATAATGTTTGTTAGGGCAGTTTGGTATGGTAGTATTTTTAGGGTACAACTCTTAAATGAACAAACATGGTAAGTGGAAATGTTCATATGTGTTTACTTTTTTTCTTTTTCACCCAAGTCATTCAGAACAGTAGTGCTCTTCTTATGGGTTGACTACTCACTCTGCAAAACTGACAAATGTTGGTGACTGAATATTTTCTCCTAAATCCTTTAATGTATTCACAGAATGAGTAAAAGTTTGGAATTGGTTTCTATTATTGTTCTCTGGGTGTAAAGGGATTCCTTAGTTCCCACACTGGATAGTTTTCTTACACAGGACCTACCACCAAGTTCTATTTCTATTAATATCTTCTTATTAGGGTGAGATTTTACAGTATTTCAGAAACACATACATCGTGATCTGTATAAGGGGTCAGCAATTTGTGTGTGTGTGTGTGTGTGTGTGTGTTTGCAAAGGGCAGGGCAATATTTTAGGTTTTGTAGAACATACTCTGTTGTAACTATTCCAAGGTAGTGTGGAAACAGCCATAGATAGTACATAACAAAATGGACATGGTTGGGTTTCAATAAAACTTTATATGTAACAACACATCATGGATTGATTTGTTCCGGGCTGCTGATGTATCTGTCCTCTCTAACTCTTCTTCCTGCATTTCAGCCTTTTGGCCCATTCCTTCTACTGGAAGAGGAACATGTGCTTCCCTTCTTCCCTATCTTTGCTCAAGATGTCCCTCTACGCCAAAGACTGTCTTATCTGTTCAGGGAGAATGCTGCTCCTAGGATGTGAAAGTGACCTGACTGTAGCCTCCACTGCCCACCGATAACCAAAGCTTATACTTTTGGTTGACCATCTGCACTGGACTTCTCCTTCCTCCTTTACCTCTCCATGAAGGTCCCTCTTGAAGTTGCACAGTTGGTAGTAAAAGGTGACCTTCTCAGATAAAGGAGGCTGTTCCTTGGTAAGGGGAGAAGCAGGGGTTGTGCTCCTGGACACAGCAGGGCTTGTGAGAGAACCATCTTCGTGAAGCTCCAACTGACCACACTCTCTGCAAGTGGTGTCTCCCTGCCCCTCTGAATCCCCTAGAAGTTTTTGGACCTACCTTCATGAGATGCTTCATGCTTCTTCCTCCTCTTCCTTTTGTTACTTGCCTTTCTCTGGGGTGAGTTTATGTTAGGGAGACCTCTGTTTTTAAAAAAGGGCCTCATTCTTAGAAGTTTATACCTGAATTGACCCCTTCAGTGACTCTCTACATGTACATGGTTTTCTTAAAAGCTGACACACATTACTAATTTGTTCATAGAG
>NC_138371.1:8902806-8932287 GCF_054177405.1 Leptonychotes weddellii
GAGCTGAAGGCAGACGCTTAACGACTGAGCCACCCAGGTGCCCCAAGGTTTATTATTTTAGTCTATCTTCCTTCCTTCCTTCCTTCCAACCCCCTTCTTCTTTCTTTCTGCTAGTGAAGTGCAGTATGGTATCTGCTTTTGGTATCAAATTACAATTCCAAACACCTTTCTTTCCTGCAGATAGTTGTAAAACTCCTTGACCTGTATTAGACATGATTACTCTCTTTTAGATTGACACCCCTTCCTGGCCAAGGTTAAACCTTGCAGTTACTCAGAGAAGTGTATAAGCAATGAATTAAAATGTTAAAAACATAGCAAATAATTTGTTTCACTTCATAAATTCTTTGTAGGTCCTTCTCCCAGCATGCATTGTGTCTTTTATAAAAGTCTTAATATGTACCATATGTGTAAATAGAAGAGCTAAATAAAACTTTATAGATCACCTGGGTGAGATTATTGAATAAGACATCTGCTTTAAGCCAAGTTCAGATGCGCTCTTTGTAGGTTCAGCATGTCATGATATAGGCAACATGAAGCAAAGAGGGTTTATTTTTGAAATCTTGAAGGTGAACTAAAGCTCCGCCCAAAAAAGAGGAACATATGGAAGTAGTAAATAAGAGATGCCCACCTGAGAATCTGTGGATAGCCTACATTTGAGTTGACTGGTAAAATATTTGATGTGAAGAAAAATATATAACAATTTATTTATCACCACACACTGACTGAAACATTGCTTTTACAAATTCCCTTTGAATGGGACAATGCAGGGCCATTCAATCACCCTGCAAGTTGGGGTAAAAATAAATGTGATGCATGGCTACCAAAAGCACAATGCAGTGTGAGGTCTAGGAGGCCATAGTGGCCTCGACGTTAGCTTGTTGGCATCATTCTAAGGTGAGGTGGTATACTGTTGGAGAAAGGATGTGTTTCAGAGCAAAGGTGGGTTTTGTTGCTGATCATTCATTCATTCATTCATTCAGAAATCATTCTTCAGCTTCTGCTGTGAGTCACAGCCTTTACTAAACACAGAAAATTAGTGATGGCCTTAGGCTCAATGATGACACTGAGACTAGGTTGAAAAGGGGCGTCAGCAGATCATTTCTCCGCTATTCCACTTTGGTGAGACTCCAAGCCATTAGCCTCCAGAGTGCTGGTGTTTCTCTGAGATAAGGTATATTTCTCACACCAACTAATGTAAAGGACCAACAAGGGATAAGTTGTCTCCTCAAGAATTATATTTTTAACAGGCTTCAAAATTCCTGTTTTGCATAAGCCTAAGATATTTCTCATGGCTAAATTTCAGGCACCAACAAATTGTATTCCTGTGTATGAAGGGATCTTAACCATTAATCTCTAAGATCATTTTAGGAAAACAACTATCAACATGCTTTTAACAGATACTTTTTTTTGTTTAAATATGAAAGAGCGTGAAAATCTCTATCCACATGTTTCCTGGATGTTTATAAATTGCGTATATAGACCCACAAAAGGAGTATGTTCTCATTCAAGGACACTTTTAAAACAGAAAACTCATTCCTATATTCGTACTCAATGACTCAAAGTCGTCCTCAGTGTATTGTCATTAGATCTATAATTTACCACCATACTTTTTAAAAAAATATTTTACTTATTTAGAGGGAGAGAGAGACTGCACACTAGTGCGCCTGTGAGCAGGGGGAGGGGTAGAGGGACAGAGAGAATCTCAAGCAGACTCCCCACAAAGTGTGGAGCCTGAGGCAGGGATCGATTTCAGGACCCTAATCTCTTGACCTGAGCCAAAATCAAGAGTCGGACGCTTAACTGAGCAACTCAGGTGCCCCTATCATCATACTTTAAAAAATGTTTTTATATTTGCTATATATATGCACATATTAAATAGTAACTATGAAATTTCATCAAATCTTTTTGTGATTATGTTACCTGTTTAAATATATGAACTATGGAATGTAAGTAAACATAGATATAAATTGCTATTAGCAGTTGGACTGTTCTGGACTTAAAGATTCCAATGATTGAGATGGTCTTAGATCTTGGAATACTTGACTCACAGACCCTCACCATTATATAGAAGGATGTAACATGAATATGACTGCTTCTAATGGAAATGCTTCTAATAGTGGCTTCAGCAGGGGGGATATAGCTGCTCATGTGACAAGTGTAGGCATGAGTGATTGCTGGTATTGGTTTGATTAGCTCCTTAAATATACCATCAAAAATGCAGGTTCTTTCTGTCTTTCTAGTCTTATTGAACATGGTGTGTTGACTTTCATCGTCATGTGTTTGCCTTTTGGTTGAAGGGTGGCTACTGCAACCCTAAGTTATCAAATTTATGGTCATAGATGAAGGCAATAGGTGCTCCACCTTTATGAGGAAAATAGAAGGTTTCCCCAGGAGTCTCCAGCAGCATTCTGTTTCTATCTCAGGGCCTGGCATTGTGTCACAAGCCTACCAAAGCTATCTACCATTTCCGGCTCTGAAGAGGAAATCTGAGGTGAAGGGGAATGCATAATCACTGCCAACAACAGGGTCTACAACATCAGTAAATTGTGATTGCTGCTACTGAACTGCCATCAGTGAAAATGTAGGTGTGCATAGTGCATTGGATGTAGTTTGACCCAGTGTTGTCCCATAGAACTTTCTGTGATGATGAAAATATTCAGTCATGTGTGTCGTCCATACTATAGTTCCTGGCCGCACGTGGCTGTTGAGCCCTTGAAATGTGGCTATTGTGACTGAGGAACTGATTTTCTCAAATGTGTTTACTTCTATTTTTTATTGTTATTTTAATTTTTAAAGTTTTTAAAGATTTTTTTTTAATTTAAATTCTTTAAATTTAATTTTTTTTTAAATTTAAAGATTTATTTATTTTAGAGACAGACCACACATGCACACATGTGCATGAGCAAACCAGGGAGGGGCAGAGTGTGAGAGAGAGAGAGAGAGAGTATCTCAAGCAGACTCCCTGCCAAGCATGGAGCCCGATGCGGGGCTCAGTCTCACAACCCTGAGATCATGACGTGAGTTGAAACCAAGAGTCAGACACTTAACTGACTGAGCCACCCATTCCCCAGATGTGTTTAATTTTGATGAATTTAAATGTGGGCTAGTGTCTACCATGCTGGGCAACACAAATTTGAGCATTAAACCTATTTAAGTGATTTTGAGGAGCAGTGTTGACATTTGAAGGATCAAGTCCTTTTGTGGTAAGTGTAATTTTATAAAAATGGTTATTTCCTCATGTGTAGGTCTTTATTTTGTGTTTGTGTGTTTGTTTTTGCTTCATACATTCAGCCCGAAGATCAGTTTCTCTGTCAAAGCACAGATTTCTTTGTAGGAAAATTTCTGTTCTGGAGATTGTTCTTTTATCATTAAGAAAATATGACACCACTGCAAATTAAAAAAGAAATAAAATTCGAAACACCCTGTTTTTGTCTACATCAGCACTATTGCAGTAACTGTGGAAAAAAATGATCCTTAAGGAGGGTCATTCTGACAGTTTAGCTTCTGTTGTCTGCTATTGTATGAACTGAAAATGTGTCTCCTCCCAGCCTGAAATGGTCCCAACTTCTGAAATGTGTGAGTTTGTTTTGGATTTAATTTTATTCCTGGCAAATTTCGTGAGAAAGAAGTATCAGAGAAGACCAGGGAATTTTCAGTATTAGGAGTCCTCCCTGTTCTGATTTCCTTGTACATGTGGGTGTTGGTGAACGTTCTGGCAATGCTCTTTGGCCAAAGCTCCGATGGGATGAACTTGTCCAAGCTGGAAGAGTGCAGACCTCAAATGTGCTAATGGGAACCATCACTGGCTCTTGGGGTCTAGAATCTTCGGTGGGGTCACTTGGATTGGGGAAGTGTCATCAGTGCTCAGTTTTATCAGGAGATGGGACAGCAGTAAGTCTGTTTATCCTCCAAATTAGCATGTTCATGTCACTTTGAGGTTCAACAACAATGCATCCTTTGCTTTCTGTGACTTTGAGAACACAAGTAATGAAATTCTCAGATGTGAAATACTTAAAAGCAACTGTTAAACTAATTCCAGAAAGTTGCGAAGTATGAGGAGTGCTTACCTTTTGACTGGGCCACACACCTAGGGGGGTTGTGGACACTGCCACCCAAATGTCAGACCTATAGTCCTTGAAGTGCTGTGAAGAGTTTGCATCCTGGCTGAAAAAAGATGGTGCACGCAAAGGATTAGCTGAGGTCACTTGAAGAACAAACTGTCTATTGAAGTGTGAATAGGTGAGAGTTAGGGGGATGCACAGGAGATAATGAAACACCAGACGCCAGCATCAGTGGGATGCCTTTACTCCTGAAAAGGTTCCAGTGGAACCCCTGCTTCAGAAGAGAGGTTGCCAGGTGAGCTATGTCCATGTGGAGGAGAGGATCCCACTATGAAAATCCTGGGCCTGGAGGAAGGACGAGAAAGTAGATAATACTCCAATGGCTTCTTGTTTCCTTCCTGTGATTCCCTTTACCTGGCATTTCTCAGAAGCCTGAGGGCAAGTGGAGAACACAATCCACAGACGGTAGAGAATAACTCTTGAGTCAATGAGAATAACCAACACATTATGTGATTTGTCCCATGCTTCTATGTGCATACAGATCACCAAGCACTTGCATACACATGAACTGTGCTAACTGTCCTCACGATGGTCTCCATTTCACTCAGAAAACTGAGCTCAGGGAGCTTATGCAGATTTCCCTGAATCTAACAGTTGGTCAGTGACCAAGTCATGAACACGTGCTGTTATCAGATACTGGCCTCCTGGCTCTTAACTTCTATGCTATGAGAGGTGTTACGGAGATGTAACAGAAGTTGAAAAAATATAGAAACCAAGCCTTATGGTAACCATCATGGTCATAATAATGGGCAGAATGTCCCTGCCTTACATTTCCAGACATCATTACACTTGACCCTTATAATATTCTTGGGAGTTAAAAAGGTTAGGTATTATTATTCTCATTTTACTAATGAAAAATAGCAAAGGTTTAGGCCAAATGACATGCCACAAAACAGCATCTCAGAGCTGGCTTTTTAAAAAATTTCTGAATCCATTAGTGAGGCAAGTATACTATATTGTTAATTAGAAAATGCTGGCAACAGGACAGTTTAATTAAATTAAGTCAGAAAACAATAAAACAAACATCTTATATACATATTCTGCTTAAATATTAGTCTCTAGTTTTCCTTATGGGTCACTATTTTATTTTGTCCATATTGAAAAGCCCACAGTGATGGTCTGTGATAAAATAAATGGATAAATAACATGTGAATCTAGAACAAGAGGAAGGAAAATAATATTTAAATAAATGTCTATCAATTTCTAAAAAAAAGTTAGTTTAAAATTCATACGGTACACCAAATACCAAAATTAATTCCAGTGAGGCTCCAGAGTTTGATATGAATGCATAATTATGGAGAGATGAGCAGGAGATAGTGTGATCTACGGGGCTGATCTTGTTGGGTGTTATGCTTACCGGATGGCAGATCCAATGTAGGGGCTGTAAAAATGTTACTCCCTACTTCACGGATGAGAAAACTGAGGACCAGAAACCTGTCGTGGCCCAACCCATGGCAGATGATGGTGCAGCTTAGTGGGGGGGCTCATTGTTCTGACTCTAAACTCAGTGCAGTTAACCATCCGAGGTCTTAGGATCATCCTCATCCTGACCGTTAGGACACCATGATGTAAGAAATTAGCAGTTTCTTTTCTGGAAAGCCTGTTAGATTTCCCTAAAATGAACAATCATGTAGCTAACAGCAAAAGGTAAAACAAACCAGGACCATATTTGCATGAAATATGACAGTCAAAGGGTTAAATTTGATAGCAAGTGTTTTAACTGATGCATAAGAAACACCATGTAGATAAACAGACAAGGAGTATGCATAAACATTAGAATATGCTTTGTAAACAAATTTGAAAAATTAAGCTTATTAATAAAAGAAATGCAAATTAAAATAATAATGAAATGCTATTTTACATGTTTCCAATGAATAATCATTTTCTTGTTTGTTTTTTAAGACCAAAGCTAGGAAAATTGTGAGTTTGTTGTTGTGGTGGCAGTGGAATTTGTAGAGGCTCTTTGGAAAAGCAATTTGGCAACAATTATAACGAATCATAAAATTTCCACACCCTTTGACCCAGCAATCCCACTCCTGGGACTTTATCCTGAGGCAATTATTAAAAAGACAACAAAAGCCATGTGTAACAAAATATTCAATGCAGTAATGTTTATAAGAGTAAAAAAATTGGAAACCACCTAAAGGTCCCACCACAGGGAAATGATTCAGTAAATTATGTGTTTGTATAACCATCAGATTAATTATGGAAGCTATACGGTTATATAAGGATACTAATGATGTCAATTGAAAAAGAAGTGAAAATTTTATTTATACTGTGCCTTAGGGCAGTACCGGCCCTGGGGTAGTGAGAGTCCCCATGGAGCCTGGCAGGCAGGGATGGGGGCGGTGGAGGGAGCAACTCCATAGAAATGCAGAATCGCCAGCACATGCCAAGTGCTCAGGTGTAGGAGTGTGGAAGCAAGAGGAGAGGAAGGGCTGCTGCTTTCTGAGCCTGGGCAGGGCGCCGTTAGAGGGATCGGCAGAGAGGGTTCCATTTTGAATGTGTTGGGAGTACAGTCGTTGTGAAGCATCCCATAGTGCCTTCCACAGACAGCTGGAATACCGTCTTGTCCTTGGGAGGGAGGGAATGGTGGATGGTGGAATTTGGGTGTGTTGGCTTATGTGTGTAGCTGAAGTTGAAAGGTTGGAGGATGCCCAGGGAACATTTGTCTCAGGAGAAAAGGGGTCAGCAGAGGGCAGAACCCTGGGAAAGTCCAAGATTAGAGATGGTCGTGAAGAGGAATTGATGAAGAAGTTGGAGGCAAATGTAGAAAAGGAATGAAGAAAGAGTCTTAAGAAGGAAGGAGTGGACAAGAGAGCTGACCAAGGCTGTGGGTCCAGAAGGTGGAAGCCCCATAGGAGGCCTTTGGTTGGGTCGTTGGATCATGGACAATACAGTTCTGATGGAGCATGGAGTGAGGAGTGGGGACAGAACCCACATAACTGTGGGGTGAGAAACTCAAGGGAGAGGATGACGCTAAATTGCTCAAGACTTTAAGAAGCTCAAAGATAGAGCATCCAACTGTCCCGGTTTGCCTGGGACTTGGGGCATTCTCAGGATGCACACTGCTCAGTGCTCCAGTCAGGAAAGTCCTGGGCCAACCAGGACAAGTTGGTCACTCTCCTCAAAAATGTGTAAGCTAAAATATCTGCTCTTTAAGGGAGGTTACATCTGTGTGAGGATACCAGATGTATATACATAATGCTGTTAAGTAGCAACACAAGGAAACAAGCCGATGCCGAGCTGCCAATTTAGTGGGATGGAGGGTTTGGGAATATTTTTGAAAATATTTTTGGGCTGAAGCAATCTGGTGAAATTTTGGGAAAAACAAGTTGTTTTTCTTTTTAATTTTTAGTTAAAAAAATCAAGTCAGAGTGGTACAGTAAAACCGTAGGAAGTAAAGCAGTGGGGTAAACATTGACAGTTTTAAACTAAATGGCTTCCTTATTTGAGTTTTCCAATTACTGTTTTATTTATTTAGTTTTAATTTTACACCAAGGCGACTAAAAAACCTATAACAACACCTCATTAATTTGCATTAATGGGGAAGTGGTGTGCTGTTTGATACATGAAAGCACTGAGTTTAAAGACACAGAGTGCTAGTAGACCATTGGTCCTAAGAAAGACTCCATTCATCTAGTGGAGCCAGCTGTACTTACAGAAATCCTTGGTTGCCAGGCTGGGCCTGACTGCTGCCATCTGCTGGGGGTTGGAGTTCCAGATTCCGCCCCCACCCCCCCACCTTTGGGTACCCCAGCCTCACTACCTGTAGGTTCACTGGAGAGTGTGGGCCACTGGGGTCCTGGTGTCCAAGTCCTGTGCGCTTGGGGCCAACTTCCGGCTCTCCGTGACTTGTTTTCCTCATTGGTTGTACAATCATTTTGTTAGAATTAAATACAGTGTTTGTGGAGCAAAGATGCTTCTCTGTCTGGGCCTCTTTCACTGGGCTACTTGCCACGTGCAAGTTTGGTACAGGTCTCCCGGTGTTTTGGGGCCCCACTTTTCCTGTTAAAGAGGTTTCAAGATGTTGTGGGGTTTAAAGTTGATCACATATGTGGAGTGATCTGTGCAGTGTCTGACCCACATTTTTGTGAGTCTTTATTAGTTGTGGCCCAATGCTTGTTAGCCACATGACCTTAGGTAAGTCTCTCCCTTCCATTTCTTTATCTACAAAAAACGCCCTGACCTAGATGATCTCTGTGGTCCCACCCGATTAATGCATTTTCTCTAGTCTTGTTTGAGGCTTGGCCTGAGATTAATAATTGTGTATTTGTGTGGTGATAGGAGAGACTGACTTTAAGAGGTTTCAGTTTAACATATCCTGACTTTTGAAAATGAGAATTCAGTTGAGGAAGACTTTAGGAACCTACTACAAAGAAAGGAGTGTGGACCATGATACGTTAATCCGACTCTATGAAGATCCATAGGGAGGTTCTGTTGAGCCAATCAATATACTGGGCAAAATTTGGGCTTATTGTTCTGCATCCCTGCCACTCATCTTTCCGTTTGTTCCTGTATCTCCCTCTCCCCCACTTCTGAATCTGACCTGTGCCTTTGGACCTTAGTCATCTTTCTACTCCTCTCTTCTCCCCTGAATCCCAGGGCTCCAAACCTGGCTTCTGTATATGGAACCCACCTCCATACTGGGCCCATCTACCTTGTTTCAGATCCTGGATGTCCAGTCTGTCTGCTACCCCATCCTCTGACACCTGTCTGCCTCATCCTGCCTTTGGTCAACATTTTGGCCCTCCATGTTACTGCTGACCCTGATCTGGCCTCTTCCCTGCCTTGTTCTGTCACTGCCTCAGATTCTTCTTGGCTCCGTTATTGATTCCCAAAGCATGTGCAGATTGCAGCTTGTACAACTTGACGGTGTGTGGACATGGATGAATGGGAATAAGAGGAAATGAAACAGGAGAAGATTGTCATTGATTTTTCTTTTTTGTATTTCTTTTGTTGTCATGACTTTTTTTTTTTTTTAATACCTTTTTTTGCTCAGGAAGCAAAATTGTGGGGAAGTTCATTTCAAGTATAATCATTTCATGAGATAATCCATGCCAGTCGTGACATTTGTATTGGTATTTGTTTTTTGAGCACCTGCTTTATCACAGGCACTGTCTCTGGTCCCCTTTTGGCCACTGAGAAGGAATTAGTACTTTAGTGGAGAATAATAATCAGGTGCTGAAAATAAAGGGTTATTATAGAGCGTATGTAGGAAGGTTTTGGGTGTGCAGTGGAGGAGACAACCAATAGTCTACAGTGGGGCTTGGAGAGTATTCCCAGAGGGAGTGATATTTGGGCTGAATCTTGAGGATGTGCTAGGTAGAGGAAACAACACAAAGGCTTGGAAGAGTGAAGGACTTTTGGGGTGACTGGAGGGTCCATGATTGAAATTGGAAAACAAAGCTGTAAAGACAGAGCCGGGACTATGTTTAGAAGTACCTGGGAATGCTAGGATAAGGAGATGGGTGGTGACAGGGAATTACTGCAAAATTTGAATGAGTTAAGTCTAAATTAATGTACTGTAACTGTGAGGAGCTTGAGAAACAACTCTTGGTAGTTGCGTGCTGGGTATCTCAGTATTATATGAAGCCGGCAATCCTGGCTCCTCTCCACAGTAGCCAACCATATGTTGCCCTTCTCCCCCTGTCCTGGCACTTGGGCGGAGTCTCATCTTTTCTTTGAAGGTGGAGCCACTTGTTGTTGCCTCCTCCTCCCCATTCTCTGACTTGGAGTGAGATTAAGGGATCTTGTTTACTTCAGAGCCAGGGCCAAAGGAGAGGCTTTGAATAGATCATTTCTGACTCTATTTCTTCTCAGTGCTGTTTTCTCTCCAGAAAGGCACTATCATTAATTAAAGCAAAACAAACAAAGCAAATCCTAAACAGCTGAGCTTCATATTTTCAAAGACCCATAAACCTCATCAGCATGAAAGAAATTAAATTTGGAGCTTACCTAGTGCAGACGTTCATTTTGATGGAGTGTTCCACGCTTTGCTTTATTATCTGCGATGGAGTTTTCTGGAGTAATCCCAGAGCTCTGATGGGTTTTCCTGTAGATTCTGGATAGAAATGGGGTCTGTCTCGAAGAGGCTGCTCCAGCAGAGAGGCTAACAGAAAGCTGAGGGCACTTGTGGCCAGCCTGCCCCAGGAGACTGGAATATGGAGCTCTCAACTGTGGTTGTGTAGTGCTTTGGTCTATTTAAAAGTTGGATCTATACAACAAAAGTTGGATCTGTACATTTCACACTACGTAAATTATAACTCGGTAAAAATTCTAAGTAAAAAAAAAGTTATTAAAAAAATCTTAAAAAAATGACAACTTATAGGTGCCTTTCAGGAGAGGACTTTGCAAACCAGAGGGACAATGACAATAATGTCATTTGTGGCTTTGGGTCAGTTACTTCTTTCTGTGTGTAGGTTTCCTCGTTCTGAAAAATGGCATGCTACGGTTTTGATTTTATTTCTGGGTCTTGTTTCTGGTTTATTTTCCCTCCACAGTGGAATAATATTTAATAAATACGTTGTAAGAACTGTTTTAAGCAGCAAGTGGTACAGTTATTTACTTTTTAAGAATTTGACAGCTTGAGTATTACCTGCCTATTTTTTGAAAGATCAAAATCTAAGGCCTTTATCTACTGATTTTTTCAATTCTTAGCGTCTTCATCAGTTTACTGACCTTTTCTTTGGGTTGTGTGATTATTTACATGCTGGCCATCCTGGTGGTGGGATATTCTTCTTTCTTGAGTCCCTGTCTTGCTTTCTGACCCCATCATTTTGGGAACTAAAGCCACAAGAACTCATGAAGCACAAGGACGCTGGGTGCTGGGGCTGAGAAGCAGACTGGCAGGATCACGCTCTGAACTTGGAGTAGAAACCTTCAGATGAACATTTGTCATCTTCTCCTACTCAACCCAGCATGAGTGTGGCCCCTCTGCAAATTGAGGGGAACCATATGACAGGCAGCAGATTTGCTGTTTGCCATTTTTAAGAACTATGTTTAGATTTTGTTCTGCTGCTGCCTAGTATCTTTTGATCAAGATCACAAGGCCAAGTTTTACAGACTTCACCTTTTGAGAATAGCTCTTCTTAGAAAAGCCACATGTCAAAACTGAAAAAAGATGGGTACATTCTCTTCCATAGGAAAAGTGATGTTCTCTTGGCTTCATCCTGGTGTTCAGTGATTTCCAAGTCATGTTTGGCAGAGGTGATGCAGGTGTCCCACAAATTATTTTGATTTGAATTATATTTTAAAATATATTTTCACTACTTAAAGACTGTAATAACAAGACATCACAGGAGGTCGACTATGTGACTGACTCTGTTCTAACAGGTTGGAGACCGCAGGTACATTAATTGGAGACTGTGAATATAAGTTCAGCTTTTTAATTTAATTTTTTCCGATTTTATAATAAAATTTCTCCTGTCATGTCTATGCACATATTTGGACTTACGGTAAACCGTATCCCTGGTTTGAAGTTAGCTCTACACGGTTCATTTTGGGGAAAGATGTAGTGCAAACATTTGACTAAAGGGTCTATTTTGTAAATATTCAAAGCACTTTCACAGTCAATGGGAAAACGACAATCCAGTAGAAAAATGGGCAAAAGCTTAATCTATAGGGTAATGGAAAAAAAAAAAGTATAAATTTTCAATAAACAAACAAAAAGATGTTCAGCCTTACTCAGTGAAAGGGCTGGAAGATGTAGCAGTAGTAGGTGTTTTTATCCCCCAGCTCTCAGACAGGTCGTGCTTACAGTGAAATGAAGCCCAGTGCTGTGGGAGCCGGGCATCATAGACACTTTCATTGTTTTTGTGGGAGAGTAAATTGCTCTGATCCGTTTTTGGAGAGTTTTGGCAATATGTGCCAAGGAAAAGTAAGACACACTCTTCTGACAAGGCAGTTTCCCTTCTGTAAATTTATTTCACAGTTGCCCCAATACTTGTACCTTTCTATATTTGTATTAATAACAACAGTATACCCAAGCTGCTAGAAACAACCTAAATATTCATATATGACTAGTGAAATTATGGTGCCAGGATTTAATGCAACACTACAGAGCTTAAACAAAAGAGAGAGGGACAGAGGAGAAAGGGAGAGGGGGAGGAGGAGGGAGAGAGAGAGAGGAGGAGGAGGGACGGGGGAGATAAGATGTGCCCTGTGCCTGCTGTTAAGGGAAAATGTTCAATATATCATAAGAGAAAAAGGAAGCTGTAAAATAGTAATTTGGTATGATCACATTTGTATAAAAAAAGGAAATAGAAGATCCCTTTGTGCTCAGGACTGCATTGAAAATTTCTGGAAAGAGATGCAAAAGAAAAACAAACAAACAAACAAAAACAAACCAAACAACAAAAACCTGCTGATAGTGATTGACTCTGGGATTTGACATTGAAATTCCGAGACTGACAAGAGGTCTTCTATATTTCGCTATATGCCCTTCTGTGTTAATTCGATTTCCTCTTTTATGCCAAGCATGTGGATCTTTAGTGATAGGAAAACTATTTAATGAAAAAGCCCTCCATCTTATTTTCTCATTCTCTAATAATGCCTTCACCCTCCCCATATCTGATTCTAGAATTCTATTTATTTGTACCCTAAATACTTGTAGATTTGTTTTTAATTGAACACAGCTTCAGTTGCTTTCAGATATACTTCTTAAGAATTGCCTTTTGAGGGGCGCCTGGGTGGCTCAGTTGGTTAAGCAACTGCCTTCAGCTCAGGTCATGATCCTGGAGTCCCGGGATCAGTCCCACATCGGGCTCCCTGCTCAGCGGGGAGTCTGCTTCTCCCTCTGACCCTCCTCCCTCTCATGCTCTCTGTCTCTCATTCTCTCTCTCACAAATAAATAAAATCTTAAAAAAAAAAAAAAAAAAAGAATTGCCTTTTGATTAACTTGCCCAGACAGCTCCCTAGACTCTTTTTTTTTTTTTAAGATTTTATTTATTTATTTATTTGACAGAGAGAGACATAGCAAGAGAGGGAACACAAGCAAGGGGAGTGGGAGAGGGTGAAGCAGGCTTCCTGAGGATCAGGGAGCCCGATATAGGGCTTGATCTCAGGACCCTGGGATCGTGACCTGAGCTGAAGGCAGATGCTTAACGACTGAGCCACCCAGGCGCCCCAGCTCCCTAGACTCTTGACAGGAGGATTGACCAGGATTTAAGAACAACAAGGTTATTCTCTGGTGGGGGAATCCATGCTGCAGGTTTTCAGTCAAGAGCAATGGTCAAGAAAGTGGATTCCCAGGTCATATGGCTTGGGTTTATGTCTTGGCTCTATTACTTGCATTTGGGAAGATTTTTTAGCCTCTTTCAACTTTGGTTCAGCATCTGTAAAGTGGGGCTAGTTATAATACCAACTGCAATGGGTTATAGGAATGAAAAGTCATACTACTTATAAAACATGTAGAAGGGAGTCCAGAACTTAATCACAGATATCATTCTTTCATTTTATGTTTATAGGCATGCCCACCTCACCTCAGTGTTTCAGGTTTCTTACTTTTAATTTAAGACAGTTAAGATAAAATGGAACGCCTCTTCTGGTTCAAAATTTAATGATTTACTTCCTGTCTTTCTGGCATACTCTTTATTAAGTCCTACAAGGCCTAAGGTTCTGTATGGTTGTTTATAGTGTTTGATAGTGAATTTAATTCTGGCTTGTTTTTTGATCGAGTGTCCTTGGCTAGCTTAATGAAGACAGTATATTACATGATACATGTTTTTTGTTTGTTTTTTTCCATTGCCAAAAATCATACATATTCTGTATCTATAGAGTCGAGTATTTGAGAATAAAAGGAAGGCATAATGTCTACCCTTGAGATGCACAGGGACATATGACTTTAGAATTTTGGGGGAGGGGCCACCCATAAAATGGACTGTGTCAATCAACATGTTGTTGATTGAGAAGGTGGTTGGAGGAAAATTGTGAGCAATTCATTATTCTTGCAAGGGTGCCCTGGAGCTTAAGGTGTGGAAATTGTTCTTACCTGAATCCATACTTTCTCTGTCTTTCCAGATTCTAAGATGTGCCTTTGTGTCTGGCTCAGATCCTCTGAGTTTAATTTTCCTCGTTGAAAAAAACCAAATCTTGAGACAGTTGATGGTGTGGACAGGATATCCCTTGAGAGAAATGACATTCAGTGGCCCGAGAGCCTGAGGAGTTGAACTTGGGCTGTGATTGGGTCAAGTGTTGGGAGGAGAGCTGTCCTGTGTCCTGGGTCCCTGAATTTGTCATATTTATCTTACTTTATTCTCACAGACACCCTGGAAGTTGGGAATTTTACCTATGAAGAGTGGAGGCTTACAGGGGTTAATTTACTTGCCCAAAGTTACAAAGTTCGTAATTCACAGAGACTGGATTAGATGGAGCCCAAGTCTGACCCTACTTAACCCACGTAGCCTTTTCTTTCTCCCTCTACTCCTGGTTAACTTTGTTTATTTCATGAACCAGAGTGTATGGTAATTCCTTTCCCACGGTGTCATTAATTGGTCTTGTTGGTTACAAAAGGGATTAGTTTTGAGAGTGAGTTTGGAAAAGGAGCTCAGGGTCATGGGTGAGGTAACAGTGTGTACTACAGGGTGGGTCAGCTAAGAAGAGGAGGAGGGAATGACTGTGATCTGGGACTTAGCCTTCCTGCCTTCTGATTCTGTCTCTCCCACTTGCCTTGCTGTGTTTTGGCATAAATAACTAAGCCTCAGTTTTTTTTTTTTTGTATGTAAAATGGGAATCATTGTATCTGTCTGGCAGGGTTGATGTGAAAAGTAAATGGCAAAAGCCTATAAAATGCCTCTTGTAGTTTGTGCCTGAAAATATGTGCCCCCAACTTTGCTTTATAAACCTTCAGATGGTGGCCATGACCATGAGGTCCAACACTTGCCAAAGAAACCCTCTGGTATACCTTTGTGGCCGATTCTAGTTAGTACTTCTTCAAGGATATCTTTGTATGGAAATAGTTTTAAAATAGCACACTGGAAAGACACTTCTCCAAACTTAGTCCCCTTTCCAGCTCTAGGTAGAACATCAAGAGCTGCTGAGAGCTGCTGAGAACTTGTCTTCAGTTCTTAGTGACTTTCTCATAGAAGTTTCCTCTGCCATAATGAAACCTGGGCTTGTGTTTCTTTTGACAGAGGAGGGAAAAATAAGTCACATACTAGGTGACAGCTATAGGACATCTCTCTGTGATGACTTACTGCTTAATCTCTGGATGAACTTCAAAAATTTATCCTTTGAAAGGGAATTATAAATTTCTCTCAAAGAAACTTCTGGACACCTGATTTAAAGGCTTTGAAGACAAATCTAGTTTAAACATGGCTGAGGAAACATACCGTCAGAGGGACAACAAGCACGCCAACAGGCAGAACTCTTAGCCAGCTCTTTCTTCTTTGTTTCTATTTATTTTTTCCACAGAAAATGCAAACTCTAAGAAAAAGAGGCCAGAATAAGGGCCTAACTTTAAAACACAAATCTGGAGTGTGATTTGGGGTTGTCTGGGGTTGTTACACAGTAAGGCAGTCTGATACTTTTTATAAGTGAGAAACTGTACAATTAAAATTGATTTCTGAAGAGTGGCCTTGAGACCCACTAAGTTTCTTATTTGTCAGAGAAATCTTCAGTTATTTTCAGAATTGTATTTAACTTCAAGTTGACTGAGATAGAATTTTCTTCAAATTCTCATTAACAGAAACTTGGTAATAGTGCAACCATTTCACTGTGTGTTGCTATTGGATGACACAGATAGTGTTGCATAATGATGCTTTCTTTCTTGAAAAGTTACTTTTCTGACAACCTCATCCATCCAGAACACAACCTGAGTCTGATCAGAAGCAGGTAAGAAAAAACCCTTGGCCCTCAAACAGCTACCATAATGCCCAAGCATCATGTTCTGTGGATGTGACAGAGCTCACAAATGCATTTTGAAGATATAACGTGGTACTCTTTGGCTTAGGGAAATCCACATTTCCACAGAGAATCACACATTTCTCAACGGTCCATGAGAACATTTCTCCAGTTAAGCCCAGTAATATAATTTATGTTCACATCGATAGTAAGCATGATCGATAAACATTCCATTTTGCTCATACACTCTGTTTAAGAAAATCTCAAGCATGCAAATAAAGATTTTCATTCATCCTAGTCAACTAAAGATTTGGCACTGAGATTTAGACCACTTGTCCTCAGAACAGTACTTGCCTATAAATGTATCAAATGAGTAAGTAAAGGACCCGGGGAATATGGATGTTAGGTTACACAAAATGCCTCATTTCTCGGTACTTGAATGAAGAGTTACTGTAATTTTGAATCTAACAAATGCTCCTTTGCTCAAGTCTCTGATTTATGGAGAACTTATCCCCCCAAACCAGCCTCCTACATTTTGTTGTATAATGTCTTTTATATAATTGTTTCACTGCACCCCCCCATCTCCTCCCATTTTTGAGGAAAGAGTACAATATCATCATAATAAATATTTTTTCATTGTAAGGCAGCTTTATTTGGAAAGGGGTTTTAGAAAATACTAGTTAATGAAATTTTCAGCAGACGCTGTCAGTAGCCACAAAAAAGCGTGATTAAATTTTAATTAAAGTATACTTAATTAAATCCTATTGGCTGAAAGTAAATGGAAAAAGTTATTAACCCTCTTTAATTGTTTTCACCAAGCTTTTATGTGCCCTGCCTGGAGGGGACTGTTGCTGCTGGCAGGCACAGGAGTCTGTCTGGAGGGATGGATCTTATTTTCTGATCTGCCATGGTTCACTGTTGGCTTCTAGTGCCATATTGGCACATGGCATTCAGCTCCTTTTCTTAATTTTCCAGCAAACTATCTGCACATAAAGAAATAAAATTATAAGACAACAAGGTATGCTCTTTGAATTTTTATCTTTACTTATGTAGCAAAAGGTGTTGGGAAAAATGCCTTGAAATCTTCTGGCTTCTCCCACTCTCGGATTTTGTGGCAAAATTCGCTTTTGTGGAAGGAATCCAATTTAGAATGCCGATCTTCTCGATGTCTTTCCATATGTTAACCATTTTTTTTTTAAGTTCATTTTTTTTTCCTTTTCTGATATGAAACTTCCTTGGAGCTCATCATAGGTAGAAAGAAAAAGCAGTAAGCAGACATTTAAGGAAGGGGCCTCTATAAAAAGTAAGCAACTTATTATTGGGAGATATTTTGTGGTTTTTGTTTTTTTAAATGATTATATGAGAGGATTTTTCAAAATGTTTGTAAATTTTCCTCTGTGGTGACATTTCCTTAATAGAAATGTGATAATCCTCGTTCTGAATCTGATCCTAAATACCTTTCTGAGTGCTCTGGGAAATCGCAATTTCTGCCCTTAAGCATTGATTAATAAATTAGCTAAACTTGTCTGAATAGGCATGGGGGACCTAGTGTAATCAGAATTAAAGATAAACATGTCTAGGAGAGAAAAATGAAAGCATTCCACTCACAGTTGAAGTAAGGGCATCTCAAGGAGTGTGAAAGGTTGTTATTTTTCAAAGCCAAAGGTGAGAGATCCTGGAGACTGTATTAAATGAGTCAGGTGAGGTTGCAATAACTAATAGGCCCTAAAATATAAAAAGTGTGAAATGCTATACATGTGTTTTTCCAAGTTACCATCCAACACTGTGTTCCTGGACAGTTGGTGGCTCTCTTCCATGTGGTGATTCGGGGACCCAGGCTTCTTCCTTGCTGTGGTTCCACTGCTCCTGTGGGCTCATTGCTGTTTGTATAGGTGGCAAGACAGCATGAGGAAGAGCAGTTGCTTATTTCAAGTCTTTCCTCATTAGAAGCACGTGTCCTTTCTGCTCACATTCTATTAGCTAGAACTCAGTCATCAGCTCATGGCTCTTTCCAGGGAAGGTGGAGAAATGTGGTCTAGCTGAGTGCCTGAGAAGGAGGGGAAACGGATTTTGGTGAGCAGCCAGCATGCCACAGAGACCATCAGGTGAAAGTTTGCAAGTGGTTGGCGAGCAAGGCACACTGGCCCTGCTGGTATATTTCCTTTGGCTAGCACAGTGCTCGTAGCATTTTAAAATTGTAGCAAACGCCACAAGATCAGGAGATTTCATATAAATATCTGGCCTTCTGGCTTCTGTTTGAAAAATCTGACTCGCTGGTGGTGTTTATGTCATATTCTTGCTTGCCGCTCTTGTCTAGAGTTGTATTGAGACTCTACCTGTACAGAGGCCAGGGGCTCTTTTGTTTGCCATTGTTCTGGCCACTCCCTGTCATCCCTGAGAAGGCCAATCCTCAGTTTCCACTTAATCACCTTATTACCAGGCCTGCTTCTCTAACTCCTGCATGACTCTAGGATTGGAAACAAGAACACTGATTCGCAGCCCTGATAGCTCTCCATCCCTCCCTCCCACTCCCTCTTTCTCTCTCTCTCATCATACCAGAGGAGACACTCACCTGTAACTTAGATAGGTCTAAGAAATAATATTCTGGTTGGTTAGGAAAGGTTTCTGTGAGCTTACAGAATTCTAAATGCCATTAGAAGGAAGGAAAGAAAGCAGGGAAAAAAGGGAGAGAGAAGGAGAAGGAAGGAGGGAGGGAAATGAAGGAAAGAGTGAAGGGAATGCATTCTGGGCTTTTGAAACAAACTTTTAGATCTCTGCATGAACACCTAGCTACATTCTGCATACATATGTTCTTTAAGGCCTATTTTCTTCTGTTTTTAAGATTTGTAATTGGAAATGGGGTCTTTGTTCTCTAAAACCAGAGTGTAGGAAGAGCTATTTCTTTTTGTGACAGTTGTTGCGAGGACCGATTGTATACACAGATGGGTGCCATAAGAGACAAGACAGTGGTGAGCTGAGAGAAAGTATTTTCCTTCTAACCGACCAGCCTGTTCATGCAGGATTTGTGAGGCCTGCACTGGAGATGCACCAAGTGATTTGTTAGTGATGGGGCGCTCATTCTTCTCCTTTGCAGAGAAGTGTTAGAGGAAGCCAGAGTCTGGAGGTCACTGGGCAGGGGCTTGTGCACTGATCGTACAGGTAGGAGGACTCACTGAAGCCGCCTCCATCATGACCCAGTTGTGGTGGTGATTAAAAGAGAAAAACCTCAGAGCCTGGGGCTTGCAATTGCTGTTGATCCAGATATGGCCAGAGTTATGAAATGGACACATCAAGGGAAGTGGTACCCACGGCTAAGGGAATCACTGTGAGTTCATCCTCAAGCCTATATATGAGAGCAGCAGTGACACCCAGTCTTGTATCTGGGAAGAGTTTGCTGCATCCTAAGCCCTATTGCAAGATCCCAGGTGGCAAGTGGTTGGGCATCACCGCCACACTCAAGGTATCTGTGGCTCCAAAGATGAAGGCACTGGTTTCCAGTCCTCACTGTAGATCAGGACCACTAGGGAGGTATTTAATAATACAGATTCTAAAGTTGCATCTCAGACCTGTTGTATGAAACAGCTCTGCCAAGAGAAGTTCCGAACCACATGTATGGCCTCATGGTTTTGTTTAATGGAAGAGTAGAATAAGATTCAAATCCGCGTCATTGGTAGGGCGACCCCATGCCAATCCCATGCAGGTATATCTCTAGACTTCTGTACTTTAAATCCTACTTGACATTACGAGTCATGTAAAACATGGCTTTAAATTTTATATCTATTGATTTAAATTAATAATTATGTTAGTAATAGGAAAAGCAAAATTAAATAGAGCTTCTATTTCATGCCTGAAGAAAACCAACTATTGATCTACCAACCCATAATTAAAACATGGTCCTCACCCACCTAGTTTCTTAAAGTATTTGCCAAGGAGTATCAAAGTCACCTGGGAGCTTGATAGAAATGCATACTATTTGGTGCCAACACACATCTGTTGACCCAGATTCTGCATTTCAACAAAATCCCCAGGTGATAACTATACACACAAAGTTTGAGAAGTACCGCACTACCCAACAGATGTTGGAAGCCAGGTTTTTTTCTGGAGAAATAAACAGGCTCATGGTCTTGTCCCAGCCAGTGCTAATGTGTGAAGTGATGGTTGACAGAGCACGAGCGTGGGGTTTAGTCCAGCAGATGGTTCGTAGGTAGAACTAGGTGTACCTAAAAAACACAGTGTTTGATTTGGTCACTTTTGTAGAGTTAGCGTATTTGTTTAACTTATGATGTCAGGGTTAAAGAGCTAGAATTGAATCCATTTACCTTGGATCATAAAACAAAAACATTTAGCAGAGCACTTTTTATGTATGAGTGTGTATCCAATGCTTTCTGAGCATGAAGATGTTTATTGTTGAAGTTCTGCTGGGAGAATTTATAAACTGAATTTAAGAGTCAGGTCATAGAGTCAACTAAACTTAAGTAAGTTTTTTTATGTCCTGATTATTGTTTTTCTGTTACTCATATCCCTTTCCTGATAACTCTTTGGCAGAATATGATGAACACAGAAATGCTAAAAAGCCATATTAATCATTAGTCATTGTGGTTGTTAAGATCCTTGGTATTTTTTGTAGTTATACAAGCAATAACTTACTAGCAATAATTATTTCCTTAAGCAATAATTTTTAATTTGCTTTCATGAGGCCTATCCCCAGAGTGTGGTTTGCAGATGAATCTGAGCAACAAAACCACCTTGGCAAATGATTTTATATATACTTGTATTTTTTTGTCTGAGTAAGAAAATTCTAAATTTCACCCAAAGCACACAGGATCTATTTCGGCATCAGCCTGATAATGAGACAGTAATTGGTGTGTAAGCCGTTCATTCTCCAAGTTTTCTCACGGGGCATAATTTGCCTCTTATTTGTCAGGAATGGGTTCTGGGACACAACAGTCCCATTCACGATGGGCAGAGCAAATGTACTAAAACATTATCATAGCTGGGATTAATGGTCCACTATGGATTTATGTCAAGAATGTTAATGATTTGTTTATGAATAAGTGGGCCTGTCGCATGGTGAAACAGTAGCCTGCAGAATTGCTGAATGGACAGTTTGCTTGCAGAGGATTCTTGGAGGAAATAAATACTCTTGCCAGGCCTTTTGCATCTCTTAAATCGCTACTGTGAATTGACTTTGGAATTTGAAATGGTGGCATTTACCTCACCAAGTCCTGTGCTTGCTATTGCAGACCTTGTAACTCTAAATTTTCTTGACATAATTTGGAGAAAAATATTTTTTAGGATTGAGTCTAATTTGATGAAAATAATAATTTAATTAAATCTCTCATTGAGCAAAATGTAGCCCCGCCCCTGCTCTCCCCGCCAGATTCTGGTAAAATATAATCAAACTTTTTTGAAGTGCATGTTAATGTATGGAAGATAGGGATTTACAGTAGTTTTTAATTGGTAGATAAAAGTCACTTATTGCTAGGTAGAGTCCAAGCAATGACAAATAAATCAAGATTATATAATGATTCATATATGCACCCACAGATTGATATAAAAATATGTGTGTATGTTTGCATATATAATATGTATGTGTGATGTGTGTGAATGTGTGTGCAGCTTGGCATGTAAATGTTTATGATGTAATTTAATGATGTGTATTCTAGCTACTTTTTAAACATTCACCTTTTTATGAATGATGATTTTGGCTTTCTCTTAAGAAATTTAAACTTAAATGTTATTCTATTTATGTAAAAAAGATTTCTTTCTTTCTTTCTTTCTTTTTTTTGCTTTGGGGTAGAATTAGTATAGTCAAGTTTTTCTTGACTTACATTCAAAGGATCTTAATAACTTAAATACCAAAGTAACCTTATATATAGTTTTAATTATAATCTGAGAAGTTTCATACCACAAATACGACCTAAGGGATATTAATATCTAGGCTCCTATATAATCAGAAAAATAATGTATAATAGTTACTTAATGAAAGTGACATCTGTATTTACTAGGCAGAAAGGACCTGTAATGATTAATTCACTTGGTCTTTACAGTAGTCCTAGTTGTTTTGCAGCTATAAAGTCATGGAGTCAAGCTTCAAATCAGAACCTTTTGTGCCCAGATCATATGTTCTTTCCATTGTGGAATATCACAGGATCAAAGCCCATGTGACCTCACACTTCGTGTCCCTCTCCCCTTTCTGTATTCCCATCATGCTGTTCCAGGTAGGTGGACAGACTTGCTGAATGCTGTTGAAAAAAAAAGGTGGGCACAGATGGCCTTCCAGGGATCAGAGAACTCCTCGACATGATGTGAAAATCTTGCGTAGATCTCTTGCTCCTTGGGTTTTGTCTGATTCTTCAAGAAGTCCACGATCTTCCAAAGGATCATTTGTCCATATATCAAGTTATTAACTCAGTGCATGTCTAATCATACTGGAGTAGCTGGACGTGTGTTTTTTGTTTTTTTTTTGTCATCATCACTGTTGAAGAGCAAATATAATTCTGAAGTTAGGACACTGATCTTCCTGCATACTTCCAAGGTGATCTCATTTCTCTTGACTCATACCCTATGGAGCTTATACTCCACTCTTAACTGGAAGCTCTGGCAATAAGCAACATATATAGACTTGACTTCTGACCATTCTAAATTTCACCATCTTAGAAGGGACTGAGTACAGGCAAGTTTGGCTCTTCCATTTTAATTATGTAGTGGACCCCAATAAGGTCTGTTGTCATTAAGCAGATGGTTAGATTTGGAATAGAGCTGTTAGCAGAGACAGATTAAAATTAAATCTAGAGGATATGTGTTGAGCATCAACTGTGAACAAGGCAATATTCTCCATACTTGGGGATGAGATGAATGAGGCCTGGGTGGATGCTCAAGGAGCTGCTATGTCCACTCATGTGGAGACTGTGATCAGGATTCACCTGTGTGCACAGCTCCTTCATATTCTATCACTCACATTTGTGTCCATTGAACTTTAGCACACTAAATATTACAAGGTAAGAATTTACTAGAAATGCTAAATTATATACTATATACAAAGTACAGTGGCTTTATGTATGTTATATACTACAGTAACGTACTATCTAGTTTTATTATTTATTTATTTTTCTTATATTCGTGTATCTTGACTTTAGGATTTCCTTCCCCCATCCCCTTCATAGATGTGATTGTAATAAGATTGATTCTGCAGAGAGCTAAGAACCTATCCCATTACCCAGTTGCCCTACCTTTTGTATCAGGAGTTTTTCACCTGGCTCTATTGACCTCAAGGACTCTCATTCTTCAGAACACTTTCAAATCCTGGTGTTCATTAGAATCACCAGGGGCTTTGTTAAAAATGGAGATACCTTTCTCCTACTCAGGAATCTTCTATTGTAACCAGCCTCCCAAATGATTCTGATGTAGAATGGGTTCTGTACATGGATTTTATAGAGGAATGACCACAAACCTCTGGAACTTTTTCTAAATTTGGATTCTGTTTCTTTTTCTAGGGACAGGATCCACAGTTTTATTTAAAATCTTAAAGGGGTCTGAAATCCTAAAAGAGTTTATGAGCCACTGTTCTTGTGGCTGGAGTGGAGGACATTAATTGTACCATATATCTGTTACTTTTTGAGCTCGGGAGGTAAACGGATTGAATTCACAGGCAGTGTGATGAAGTCATATTGTAATTGGAATACTATTACAATAAACCATTTTTACTTTCAAACTAAAAATGCACTACTTTTGGAACACTATTTTATGTCCTTTTTCAATAGCACTTAAAAGACAATACTAGTTGATGACCAGGTGACATTTACAGAAAGATTAAGTTTATGTTATAAACGCAGAAGTTCGTTACTTATAATACCTTACCTGAGCCAGATGTGGTGGAATGTGCAGACATTTTTTTTTCTTATAGTAGAACAGGCAACCTGAAACCCTTTCAGGCAATTAGCTATCCCAGCCCAATATCCCTGGAAGTTTTGAGTTTATGCCAAACTCCTCATCTGCCATTCATTTTCATAGAAATAGAATGGGAAGAAGGCGTTAATAACTCAGAGCAGGCACAGTGTTAGGGTAGATGAAATAATTATGTTATCAAAGTAATTGACTCGAATTCCAAGAACAATTCTGCTTTGAGGTTCACAGAGAGAAGTGAACAAAAGCCAAACTGATGCCCGCTTTGGATTTGTAGTCTTGTCAGTTCTCTAAAACTTCTTGGTAATGAGGACTTTTGCACAGTAGTGTTAAGAACATATCATAGTCTTCAGACATGTTTTCTATGCTTCTAGACAGCCAAATTAATAGGTAGTGTTTCTTTAGGGATTAGGTATGTTTTTCTCTTTAAGAAATATTTGACAATTGTTCCCTGGAATTGTCAGGGTCCTCTCTGTGAGTGAAGAAACAAATAATTTAAGTGCTAGCTTCATTTCCATGTCTCTTCACATAATAGCAGGAGGCAGGGAGGAAGTGCAGGCTTAAAAACACTGTGGGAGCTACCATAATGTGGCTTTGGCTGGCTAAGGCAGGGAAGATTTTTCATCTTTAGAGTCAGAAAAAAATGCCATTGAAGCAAAAATGAATGTGATGTATTGTTAAGAAAATGCAAATTAAAATTGCAAGGAGATATCTACTACTCCACACCCATTAAGATGGTTACTATCAAAAAGAAAACCCAGAAAATAACAAGTGTTGGAGAAGATGTGGAGAAAGAGGAATGCTGTGTGCATTGGTGGGGATGTAAAATGATACAGCCGCTGTGGAAAACAATACGGCAGTTCCTCAAGAAGTTAAAAATAGAATTGCCATATTAGGCAACAATTCCATTACTCGGTATATACCCCAAATAATTGAAAACAGGTCTTGAAGAGATGTTTGTGCACCCATTTTTATCACAGCATCATTCACAGTAGCTGAAACATGGAAGCAACTCACATCCATTGTTGGATGGATGGATGCACAAAATATGGTATTACATATGGAATGTAATTCAGCTTTAAAAAGGAAGGAAATTCTGACACATGCTGCAATAAGAATTGACCTTGAGGACATTATTAAGCTAAGTGAAGTCATTCAGTTACAAAAAGACAAATGCTGTAGGATCCCACTTTTCTAAAGTACTCAGGATAGTCAAAATCATAAAGACAAAGTAGAATGGTGGTAGTCAGAGACTGGAGGGAGGGAAGATGAGGAGTTATTGTTTAAGGGGGACAGAGTTTCAGTTTTGAGGGTGGAAAGAGTTCTGGTAATGGAGGGCAAAGGTACTTAAAACTACTGAAAGTACAGTTAAAATGGTTGAGATAGCAAATTTTATAGTTTATGTGTATTTTATCACAATAAAAACATTGAAAGAAAAAGAAAATGATTTAAAGGTGTTTTCACACAGTTTTTTGTTTTTTTTTTTAAATGTCTTCCTTAGTTCTTTGTCCCTTGTGGGCCAGAGGTTTTTCAGAAATGAGAATGCAGAGTGCAGAGATTTAGATCAGGCTGGGGTCTGCCAACAAGAATGCCTCAGGGAGCATTCAACATAGGGAAATGGTTACTGCCTTTATTTAACAGACATTTGTTCAGTGTCCCTCTGTGGAGGGTGTTGGCTAACGTGTGGAGTAGAACTCAAAACCTGATCCATTTATTCCTCTTTTTGAACCTGATAGTTCTACCAGGTTCGAGATGCCTTTTTGTTCAAACAATTGAAATATTCATAGTTCTTTTGTTTTTGTTTTGTTTTGAAAACAGTGGTATTTTCATAGTAAGAGATTTCATGGTATAGAAAGGTATGAAAAAGAAAGCAAAACTCATTAAGACTGTACTTAATGTTTTGGTGTGTATTCTACATTTTCTCTTTTTTAAAATAGGTACACACATTTATTTACAAAACAGGAAATAGGCAATGCGCTCTGTTTTGTGATCTGCTCATTTGGGTTAATATATGTCATTTCACATAGCTCTGCGATGATGTGATTAGTTCTCTATTTTCATTTTTAATGGCTGGGAAGAAATTTAAGAGATTGTTAGATGTTTTGGTGAACATCATGTCTTTCTAATGGTGGAGGTAAATTTAGTTATGAAAAGAAAAGCAATGTGGTTGAAATGCAAGAATATGGAGATAGACACACAGCAGAGTGGGCACTGGAGCTCATGCTGGTGGTGGAGGCAGAAGGAGTGGCACCTGATAAACATGGGAGGTGTGGGGGCAAGAGACCTAGCAGAGGCCTTGTCTTCTTCTTGGATGCTGAGCCTTGTCAGAGGGTCTGGTTCTGAATTGTTTGTATTTGCTTGACAAGCCTTGAGTGCCTACTATGCACTTAGCAGTGTCTTAATTACTGGTAGTTCTGGGTTAAAAAGACCTTTTCATTTCCCCAGAGGAGCTGCTGATATAATGGGGGAGGCAGATACACTCACTCACAGTGATGCTCTGGTGAGATATACACTATATAGAGATTTGGACCAGCTTCTCAACAGTGAACTCAGCAGATACCAGGCCTTGGAAAGAGAGAGTTCTTTAGAGTGTCTATATGGTATGGGGTCCATATTGATGCTAATTAAGTCGTCAATTATTTTCTCAGTGTCTCTTTTGTGTAAAGGAAAAAAATGAAAGACTTTGGGATAAATGTCTCCCAAATAGCTCTTTGTATATAGTCACTTGATTTTTTGGTCCTGTAAATAAGGGAAGTGCAGGCAGATATGCTTACCTGGGAAGGAATATAATCACTTCTTGGATGGCTATGGCCTCCCTACCTATTGGACCCAGGATAAGTTGGGGGAGTGAAACAACAGAGTGACCCCTTAGCTAAATAGCTTCACGAATGAACTCAAATTTCCTTCTCCAGCTTCTCCCTAGTGATGGAATCTGTGCCTCCTGCCAGAAGGAGAAGCGAGACTGAGTTTTAAGTTGATCTCCTAAAAGTTTTGGTAATAATACAATCCCCTGAAATTATGTGTGTGTGTGTGTGTGTGTGTATGTAGCATATGTAGGAACATTTTATTATTTGATTTCAAAATTAAATTTCTTTGATATATAATATGTGTTTCATTACATGGGCACGTTCTGACTTGCAGCATACTGAAATATTGTTGAAATATTATTTATTAGCTTTGATGGAAAAATATTCTTATTTTTTGTATTTACTTATTTTTAACTAGAAATTTCACATTTATTTTAAAGACATATATTCTTTGGAACATTAAACAGCTTTTTAGGGCGCCTGGGTGGCTCAGTTGGTTAGGCGACTGCTTTCGGCTCGGGTCATGATCCCGGAGTCCCGGGATTGAGTCCCACATCGGGCTCCCTGCTCAGCGGGGAGTCTGCTTCTCCCTCTAACCCTACCCCCTCTTGCGCTCTCTCTCTCACTCTCTCTCTCTAATAAATAAATTTAAAAAAAATCTTTAAAAAAAATAAAATAAACAGCTTTTTAAAAATTCAGTCATAGAGTTAGTTTATAGATTTCATAAATCCCAAACCTGCCTGCTTAAGGAAGTGTACTCTAACCTTACTTTTTACTTTATTATCTGTGTCCTTGTTATCTGAAAAATATAATGTTGTTTTATTATAGTCAACCACAAAAAAATAAATGTTTATTAGAAGTCTGCTATGAGCCAGGTACGGTTTTAGGTACCAGAACAATGACACCAATACAATCATGATGGAGAACAAGAGAATTCTTGCTCTCCAGGGTTGATGTTCCCATGTTGGAAGACATACAATAAATATACCATCAATAATTGAAAATGTAATATGATACAGTATAATATAATATAACCTAACATCAGGTAGTGCTAGCACTGTGTAGAAGATAAAATGAGGTAACATGATACTTGATTAGCTCAGGAGGAGGAGTGAGGGCTGAGAAGGTGCTCTTTGAAACCTGAATAATGAAAAGGCAGCTGTCTCATGAATATTTAAGGAGGTACATTGCAGGCAGAAGGGACAGCACCTGCAAGGGCTTTAGGTCGGGAACAAGCTTGGTCACAGTCTCCAGGACATTGCTAGGGAACAGGACAGAAGAGGAAGAAGAGGTTGGGGAAGTAGTCGGGAGTTAGACCTTGTCAGCCATGCTAGGGTGTTTGGGATTTTTATGCCATGAGTGATGGGAGCCGATGGAGAGTTTTCAGTGGAGAGATGACCTATGATCTATTCTTTCAGAAAGAGCATAGTCTGTTGTTTTGAAGGATGGATTGTAGCAAACAAAAGAGAAGCAGGGAGGCCAGTTATGAGGCTGCTGAACTAAATCTAGAGGAGAGATGTTGCTCTAACAGGGGAGATGGTGAGCAGTGGTTAGTTATGGGCTCTATTTTGAATATAGATCCAGTAGAATTATCAATTGATAAGGAGTAGACTCTCAGAGAAAGAGAGATCAAGAGTGTTTCCTGGGATTTTAGTTTAAGCAAATACGTGAATGGTGGTACCATTTACTGAGATTGGAAGAGTTCCAGAGAGGAGATGGCATATTTCTGGAGAAAGATCTGTATATTCTCTTTTGGCCATATTAATTTTGACATACTGGTTCAGATTCAAAGTAAAGATGCTGAGAAGTCAAGAAGTCAACTGTACTAATCCATATCACAGATGAGAAGTCTTGTCTAGGCGTATGTGTTTGAGAGTTACTGCAATACAGCTGGGATCCAAAACCATAGAACAGAATGACATTACCCAGGAGAGGGTGTGGGTGGAGAGGTGGACTGAGAACAGAACTCCTTTGCTGGCTACTCCTATAGTAGACCTTGAAATAGTTTATTACCACATCAGCTGCTGCTCAGGACAGATGTTAAGAACGTATTATTGTTTTACACCTTGTGAATGTTTGAAAGCTATTTGTGATGCATATATTAGTCCCTAATAAATTTTGAAAACTTCATGGAAAAATTTTAATGTGTTTCATTTTGTATCTTTCTAGTACAATGGGAAGGATCATAAATTTGCGGAGGATTTGTGCACATAGTTTCCAAGAAATATTTGTTTCATTAACAATGCTATCTCAGTATGCCAGTATTTATAGCTTCCTGTTACTTTAAACCTGAAAGTTATCAGGATTTTTATTTGTAATTGGTTGAATTTTCATCAAGAACTCAGAAAAATTTCATTTCAGTTGTTCAGTGGTATCACCACTTAAAAACCTTGGATTTTGAACCAGAACACTAGATTTTGAATGGATTGAGTTTTTCAGAGTTGTCTTTTTGGTTTTTAATAAAAAAATGAAATCAGGGGCACCTGGGTGTCTCAGTCAGTTAAGGGTCTGCCTTTCTGCTCAGGTCATGACCCCAGGGCCCTGTGATGGAGCCCCATGTTAGGCTCTCTGCTCAACAGGGACCCTGCTTCTCCCTCTCTCTCTGCCTGCTGCTCCCCCTGCTTGTGCTCTCTGTCAAATAAATAAATAAAATCTTCCTGATGTGGTATATATATACAGTGGAATATTATGCAGCCATCAAAAGGAATGAGATCTTGCCATTTGCAAAGACGTGGATGGAACTGGAGAGTATTATGCTGAGCGAAATAAGTCAAACAGAGAAAGACATGTATCATATGACCTCACTG
>NC_138371.1:8932787-8978899 GCF_054177405.1 Leptonychotes weddellii
AAGAATGAAGGGGGGAAATCTGAGGGGGAGACGAACCATGAGAGACGATGGACTCTGAAAAACAAACTGAGGGTTCTAGAGGGGAGGGGGGTGGGGGGATGGGTTAGCCTGGTGATGGGTATTAAAGAGGGCACGTTCTGCATGGAGCACTGGGTGTTATACACAAATAATGAATCATGGAACACTACATCAAAAACTAATGATGTAATGTATGGGGATTAACCTAACAATAAAAAATTAAAAAAAGAAAAAAAAATCTTCTAAAAAAATGAAATGCATTTGAAATGCTTGTAAAATAGTCATGAAAGGAAAAACAGTGATTTAACAAATAGTAACATTCCTTTATTTGAAGAATTACAAAGAAAATGTACAGTATAGGTAAGGCAGTGGTGCCCTCATCCCCCTAGTTGACGAATCTCAGAAATAAAAGCAAGATGAATTATATTAGTTGTCCTCTGTTATAGTAAGAAATTTTAATCTTGTTATGGTACCACATTGTAATTGTTTATCATCCAACACAATATGTTTAACATTAAATGTGCATTGTTTCTATAATTTTACTTTGTATTTGACATGGATAGTGGTAAATCTGTGCCATAAAAAAAGAAATATATGATTTATAGTTTACAATTACGTAAGGTAGGTAAAGCATAATCCCTAATTACTATTCTTAAGTGATTTCACATTCTTACAATGTATCTTTTCTTTTTGAGTTTGTTAGAGTCAAATTAGTATATTAATATCTAATGACTTTTCACTGGATAGTGGGTGTAATTTCCAGTGATTTAAAACAGGAACAAGAACAACAACAATAGTGTCCAAGAAGCTTTTTCTTTTCCCTAGTAATTTTGTTATAATTTTTTTTTACAGCTTTCCATGTACCATTGAGGGCTACCAACTTTCATTTATATCAATTAAATCAACATTATTATTTGTATAATTCACATTCTTTGTGTGCCTTTTTTAATACTTGATTCTTCAGTTTCTGAAAGTGGTTTCTTAGTGTCTCATAGTATTATTTGTCTGTCATTTTTCTTTTGAAATTTGAATATATATTGTGTTATATCTTTTGATTGTGTATTATTTGACACAAAAAGATACATGATCATCGCAGTTTAATTGAAAATTATGCTCTTTGTCAGTATATGCTAATAAATGTTTTTGTCTTGTATCCAACAATTGATGTTGTCTTACTTCTTGTCTATTTGTCATCCTTTTATTTTTAACGCACTTGTATAGCACTATGTCAGTGTTACTTACTATAATGTTCTAATAGTAAAAATTCAGTAAAAGATTTATGTCAGCCCTAGACAAAGCACATAATATACATTTTTTATAATCCATACAAAAACTTTGGGAGGTAGATATCCTATTATATGGTTAAAGGAAGTGAGACCCAAAGCATAAACAGAACTTGCATAGGATTAAATAATTAATAATGGTGAAGCTGGGGTTTTAAGCAAGGTCTCTCTCACTTGAAGTCTGCTCTGCATTGTCTCTGAAGGTAGTTTTATAAGCAGTTTGATTTGAGTTGTATGTAACCCAATCTGAGAAAGTTTAACAAAATAATTTGACCCATTTATATTTATTGTTACAGCTGATGTACTGGTAACCATTTTGATCATCTTATTTTGAGCTTTGTTTTTTCCATGCTTCTTTATACTGCACATTTTAATTATGTTTAATTTTGTTTTCTCCAGTAATTTGGAAAGGATAGTTTTTTATCGTTGAAGATATAGATTCTTTAGTTATATTTGAAGAATGTTTTTGAAAAACCTAACCTATATTTATTTTCTTATCAAAGTTAACAATGAAACTGTGTTTTTACTTCCTCTAAGTACAAAAAGGAGTTCAGCAAACTTTTATTTTCTTCTCTACTTTCAAGTCCTTGAAAATAATAACCTAAGGGTTTTATACCCAGGCTATTATTGTTGACTTATTTTTGCATTATACATCTTCACTTTCAAGAGATAGTTTTGAGTTTTATCTTCAGGGTATTATATTTATATATTAATAATTTTTTAGATTCACCTTGGTGTTTAATTATTTTAGTGGTCAATCCTTCTATTATTATACCTTTCCTGCCCTTGGATTCTGAATTTTGATACTTTTCTCAGTTCTTATCTTTCAGTACATTTGTAAGAAAAGAAGGAAATGTGGGTGAAATATATTTTAAATACTTCTATTCCATATAAATGGCCTCTTGGGTTGATTCTTCATTGTTTTTATCAAAACTTTGTATACTTTGGCTGAAAATATAAAAAGACATAATCCTGGGGCTATTCATTACAACACTGAATTAGCAAAAGCCTGGGAATATCTCAAAATCCATAAGGAAGGGACAAATTTAATAAACTATGGGACACCCATGCCCTGAGTAATATGCAGTTATGAAAAGAAATTTGGAATTATCTCTAGGACATATTGATAAGCTTAAAAAAAGCAAAGTGGGAAAGGTTGTGTACAGTATCTTATTGTTTAAGGAAGGAAAGGAGAAATATAGGTGTGTGTGTGTGTTTGTGTGTGTGTGTGTGTGTGTGTGTATATGTAGTAGTATGTAGCATGATAAACTAAAGAACTAAAAATGGGGATTGCTACGGAGGAAGGAGGGACAGAGTAGAGGGGCTGGGGACAGAAACTAGAATTTTATAAATATAGCAAAATTTTGCAAATAATTTACATAACTATAGGTAAAATTAAAGCAAAATGAAATGTTTAGTCTTTAAAAACTGAAGGCAATATTTAAACAATGAAAGCAACTCTGTATCAAGTTGGTGATTTAACCTCATAGAAAAGAATTCATCTGACTGTCATTTATTAGTGAGATTTAACCTAAAACCAAAGAAACAAGTCTGCAAAGATATCTTAAAATGCTTTTAGTAATAATTTGTTTTACTGATCTTTTTATAGTGATGAAATTGGCATTGTTATTCTGAGCTGAGCGTGTACGTTTCTCTCTACATATGTATAATATATACATGTATATATGCAAGGTATATATGTATATATTGATAATACATGTATACCCAATCATTTTTTTATTCTAATACTGAACAGTATTTTTCCCTATATTACTCCTTTACATTATCCTGTGTGTTCATATACTCACACTCACATATACTGAGAGATACATAGTAGGATATATATAATATCCTATTATATATATTCTATATACATTATAAAATAAAGCAAATTAGTAATTATGTGACTGTGACTAAAGAACCAAAATTTTAGTAAATATACATTCCAAGAATTAAATGTAAACCCTGTAATCCTAAATTTGATTTGGAAATATCTTTGTATTTAGTGTAATCCTGCTGTTACTTCAATTCACACTCCTTAATTTTTAAAACTTCTGTTTCTTAGAGGTAATGTCATCTTATATGCTATTGAACTTGCAAAAAATGGCTTTCTAAAAGTTTCTTCAAATTCCTATGTAAATAATATATGAAAACTTGCTTCTTCATTTAAGTTTTTAGAATGACATTTTCTTTCTCTTGTTCTAGGATATTTTTCAAAGGCTCTGTGTTGTTACTTCTTTTTGTAAGAGAAATGCCTAAATTCATAAAGATTGAGGTAGTAATAAATCTTATGTCTTTCAGTGCTTTAAACCAATTATTTAGTTTTTGTGTGTATGGGTCATTTTTTTCCTCTTCTGACCTCGAGATTAAATAGCCATTTTGAAATTATTTTTTGAAAACTCAGAAGGTTCAATATTCCCTTGGAATAGCTGTGGGTCTGCTCTAAGCCCAGAACAACAAATTAAATTTAATTCCCTCCTAGAATTTTCATTAGGTTTTCTGGATCCTACCTCAGTGGCAAGGGACTGGAGATTATTCTTGTTATGCATGGAGGTAATAAGTCCTCTTTGACAGTGTCTTTCCATTCCGCAACTTCAATACTTCTTCACAATATTGCTTGCCCTCTTGGGAAGCCATTTTGAAAATAACATATGGCTTCTTTTTCATTTTGTGAAACCAGTGTTTAATTTGGCTGGGAGCAAATTGTACTTGACATTAATTCTACTTGTTTTTATTTCTGGAAAAGCGACTCTGAAAGGTCATTTTCCAATAAGGCTACAATATAATTTTATTAAGTGCATACTATTTATTACATGGTAATTAAATTCTTCACACACACACACACACACACATACGCATTCACACATGACATGACAAATAACAAAACGCAGCCCTTTTCTGTAATTCTCCAGAGACCTGACCCACAAAAGCAGGAATAGTATCATTTGTGTTTGCTTGAGGTCTGTATGTTAGACTAACAATGACTGCACATTTGTTGCTACTTCTCCCCTTGGTAGATGGAGTCTAATTCCACTTCCCTTGAATCTGGCTTGGCTTTATGACTTGACCAACAGGATAGGGCAGAAGTAACTTTCTGAGACTCCTGATGCTGGGTCAGGAGCAGTGCAATAGCAACAGCTTCTGCCCAGACCTTTCAGAACATGCTCTCTGAGAGCACTGAGCCACCAGCTAAGAGAGTCTGACTACACTGAGCCTCTCCTGGGAGAGCCATGTGCAAGGGTTCTAACCAACTTGAACCCAGCCTTTCTAGCTATCCCTGCCATGTTTCCATGCGTTATCTAATTTAATCCCCACACCAACCCTATACATTATAGGTGTTATTATGATTAATACCAGTTTACAGTTGGGGAAATAGGCTTAGATAAATCAGGAAGCTGCTTATATATGCTCTATAAGATACATCTTTTAACCTCTAGTCTTCCATATGCTGTTTCTTAGATTCTTCAAATTGTGGCTTGTGAATTACGGTTTCGTATTTATGATAGTTCAAGAGTAATTTCTTTTTTATTGAACCAAATGAATTTCATAGTTATAAAGTAGTACAAAATCAGTCTTATAAAGAGACTGCATTGTGTTTAGGGCGCTTGATTCTGCTGCTCTTGATATGTTGGGACACGAGAAAGAGCCAGAAACATCAAAAGGTCCTTCTTTTGGTCTTTGGGCGTGTTGTAAGGAGGTCACCCTTGAAAGTCTCAGGCACGCCTCCCAAACAGAAACAGACTAAAGCAGCTGACACACGGCCCATAGAGATGGATCTTGACGGAGAGGGTAGAAAAGGTACTCCAAGGCCAGTTAGTGAACAGTCTTGTGCATAGAAAGAACTATTTCTTCATCTTAATTATTAGTAAAAAAATAAATTGTCCCTATGTTTTTGTGTTTTTTAAATATCCCGTTTTCTTTTAATAATTTTTTCTTTCCCTCTGTGGTCTTATTTATATAGTGTGTGTTCATCCCCATGGAAGGAAAGGAGGAAGGAAGGAGGGAAGGAGACCAGGAAAACCACTGACATTCCTTGGGTGCCTCAAATAGTCAGGCATTCTCCTGGGTGCTAGCACTCTGCTATTAACATAGCGCATATGTTATTCCAGGTTTAAATTTTAAAGCATTTAGCATTTAAATTTTTTTTTTTAAGGTTTTATTTATTTATTCATGAGAGACAGAGAGAGAGAGGCAGAGGGAGAAGCAGGCTCCCAAGGAGCAGAGAGCCCGATGCGGGACTCGATCCCAGGACCCTGGGATCATGACCTGAGCCGAAGGCAGACGCTTAACCATCTGAGCCACCCAGGCGCCCAACATTTAAATTTTTGAGACCGATTGGGTTTTCTTTTTTTTAAAAGATTTTATTTATTTATTTATTTGAGAGAGAGAGAGAGAGAAACAGCATGAGAGGGGATAGGGTCAGAGGGAGAAGCAGGCTCCCCGCCGAGCCGGGAGCCCGATGTGGGACTCGATCCCGGGACTCTGGGATCATAACCTGAGCCGAAGGCAGACGCTTAACCGACTGAGCCACCCAGGCGCCCCTGATTGGGTTTTCTAAAGCTACGTGACTCGTAGAAGGTAGAACTGGATTCTGAATCCTTCTAAATCCCTATTTCTGATGATATGCCTCACGATCTCTCATAAGCCTGCATTTTGGTTGGCGAGATTTATTTTACTTACATTTGACTTACCAATTCCTTTAAAAACACAATTTAAGAGCGCTGATTCACATATTGCATAGCATTCCCTGGTGCTCTGAAGTTACTAATTTTGGGTGAAGTATTAAGAGTGTCTAAATAGAAGCTCATGAATGAATTTGCTGAGTGGATTGAAAAATACCCCTAAGCCTTTTAGGTCTTAGTTGTAGGGCACGAATTAGCTGCTGAACTCACATTTACTCGTGGTGAAGATCTCTTTGAGGCACTGGTGGATGTCTCATTTCATGTGTTTAGTGGGACTTCCTTATAGATGGAGCTGGGTTCTGCACTGTGCCACATGAGCCCTGGGAGAGGAACCCGGTTATATAAGAATCCCCTTCTGTTCTCATGATCGAGTTATGTTTGTGTCCTTGGAAGCACCCTCTTCCCAGACCACTGGGCCATGTGGCTGAGCTGCTGGCTCCCTTCGCTTGATACCTGTGAACAGTTTTGTCCAGCCCAGTCGTTGTTAATGGGGACAATTTTGCCCTCCTCCCAGCAGGTAGTTGGCAATGTTTAGAGACAACTGCAAGATGCAACTGTTATCTACTGGGTAGGGTTGCTAAACAACCAATCACACCAGGACAACCCCACAACAAAGATTTTTGGGGCCCAAATCTTTTTTTCGTTATTGCTTCACTAAGAGCCTTTTAAGACGTTTTTCCCTAATAACCCCTCCCCAGTGAATTTTACTATATGATACTATATAATGGTTTATGTATTGAAGTTATATCTGTGCTTCATATATAAGAAGAGTAAGGCTTTTTTCAGCCCTCCCAAACGTGTTTTCGCCCCCATGGGGGCCATACAGCCCCTATTGAGAATGCATGCTCCAGTGGACCACCTTGGGAAGTAGAGGCTTGGAAAGAACCCAGTTCACAATTAATGCTTGAATAAGATAGAACAGAAACCAAAGCAAACCAAACAAACAACAAAACAGGAAGAGCCAATATGCTTAGGAAATTAACGAGAGTGCTTGGAAGCAAACTGTCTGTTCCAAGCAGTTTCATCGACAGTCAACTTTGAGTTGCAGATGAGTGGATGAAACAGGTTCTCACTTTCTCTTTCTCCTGCCCCTCAACAGGCAAAAAAGCCCCTAAGTTCTCCCTCCACACAATCCACAGATAGGAACTCAAGGATCATATACTGTCTGCACCTGCCCATGTCCCCTGTGGTTGGTCAATGAGTGGGCCTCTCTGTTTTCTTAATTCATTTTAACAGTACTTGGTGATGTCTGTTCGATATTTAGCAGTGTACCCGATGCCAGGGTGGCCCCCAGGCAGACAGACATGGACCTGCCCCCCTGCAGTCTGTGGTGTAGCCCAGTGTGGCTCAGCTCTCTCTGTTCACGTAATACAACCAACAGCACTTTGTTGGTTATGCCGTACCTTGTGCTGTTCTCCGCCATTTTTACATACCTGAATGCTAACTGAAGTATTTACTCCCCAGTGTCATTAAATCGACGTACCTTATTAGGTAATACATTTATTTAAAAAGGAGTATTTATGCCATTGCCTTCATGGGAAACCCATCTCACTGCCATGAATAGAAGGAAATGATCAAAACAAAGTAGGGAAAAATAATTGACAAGATATTATTGTTTTCTGAAGGCTCTCAGCTTGAAGCCAGTACTCTGGGCTAACAAGGAAGATTTATATATAAGAAGGGTGTTTAGGAAACTGGCACCAAATGAGACTGTCACTTTGATATGATTTGAAAGGGAATTGAAGTGGACCTGACTTTCTCCTGAGGTGATTGAATACTACATAATGCTCTCTCTGTGTACTAAAATCATCTCCGATACCCCAAGGGTCTCTCTTACATTTTGGGAAACACTTGTCGCGCTCAGCCCAGTTAACATTATTCCCCTGCCTTTTCTGCCCCTGACTGGCCCCCATCCCATGCGGTCGCATCAACAGTGAACTGTAACTATTTGAAGTTTCTTCTTTTTCTTTGTGTGGCTAGTCCCAAGCACCATGCCTGGCACGGAGCAGCAGCTCATGGTTTACCTGTTACTTGCAAGGTGCAATGATGTGTTCTCATTGTGTGTGGCCCCAGATAGTCCACAGGTGGCGCTGCTCTGAATGAGGGCTGAGTGCAGCTCCATGGGCATGGGCTAGATGAGCAGAGCTTGGGGGGGAGGGGCGGGGAGAAGAGGGGCCTCATCACCTCCACCTGCCATTGGCTGAGGTTACCTTGTGCAAGTGCCAACGTACACAACCACATGTGGCTGCCCCGTATAAGGGAAAGGAGATGCGGATTAATAGATAAGGAGGGACTTGTGCTTTTTCAGATATACCTCAGAAGGATCCTGTTTGTTCTGAGGAGCACTTACCAGTAGCTGTCATTGAGAGAAATCTCATACAGAAGAAAAATAGACTTCACATAAATATTTAAAAGCAGGCTTACGAAAGACCAGGGAGCTTTAAGGAGCAATTATTTCATACAATCATCTCTTGTGGTAGGATAAGGATGTAAAAATCAACATTTCTTTAGCCGAACAGTGTTCTGAGTGGCGCTGCCTCCCTTCCCCTCCTTCCTGCATTTCCTCCTCTCCTCTCTTTCCTCCCCAATTCTTCCCTCCCTTCCTCTTTCAGGAGAGCAGTAGACGCACCCCAAGTCACGCAGCTGTCTTCCTCCTGGGTGGGGAAACTAGTTGACCTTTTCGACCACCAGGGAATGAACGGAAGCTGTTCACAGAAAGTTAAAGCAGGAAGGGCTCAGGGTCAATGCCTAACATCTCTGTTTTCAAGATGAAGAAACCCGGAGAGAGTGAATGACTTCTCTCAGTAACATGGTTGTGTGGCCGTGATCGTGTGTGTTTGGTGACATGTAATCTGTGGCATGTGTCATCACTGATGAGGTGACTATGGTTTTAAAAGCCAATAGGAATAAGGAGGCATAAGTACAGGACTGGTTTGCCATTCGGCACATATTTTTTTGAGCCACTTCAGTGGCGTGATGGGGCAAATGCCTGATGAGAGCAATGGAGTGGAACTGGGCAAGAAGGCAAACAAACTTAGGAAACTCGGTTTTGCTATGGAAGAGATGAGAGAGATGGGAAAATGGCTGTTGGGGGTGGGCTCAAGAGAGGATTTTGTTTTAGCCAAAGAAAATTATAGCATGTCTCACGCTTATGGACATGAGCCTGTAGAGAGGGGAACATAAAAGCGGGGAGGGTGGAGAATTGCTGGAATGATTTCCCTCAGTGGGCAGGAGAGGATGGGATCCGTGTGCAAGTGGATCCATCAGTGATGCCTAGGGGCACAGGTGTGGCGTCTGGAGAAACATGAGGCAAGACAGGGTCTCCCAGGACAATGCTGAGGGGTGTATGCTTAGAGGGGTTCTCTTTTGTGGGGCACCAACTTCCTCAGAGAAACTGGAAGTGTATTAGTTTCCTAGGGCTGCTGTAACAAAGTACGCAAACTAGGTGGTTGGTAAGTGTATATTTATTACAAGGAATCAGCTCATGAATTAAGGGAGGCTGAGAAGTCCCAAGATACCAGTTTGCAAGCTAGAGGCCCAGGGGAGCTGATGGTGTAGTTCCAGTCTGAGTCTGAAGGTCTGAGAACCAGGAAAGCCAATGGTGTAAGTTCTAGTCCGAAAGCAGGCAGGCTCAAGACCCAAGAAGAGCTGATGTTTGGGCTAGAGTCCAAAGACAAGGAAAAGATCAATGTCCTAGCTTGAGACAGTCAGACAGGAGGAATTCTCTCTTACCTGAGGGAGGGTCCATCTTTTTGTTCTATTAAAGTCTCCAACTGACTGGTCAAGGCCCACGCACATTGGAGAGGATGATCTGCTTTACTCGTCTACTGGGTTTAAATGTTAACTACATCTGGAAACACCCTCACAGAAACACACAGAATGATGTTTGACCAAGTATCTGGGCACCTCACAGCCCAGTCAAGTTGACACATAAAATTAACAGCCACAAGTGGCTTAAAACCATAATTTGTTCCCTCACCGTTTTGGAGGCTAGAAGCCTGAAATCTCAGTGTCAGCAAGCTTTGTTCTTTTTGGTGGTTCTGAGGGAGAATCTATTCCATGCTTCTTCCTTCCCTAGCTTCTGGTGGTTGCTGGCAATCCTTGGCATTTCTTGGCTTATAGATGTATCACTCCAAGCACTGCCTCTGTTGTCACATGGCCTATTCTCCTGTGTATCTGTGTCTGAATTCCCCTCTTCGAAGGACACCAGTCATTGGGTTAGGACCCACCCTCATCCAGTGTAACCTTACTTTTTCCTACTTACATCTGCAAACACCCTATTCCCAAATTAGATCATATCCACAGGTTCCAGAGGTGATGACTTCAAACATCTTTTTGGGGGCAGGGGAGGACACAATTTAGCCCATAACAGGAAGCAAGACCCGCAGCTGAGAATGAGGATGGGGAAGAGAAGGTGTAAAATAGTAAAGTGAGACTGTGTGAGAGTAAATAATTAACGAAGTACAGAGAGGATGCTGAGCAGCCTGATGTGTCTGCTTGGGGTTTATGGTCATGAACTTCATATGAGACCAGCCGGCTTGGTCTGGTGGGTTTTTCCAGCCATATGCACCTCTGTGCATGCAGCCTTGATTTGAGCAGAAGGTTGGTTTTGCCAGGGCTGGTTTTCCAAAGGAGTTTGATGAGGTGGGCATTATAGGTGAACGAAAGGAAGTTGTTATGAGGATTGACCTTAGATATGGATCTGGGTAAGGAAGGCTGAGGATAGGAGAGGGGTGGGTCATGGGAAACAGGTGGTGGTTGAATGGGTTGAGGTCCCTGTCTGGTTGAAGATGGTGGGAGTCCCAGGTATTAAGAGGAGTGAGCTGAGAATATAAGAGATCGTACCCAGAGACTTGGATGTTTAAGATAGAGCCGTGGACAGTGGCCTCTGAGAAGCAAAGATTTTAAATAAATTTCCTAAAACCACTCCACTGTTGTTCTAGGGATCCTCTTGTGTTACTTCTGACTATGGCATTCAATTTCCTTGCCCTAGGCAAATTCAGAAGGTTATTAATTTTCATAACAAAGAAGTAATCTCTTCACACCAGTGGTGCCTGCTCTATTTCTTGTCTTCATCACTTAAGTGAGAGACATCTCTGGTAATGTTTACAAAGAGAAAATAAAGCAGAATTTCATTTCTGAGCTGTTTGAATGTAGTTCAATGGTTCATGACTTATAAATGTAGAAGTAAGTTGCTAAGGATATTATAATTATGAATTGGAATGCTTTGATTATCAGTGGAGATGCTTTCCTTGTAAGAATATTTGGGGATAAAGCATCAGTGGGACTTCTTGTTATCTTTTAATATTTATAATGTGGTAGAGGATCTGATTCCCAAAGATACTTACTGGTGGATAGTTTGATCTTGTCAGTCTCTTCTGCCAAATTCTCATGGACTTCTCCTGGCCTGCAGAATACAGTGTTGTTTTTTCTGACCTGACCTATATCTGTTTTTTCCAGCATCATCTTCTGTGTTCATCTTTTTGTACCACATATTTCGGCCAAACTAGACTACCTGCTGGTTCCCAAATACCTTCCCAAGAAGGTTTGCTTCTTTCTACTGGATTATGCCTCTTCTTGTTCTTGGCCTTGTCCTATTAACATCCAGTTCTCTCATGGGACCTTCAGGCCCTGATCAGAGGCTTCCTTGTGTATCAGGCTTCCCTTTCGTCTCGTGACTCTCAAATGTTAGCGTGAATCAGAATCACCTGGAGGGCCTACAAGAAGGCAGATGACCCAGTCCCATCCCCAGAGTTTCTGATTCAACAGATCTGGGGGTGGGAGAGCCTGAGAACCTGCGCTTCCAATGAGTTCCCAGGTGACGTGGATGCTGCAAGTCTGGAGGCCACACTTCGAGAACTAGTGCTAAAAGTTGAAATCTTTTCGCTTACATTGACATTTTGGAGACTCTCCCCCGCCCTCGCCCCCCAGAACTTCATTCTGTCACACGGCAGGCATAATATTAGCGCTAGTTGTTAATCATTAATTCTTTATCTCATGCCTTTTCTATGCATACAAATTATGTACATTGGATGGATTACTCATTTCCAATCAATGACAGTATTTGCAACACTCGAGATTTTATTGAACGTAATTTAATCTCAGATGAGTCAAGGGGCACCTCTGTTCTATGCATTGCCTAAGGTGTATTATTCTAAATGTCAATCACAATTTCATGGTACTAGATAAAATTAGGTCATTTGAACTTTTCACAAACGTTGATAAAGCAGAGATTTAAAAAACAAGGAGAGACTTCAGATTTGGAACACGTCTACAAAGTGCATATGGATGGAATTATTGGCATTTATTAGAACTACAGGAGATTTATCCAGTCTTTTGGACCTGGCACTAGTGTTTGGTGCAGATTTGGGCTTGTGCTGGGTGTGTGTGTGGGTGGGGGCAGGCGTGTCTTGTGAGGGGCTCTGTCGAGAAGAAGAAGGATGAGTCCAGAGATGGAGCTGGTTCTGAGCAGAGGTCCTTTTGGTCAAGAAGGGTCCAGCCTCTTTTGTGCCTTTGAGCAGCTCCTTCCACGGCTAAGTCCAGGACAAACAAATGACCTACACACAGCTGCCTTTGCTTAAATCAGCTCAGCAGACTGTGTTCTCATGCAGCCAGATAAAATCTGGCATTTGCTTTTTATCTAGTGACCTTTGCTTTTAGGAGAGATTTTTTTTTTTTTAATCTGGGAATCTTGCATGATTGGGTTTTATACTAATGTTGCATTAAAGGGAAAATACAATTTCCAATAGGTTAGTAATGAGAATGGTTCATTTTTTTTAAAAAAGGGATGCCATCACCTGTGTATAAATGCTGTCAAAATTTAAGGATGTTTTTTACTTAACACTTCCTTTTGCGTTGTTTGTCTCCCCCAGCTTCTCTCTCTTTGGTGTTTCCGCTTCATCACCCCATTTTAACAGTTTGGCTTCCTAGCTCTGAATGAGAAGCATTTTCTTTGTGGGACATAAGAGTAGCAGCTTGAGGAGTGCAGACTCGTGCTAATGTCTTAGAAGAGATGGAAGTGAATTAGCTCCATTTCTGAAGGGCCAATGGGGGCTGACAGGAGCCATGAGGGTCCCCCATCTGTAGCCTGGTTTTCATGGACCAGCCAGTCTCTGGCCAGTTCCCCTCCCTTTCTCCTGGGTTTGTGGGAAACCCAGGATTTGCAAACCTTCCCTGAGTGGATAGGGTGGGGCACCCGCCTTAGGCCAGGGAGAGGCGGCCTTGAGTTCAGGGGCAGCAAGAGTTGCTAAAGGTCCTGGGACCAAGGTGGATGAATTTTCACCCTCTCCTTCCAAACACATGCAAACCAGAGGAAAGAGTGTGCAAATGAGCCAGCAGTTAAAGGGATTATGTGCAATTTCTTTAGACAGAGTTTTCACTTCTGACCTTTACAGAGGGGGCCTAGCGTTGGGGGGGGGGGTGTCTTAGTCTCTATAAAGTCAAGTTGAGGCCCACCCTGAGCTGGCGTGACTTTTTACATGGTCTGTGCATGTGCCTGCCATCTCGGCCTTTCCCAACTCCAGCCTAGTGCACAGACATGGCCTCTCTTTCACATCTTTTTTTGATGCCCTCAGAGCATCAGAAGATCCTTCCCTCTCAATGTTTAGATATGTATCGTCTCAAGCACATAGTGTGGCTCTATATATTTGAAGTGGAACTGGTAAAAATTAATTTCAGTTTGGGCAAGTCACAATGCCTTTGTAAATAATAAAATACATTTAATTGAATATAATTAATAAATATACACAATAAATGAACAGAATGTTTTTATCATGGCCAATTATAGATAATGAACCATGCAGCTTAGGGCTTGAGTAGCTGAGAAAGATGGTTATACAATAAAAATTAAGGATAATATAGAACAACAGCAATGAAAAAAATCGTTACCTACGTTTTTTTTCTTTAAGAAAACTGATAGAAGAAAATAAACCAAAACCTTTAATAACCACTATTGAATCAAGATACCTTGAGATCATCAGCTGATGGGTTTGGGGTACCAAGGACTAATGACTGCCAGACTCAAGAGGTGGCCCATCATGCTCAGCCATGGACTGGCTTCCCCTCTGTGATGTTGTGGTTCTGCTGTGGTCACTGTCCTGAGGATGAAGAACCCCCAGGGTGGGAGGGGTTTGGATCACAGCATAGATAGATTCACGATCATCTCAAGTAGGAGAAGTTCTATCTCTTTCCTTTAGCTTCTGATAATATAAAAGCATAGTAGTGGAGGGATTTGATAAAGAGAATTAGCTACATACTTTGATTCAGTGGATATGCAGTTTAAGAAAGAGGGAGAAGTAGAAACCCAGCCCTGGTCTCTGACTTTGACCTCTGCGTTGATGCTGGGGCTGAGATGAGCCTGCTGGAGAGAGGAGACAGTTCCTGGGGAGGGGCCCTGGAGAAGACAAGTAGCCCAGTTTTGGGCATTTTGACTTGGGCATTTTAATATCTTTTCACGTGAATCCTTTCCTTATCAGAAGTCAAAAAAAGCAGTCTTTGGAATTCACCCATCAATGAATAGGTCACTAGTGGAAATAGGTCACTTGGTGTTTCAGAGAGTTGAAAAGAATAAATGTTGAAATATAGTATAGTAAGGAAGGATTAAGAGAGTGAGGAAAGCAGAAAATAAAAACACAACACAACAAAACAAAAACTGAAGGAGGAAAAGAACAATCCTGGTGTTGAATGTCATTAACTGTGGAGCAATGATCTGCTTTACGCTAAGGGCTGACGTCCGCAGCTTTAGCCCGTGTCAGGACCCCTGATGTTAGCCGCTCTGCCTGTTTGACCCAGTTAGTCCTCATGCTGTCCTGTGAAGCACAGGCACTCTGTCTGCATCCCAGGTGAGCAAACTCCAGCTTGGGGAGGTTAAGCGAACTCCCAAATTCATGCATCTTCCCTTTTACATGATAGAGTTGAAAAAAACATCAATGGCAACCGATGGCACAGAAGATGACGTCCATCAAGCACCGTTGAACTTCGGCATGGCTGATCTGTTACAGGAAAAGACCTTGTATTATTAAGTATCATTAGCGCTCTCCGTGTCGACTCGAGTTTTTGAAACTTGCTGGGATACAGGCTTTTGAGTTTCGGGGCCTAGTTACCTAATAGAAACAACATATAGCACAAGCTCTGTTGGGAATGCGTGCTGAATCCAGGAACTAAAAATCATATGCCCCCCGGGCAAAGTCTGCTGGCTGTGTGACTGTCAGTTGAGGCAAGGCAGGGAAGCTCTGAGCCAAATGGAACCAATTAACGTACACTTGGACGTGGACCTGAGGTTGTTTACCAAGCCCACTTGCTGGTGGAGAGTCAAGTTTCTTTATCCTTCTTGTTTGTAATGTAATTTGCTAATTGTCTTTAAGAAAAAAAGGTTGTGGGAACTTTGGCTGAAACTGCAAAAATTCAGATTTTATGAGCATGTTGAATGCAACGAAGGAAATATAAAGTTGTTCTAAATTTACACGCGAAATATGCACCTGTTTTGAATTTGTAGCTTTGAAAGATGTCACTTTTTGGAATAAGCACAGGGAGCCTGGGTTGTACTTGAGGCCGATAATAGGAGGCGGCAGGCATGGGGATAGTGAAATCCATCTTCAGCAATCGCAGAATTCCCCTCCCCCCTCCAAAAGTCCAGTTTGGCATCAGTAGAAGATTCTACGGGAGAAATTGCACCTAGCTCCCCAAACTTACCTTTGTGGCAGCAGATATAGCAAAGTCCATCTGGATCTGTTTCCTGAGAGAGGAAATGAATGAAATGTGTGTCACATGTATCATGCAGTTGTAATACTATGATTATTCATGTTCATGCTGTAAAAATATCTTTTCAAGTAATTCTGAACCATAATGTTGAGTGGCTTATGTTTAGGTCGATAATTGACTGAAGGTGGTGAGTGGAGACAATGATAAGAAATGGTCTTACTAGGGCCCCTGCGTGGTTCAGTCAGTTAAGCATCTGCCTTCAGTTCAGGTCATGATCCCAGGGTCCTGGGATTGAGTCCCACATAGGGTTCCCTGCTCAGCAGGGAGCCTGCTTCTCCCTCTGCCTGCCGCTCGCCCTGCTTGTGCTCTCTCTCGATCTCTGTCTCTGACAAATAAATAAAATCTTAAAAAAAAAAGAGAAAGAAATGGTCTTACTTGTTTTAAATCAAAAGAAAATTTGTTTAAGACCAGTGGTCCTCAGTGAGGGATGGGCGTGGCGTGGGCGTGGGATTATATTAGAATCACTTACTTACTCCCCTCCCTTGTCCTTCAGTATATTATCCTGCAGGATGGGAGTGGGAACAGTTTGCCTGCCATGTGCATTTGAAAATACTTTTCACCTGATTCTGTCCTAAACTACTCTTTTAGGGCTGGCTTTTTTTTTTTTTTTTTTTTTAGTATTTGAAAATATTAAGTGTCTCCTTGCTGTTGGGAAATATAGTAATGTTGTTGTTCACGGAGACCCTAATAGTTTTTACTGACAACCAAATTGACTGATAAACCAGAACAGCTTGAAATAATAAAAAGTTACATTTGACAAGGAAAGTATGGCCTGGGACCATAATGAATCACTATGAATGAATCAATAATGAATCACTCACTCAAGAGCTCTTTGTTTATCCATTGTTTGCTTACATTTCTTATTATGCAACACAGTGAGCAGTGAAGAAAGCCTGGCTAAGACTGTGGTGGGTTGAATTTGTAAAGACTTTGCTGTGAGATTTTGGTAGCTTTAAATAGTGTCTATAAGCAGGGTGTTCTGGTTACTGCTGTGTAACAAATCACCTCGAACGTTAGCTGTATAAAACAGTAGCAGTCACCTGTTTTGCTAACAAATCTGCAATTTGGATAGGACTCTGGTGCAGGGCGGGGGGGTCAGCTGAAGTAGTTCATGGGGATAAAGAGGCACTTCAAGATGGCTTATTTGTATGGCGGGCAAGCTGGTGCTGGGTGTCAGCTGGGAGCTGAGGAGGGTTGTCCTGGTCTCCATAAGCACCTCTCCTTGGGGCTATTTGAGCTTCCTCACAGCATAGCAGCTGGATTCCGGGGTTCACTGCTGCAAGAACAGCAACTGGAAGCTGCCAATCTCCTAAAAATTGACTAGTGGGGACATAGACCCCTCCTCTTGAGGTGAGGGGTGTCAAAGAATTTGCAGCCATCTTCAGTCTACCACAGACCAAATTAGACCACTTATCTTTGCCTCTGCATCTTTCGACATCTCTCAGGGTCCTTCTTTACCTGTACTGTCTCCTCCCACCCCCGATGTTTTTTCATGTATTTTCAGAGGGGGGCAAAAACTGGTTTTTGAAGGGGGGAGGATCTTGGATATTACAGTGGGACTATCTATATCACAGAACATAAACATATACAATACATCTGTGCTATTTAAAATTTCATGGGGGTGAGGGAGGCAATTAGGAAAAAAAAAAGTCTAAGAAGCCTCCTTAGGGGACAGATAATGTAAAAAACTTTGAGAAACACTGCTTTACTTCTAGCCCAGATGTGTTATCTTCTCCGTAAAGCCTATCCCAATCCAATCCCAGCAAAGTTAATTGTTCCCTTTTTGTACACTTATAGACATTTTATTTATAAGTCTGCCGTGTGTTTAAGCTGGTTGTATGATGCCATTTTCTCTCTTACTTGACCGAGAGCTTCCTAGATCCATAGTATCATGTACCTACAGTCTGCCTATAATCCATATTTAGTGAGTTGAGTTCAAATGGACGAAGGGGAATTAGGTTTTTATCTTGATTTGGGTTCTTCCAGAAATAAGACCCTGAGGTAAGGATTTAAGTGCCAAGTAGCCTTTTGGAAAGTGAAGGAAAGACTGGTGGGGTGCAGGGAAGTGGGACAGGGAAGGAGAGGAAGCCCATGAAGGGAATGCGATCAAGCCAGCTACCGTGTGTGATCAGTGCTCAGTCCTGTGGGGGAAATTCTCAGAAATGTCAAAAGCCAAAACCAAAACTAAACCCAAACAAAAAAGCATCACAGCTCCAAGTTAGACCATTTATAGGGCTGGGGAGCTGGGGTATTTATACTCTCACTCTCCGCCATTCATTGATCGAGGACTCCCAGGGTTGTTCATGGGCTGCACTCGGCTTCTGGGGCTTTGGAAAAAGCTCCCGGCAGAGAGAAACAGGCAATTCTCAAAAGAGAAGTCCGAAGTGGGAAAGCCTGCGGGCTGAGGGCAGAGCACCAACAGTTATAAGCTGGAGGCTTCCTTAGCACTGAAGCACTAAACTAATCAGAGGAAAAGTGATGAAAGGTTTTTGTTTGAAGTGGGGAACTCCGACTTTCTCATTGTCAGTTTCCCTGGTTGAAGTTCAGCCCCATGAAGACAGGAAACATGCCTGTCTTCTTCAATACTATGTACTCAGCAGAGTCCCTGACTCCGTAAAGAAGAGGATTAATGAATCCTCTAAATGGCTGAATAAACCGGCACTAGGATTTAAGAGGTATGTTCTTTATTATGTCCCAATTCAAAGGAGGTCAGAGCAGGTAAGACACAAGCTGGTAATGAAAGCTGACAAGTGTCAGGTGCAATTTGCCTTCAAGAACTCTTAGAAAACAGATTAGCTACAAGGTAGATCTGTTCCTGGGGTGGCCTGGGCTGCTTATTGAACCACTGATATTTTGTGACTGAGCAGTTGAGGGTCAGATTCAGCTCCACTGAACTCGGACAGGCTCAGGCCAGGTCCCACCCACTTACTTGGGTGTCTTTTCCTGAGGAATTTAACATCTTGGGTTCAGGTACAGTGAAAACAAATAATCTTGACAGGCCAGTGAAATAGCTGTGCTTGGATGAGCTTGTGATCTTGGAGAATCTACATGGTGTGTATCTTTCCTTTCTGTCATGGGCTGAATGGTGTGCCCCTCCCCCTCCCCCCCCCAAAAAAGATATGTTGAAGTCCTGAGCCTCAGTCCCTCAGAATGTGACCTTACTTAGAAATAGGGTGTTTGCAGAGGTAACCAAGTTAAAATGAGGTCCTTAGTGTGGGACCTAATCTAATACGGTGTCCTTAGAAATTTGGACTTGGAAGCAGACACACGCAGAAGGAAGATGATGTGAAGACAGAGACAAGGTATCCATGTGCATCTATAAGGGATGTATCTACAAGCCAAGGAATGCCGAGGATGCCAGCAGGACGAGAAGCTAGAGAAGGCAAGGAAGGACTTTACCCAAGAGTTGTCAAAGAGCGTGTGGCCCTGCTGAAGTCTTGATTTTGGACTTCTAGCCTCCAGAACTATTAGACAATAAATTTCTGTTGTTTCAAGCCACCAGTTTTTGGTACTTTGTTATGGCAGCCCTAGGAAAGTAGTACTCTTTCTTTTCTTCTTCTTTTCTCTTTTTTTGACAAAGACTTTTCCAAATGGTTGTCCCCTTCCTCTCTTTCTTCTTCCTCGTTGCTTGCCTTCTTATGTATGGTGCACTGATTAATAGTTGACATTTGCCTGTGGGGTCCACATTCCATCCCTAAGCCATTTGGAGGACAAAGGCTTTTCTTCAGATGTTTGGACCTTTTGGCGGTACCTCAAAAGGGGGTCATTTTCCTCATTGAAGTCTATACCAGGATTGGATGGGAATGAGCCTTTCCTGCTGTTGGAGTGTGGTGGGATGGGCCTAGGAGATGGCCTATCTCTTTTACATGTTGCTTCTTATGGGGCTGCAGGTACAGATCCCTTCCTTTCCAAGGAAACTTAATGGATTTGCCTGATTTCAGGGGACCCAAGTGAGGCCATTAGTCATGGTTCTTGTAGCTGAGATTTGCTGGCTTCCTGCCAGGGAGGTGGGATGTTTGTCTGGTTGTGGACCTGGACCAGAGTTCATTGACAAGGTGATTTTCAGAGAGAAGTAGTCTGGCTGAGGGTAGCGGGAGGTAGTATGGAATCAAGGAATGGAAGGGAATCAGCTGAGACGAGAACAGTGTGACTCAGGCATGTGTTTAGTTTGAAGGCATGGTTTTTTAATTCCAATAATGTTTTTCTTCACTGAATTATTTGTTTCTGCATTAAGCATTTATCTAGTAGCTCCTCTGTGTCAAGTGCTTAGCTAGGGACAAGGGATACAAAGAGACAGTAGGGAAGCAGTACGTTCACGTGTGACAGGTGGCATGAAAATCCTGATTATTGTCCACGGCCCAGTTCAGGCAGAAAGGTTAGTTTTACCTGGACTGGCAGGTAGGGAGCTTCAGGAAAGCCTTTATAGATGTGATCATAACTGAGAGGAATGCCACCAGAATATAAGAGCTGTCTTCCTTGATATGGAAAACTTTTTACTCTTTTTTTAAAAAAAAACCTCTTCTGACGGTATCATGTATAGTAAATGAATTCTCCATCCTCTGTGGATGACTACAGCCTAGTGCTCTCCACTGAGCCCTGATCAAAAGCAAACTCTGGCTTGCCCAGTCTCTGGCAAGGTACCTTCCTGACCATCTGAAGCCTGGGGACAAAATTATTTTTAGTTTCTTTCCAACCTGCCAAGATAATGTTCAGTCGTGTATCCACCAAAATATAGTCCTGCAGAGGAATTTTGCCTAGTGAAAATGAAGTGAAAATGAAACCAAATGAGCGTGGATGGAAATATATGTGTGTTCATAACATGTATGTGCTATGTCCTCATGAGCAGAGGATTCACTGACACCATAAAGCAGGCATTTCCGAATGGAACATAAAGGTGTCCCTGAGGCTGTACTCGGGGACTGAATGAAGCCCCGTGGGGAAATAGGAGAAACAGCCTTTGGAATCTCAAACTCATAACATTTGGTTTGGTTTCCAAATCTTACCTTGTTTTGTCTGACTTCAGTCTTTTAAAAGTGTGTTTATGCTGTTTTGCTTTTATTCTCTGCTCTGTGCCCTCATTTATTGCTTTGGAGGAAGACAAATACTTGGGGTGTTTCTTGCTGTGCACTTGCTTTGGTCTGGGTTTTAAAGGCTGCCTTGGGTTTCACTCATGCGAATGTGTGCATCAAAGAAGGACGTGGTTAGGCGTCCACCTGATCTGGGCCTCAGCCACTAGATAATTGCAAATAGCTGACATTAACATTTACAGAAAATTAGTAGCAGTTGGCTTTTGGCATGATAGAAAATATAAATTAGCAAAAGGAAAGAGAGCAAAGGGAAAAAGGAAAAAATTACGTGCAGTTCAACAACCTGGAAACGGTACTGTTCCTGCTTTTGTATATGTGCTTCCAGAGGTTTTTTTTGTTTCTTGTTTTTGTTTTTTTAAAGATTTTATTTATTTATTTAATTGACAGAGAGAGAGTGAGAGAGACACACAGCGAGAGAGGGAACACAAGCAGGGGGAGTGGGAGAAGGAGAAGCAGGCTTACCACTGAGCAGAGAACCCGATGCGGGGCTCGATCCCAGGACCCCGGGATCATGACCTGAGCCGAAGGCAGTCGCTTAACCAACTGAGCCACGCAGGTGCCCCAGTGTTTTTTGTTTTTTTTAGAGAGAAAGAGAGAGCCCACGCATGCACGTGAGCAGATGGGGGAGGGGCAGGGGGAAAGAGAGAATCTCAAGCAGACTCCAAGGTCAGTGCAGAGCCCGACATGGGGCTTGATCCCACGACCCTGAGATCATGACGCGAGCAGAAATCAAGAGTTGGACATTTAACTGGCTGAGCCACCCAGGCGCCACTATGCTTCCAGATATTTTAAAGTGGCTGTCTAAATTTAAATGGCAGAAAATAGGAAGGGAGAGAATAAAGATGATTTGTGTGTGTGTATGTGTGTGTATGTGTGTGTGTGTGTGTGTGTACATGTACCAGTTACTCCTCCAGGTAGTTAATATACATCGTCGGGGTAAATACTGCAGGATATGTTAAAGACTCAGGGCCTTGACATCGGAGTGCCTTAGAGTGAATCTGCCCTGCTTTATTCAGAATGTTATTGGAAGGTAAAAGAGATAATCCTTGTCAAGTGCCTTTGGCACTTGATGAGAGGTGTGGACCCATCTCTCTCTCTCTCTCTCTCACATGCACACACATTTATATCAATTACTGGTCCTATTGTAGGATGAGTCATATATTTAGACTCATAACTGAACCTAGGATTTTCTGATTCTAAAACCTTTCATTTCATCCTATGCCTTATACTGTTGATTACAAAATGAAGTCTATTATGCACTTTTATTTATTTTTAAAAATTTTATTTATTTATTTGAGAGAGAGGGAGAGAGCAAGTGAGAGAGCACGAGCAGGGGTGCAGCAGGGGCAGAGGGAGAGAGACAAGCAGACTCCCTGCTGAGCAGGGAGCCCGATGCAGGGCTTGATCCCAGGACCCAGGGATCATGACCTGAGTCAAAGGCAGACGCTTAACCGACTGAGCCATCCAGGTGCCCCTTTTATGCAGTTTTAAAAGATGATGCAGCAGCAACATTATCAGCTCTAGATGGGTGCAGAAGTGATCTGGGTTAGCATGCTGGTCCGGGACTGAACCAGTCCAGTCGTTACAGGGCTGGGCTTCTGGGCTTGTCTGTAGCTCAGGGGGACGTTGGACAAGTGACTTCACTTTTCTAGGCTTCAGTTTTTCATCTGTGAAATGAGGGAGTTGGTCTAGGTCATCTGGAAGGTTGCTCCTGTTCTTAATATTCTGCATTTCTGGGTCGTAATTCCTCCTACAGAGAGTTTCAGGATTCATGTGCCCACATTTGTTTGTGAGTGAGCATAAGGCCAAAATAGAAGAGGAGGTGTCTGAGAAGGGAGGGAGGAAGCTGACCACAACCAGATAGTAGTCAGCATCCACGGACACATAAATATCTGAGCTGGAAAGAAACAGGGTTGGGGGAAAAGGACCTTTGGAACTTAAGGATAATGCTAATATGTATATCATAACATTTTATGTGTATCTCTCCAAATACAAAGCATTCTTCAGTGCACTTAGTTTTGGTTGATTAAAAATATAAATTTGACTCTGGCTTCTGTCTACAATGAAGACAGTAAGAAGAACATCACTCTCCATCCTATTAATGGGAAAAAGCCAGCTAATTTACAAAATCAAACCTTCTCTTGAACCCATCAAAGAGCTGGGGTCAGAGTACATCCAACTGGCCTGATATATATACAAAACAAGGCCTCCAAAAAGAAAAAGACACCACATGAATTATGGCTCACTTATAGTGGGGAATGGTGGAGGATGGCCTGCAAGGCAAGAGGGTAAGAAAAATTCAGCTAACATTCTTAACTAATTTTTAAAGGTCAGTTGTTGGCTAGTACTGGCATGAAGAGCCCATGGTTCCTCTTGACCCAAGGGGAATTCGCATTAACTCATAGGCCTTTCTTAACAGAGCACCACTGGGATTCAGGAGATCTACTGACAGACAGACTGGAGGCCAGAGCAAGCCTCCTTTGATGGTCCAGGCCTGGAGGAGGGGTGTGGCTGCCATGGTTAAGGCCATGCACCCCGACTCTTCTAAGGAACACAAGACTGCTCATGTGGGAAAGGGTGAAACATCCTGTGCTCTGAAGGCTTAGGTGAAGACCCATTGTAACATGTGGAGAGGAAAAGAAAAAAGTCCTCTGCATCTGGAGGAAAGGCAGGGAACCACCCTGGATCCAGACAAATAGAGGTCTCTGAGCAGTGGGGACAAAGATGAGGTCACTGAGAAAGCCTGACTTCCAAGACCATAGGACACAGGACCTTCGTAAGGCTGAAGTGGAACAAGAGGGAAGAACCCTTCCTTGCCCTCCCCCCAACACACTCTCAGGCTAGAAGGCACCTAGTGTCAAGCAACTGCAGCTAACCTATGGGGGCAGGGGAAGAATGGGGAGGGAGACGCTGTGAGTCCCAGGTCCGCAAGATGGAGGAGGAATGTAGAGACACACCTCCTAGCGAAGTAGACCCCACCCTAAAGACAGGGTCAATCTAGAGGAATCCAAATCTGTGGTGCAGCAATAAAACCCAAGCCAGACCAGTTCCAGACGACATTGACTTGGTGCACCACACTGATGCCCAAGCAGAAAGGATGTGGTCAATTTCAGGTTTAAATGCTATTTCCCTCGGTCTCTACTGCACACGATGTCCAGAATCCAATAGGAAAATAGCAGAGGCACAAAGAGCCAGGAGGAAAATGATCCATAGGGAGGAGACAAAGCCAGGAACAGAACCAGGTCCAGAGATGACTCCGATAGGGAATTTAAAATAACTGATAAATATTTAAAGGCTCCAGTGAAAAAAGTGGAGAATAAGCATGAACATATGGGGAATTTCAGCAAAGAAAGAATCACACAAAAGTGCTAAGGAAAACAAGAATAAGAAGGAAAACAACAACAGAGTGAACAGAGATGAAGACCTTTAATGAGCTCATCAGTAGACTCAGCAGATGCAAAGGAAGAGTGAGTGAACTTGCAGATAGGCCATTGTACTGATTATTGATTTTCTGTGTTTTACTTTATTGATTGATTTTCTCCTCCAGTCTTTACTATTGGTTTCTTCTACTCACTTTGGGTTTCATTTACTCTGTTTATTACCCCCCCCTTTTTTTTAAAGTTGAAGCTGAGTTTATTGAAGAGAGAACTTTCTTCCTTTCTAATATTGGCATCTTGTGCTATAATATTCCCCTTACATACATTTTATGTGGCATCTCAGAATTTTTGATGTGTGATGTTTTCATTTGCATTCAGTTCAGAGTACTTTCCGCCTTGTCTTTTGATTTATTCTTTGATTTAGGGGTTATTTCGAACTGTGCTAGTTTCCACGTATTTGAAAATTTTACAGAGATCTTTCTGTTGATTTTCTTTTGTAGAATTTGAATCCTAAATTTACTGAGGTGTTTTTTATTTTATTAAAAAAAATTTTTTTTATGGTCCAGAATTTGATCTGTTTTGGTGAAGTGTATTCTGTACCCTTGAAATCTGTTGTTTTTGGGTGGAATGGTCTATGAATGTCAATTATGTCAGGTTGGTTGGTGGTGTTATTCAAACTTGAGAGTTCCTTGCAGCTTTTCTATGTATTCTATCCATTTTGGAGAGACCGGGATTGAAATCTCCAACCGTATTTGTAGTTTATGTCTATTTATCCCTTGGGGCCTATATTTTGAGTGAATTTCTTGTAGGCAACATAGAATTGGGGCTCCTTCTTCAAATCTCACTAAATCTGCCTTCTTTTTTTTAACTAGGGGTATCAATTTTATAGATTTTAAATCTATCACTTTATGATTTATTTTCTCTTTGTCTCATCTGGGTTTTTATTGTTGTTACCTTTTCCCTCTCCTTCTGCCTTCCTTTTTTATGATTCTGTTCTATCTTTTCTATTAGTGCATAGAGCTCTTTGCTTTGTTATTTTAGTCATTGCTTTACAGTTTATAGCATACACCTTTATTTATTTATTTATTTTAAAGATTTTATTTATTTATTTGACAGAGAGAGAGAGCACAAGCAGGGGGAGCGGCAGAGAGAGAGGGAGAAGCAGGTTCTCCGCTGAGCAGGGAGCCCCACACAGGGCTCAATCCCAGGGCCATGGGATCATGACCTGAGCCGAAGGCAGATGCTTAACCCACTGAGCCACCCAGGCGCCCCTAGCATACACCTTTAACTTACTGCCTTCAGATGATTAGTACACCATGTCACGTGTACCGTCAGATGCTTACAATACCATACTTGGGCTTCACCTTTTCTGACCTTTGTACTCCTGTGTATGTTTGCTGAAATCCTCCTCCTCCCCAGTGAGCTCTTCGTGAACCTTGGGGGCTTTCTGCAGGCTCTGTGGGCATTGAATTATTTTTGTGTCTCTCCCACATAATCTCTTGAGGGAATCTGTGATGTTCAAAAGAAATGCTTCCATAATTAAAACTGCATGAATAAATACGGGTGTGTGAACATGAGTATTTTCAGTTAGTTTAATAATAGCGATCATTTTAACAGATATAGACAACCTTTTAAATTTAGGAGTGTCTGGAGGGAGGCCTTTAAAATTAAGTTGGAACTTTTTTCAATAAGGCAGTTACTAGGACACTTTGCAGCAAGAAGGGAAATGCCAGGGTGCGGTAGGTCTTTCTTTTCTTGAAATACCAGATCAACATAAACTGCATTAAAAAAAATTAATCCTCGAAGTGAAAGAGTGTGATTTTGAATATGCTTGCTGGCTTTGGGGATAGATTTTCCAACCCTGTTTTCCTTTTAAAAAAGGACAAAAATGAAAAACAAAATCTTTTGCATTAAAACTTACTTACATGAAAATTGAATGTAAGTACAATTTTCTTTTATTCATTTATGTGATTACTCTTAATCATGTAACAAATCATTTGCTGTTTCTTTAACAGGAAAGTATTTTTTCTTGCTTTTATATTATTTTTGTTTTGCTTTGTTTTGTAAAAATGCCAGAATAAATATTTAAAAACAGAAATCCAAGAATTTACATTAAAAATGAAAAGTGAGATCTTCTGGAAAATCACAGTGGAGTTTCTTTTCTCATGATTGGGGGTTGAATCTACCTTTTTAAAAATAAGTGGTATAAAACGTAAGGAAACCACAACAAAGTTTAATTAATTCTTACATACCCTCCAAGTAATAAAATGAAGTGTGGTTATGAACAGAACGTGAAAGCCTTACTGAGTTTTGCATGCTGGTACAAATTAACATTTGTTTGGGGTACTGAAGTTTTCCACTTATTTGGTTCACCCACTTGTTCCTTGTGATTCTCTTCAGGAGAACATTTGCAATATTTCTGAAGCTTGATTAGGGCCTTACTGAATCAGTAATTTGCAAGTTAAAACTGACCATTTTAGCCAGCCTTCACAATGCAAGGATGAACCAGGGATTAAAACCTTAATGCCTTTTCTTTAATTTGAGTGAGGATAGTGTTCCAGTTATCTTAGAAAAAGAGGAAGCAGGATTTGCCTTCAAAAGATGCTTTATATTTTGGATACAGAGTCAATACAAAGGTGAGATACACCGGATTTGAATTGGTAAAATATGTAAATCCTTGCCTGCTAAACTGTCAGAGATTAATGTCTGAATAGGAGTAGGAAGCGCCAACTGTAAAATTATACAGGGCATGGCGATTACCCCATCCGCATAATGGGGCTTGATTTAGAGGCTCTATTTTAGGATTGCACGTAAAGCACCCAATGCAGAAAGCCGAGCTTTGTTTAATTTGTCCGGGGCAGTGCCCTAATTTTCTACAATACTATTCACTTCCCTCCTTTAAGAATGAATAACACATTTTCTTTATGGAACTCTGTGCGTCTTTCATTTGGGAGCAATCGCTTTTCCAAGCTCCTCTATTAGATTCCTCTTTTGTTGCCTTTTTATAATGCTCCTGGATTATGGTAAATTGCATTGTCTTTGTTGCACTTAGTCTGCCCACGCAAAGAACAAGCAATACCCTTTTTGACGTGGCATAACGTAGCACTTTACACTTGACAGAAGGGAGAGCTAAGACCTGGGAAGTTCTGATAGACCTGGTTGTCCCACCTCTGTCTTTGCTACCCAGCAAGAGAGCTTGCCACCTGAATTGGTGTCATTGTGGGTGTGCTCTTTGGCTATCTCTTGAGACTTGGAATTCATCTCATTTAGGCAGGAGCTCAGAGGACTTTATTGTAGACGTGAATAACCTGGGGACTGTAATACCTCCTTTTGATTATTATTGGTGTTTTACCATTAAGGCTCAACCTATTCAGGTAACAAAGTGCAAGATTCACTATCTTTTTCTTTTCTTTTTTTAATATAATGGTTCTTTTGGCTTCTGCAGTTTAACATTTATGAAGTCCTTTTAAAATTTTGTTAGTGGTTCCATTTTATTGTCTCAGGTGATTTTTCTTTTCATTGAAAAGTAATTTGTGTTGGCGAGACTCTTAGTTGCAGGGATCAGACACTTAACCCAAGCTCGCTGAAGCATCACAGAGAACGTATTGGCTCATATTCTCTGTAAGTCTATGGATGGATCTGAGTCAGATGTGGCTGGATCCCGGGCTCAGCAATGTCAAGTCTGTGACCCTCCGTATCCTGGCCCTCTTTGTCTCTGTGCCATCTCGTTTTCAGAATGACCTTGGCGGGTGAGCAGGTCAGCAGCTGCTTTGTACTCACATCACCCTGGCCTGGCAACTCTGTAGTTCAGGCTTCTGGAAGAGTCTGTTCAGCCAATCTTGAGTTTCCTCTGAACCAATGCCTTTAGCCAGGTATACGCAGTACTTGGGTGGTCAGCCTGTGTCCCATATTCTTTCCCAGGGTCAGGGGACAGGGACAACCCCACTCCACAGAGCAGCTAGATAACAGGGGAGACATTTCCTCAAAGGGGGCACAGAAGTGTTCTTATCACAGACAGTGAAAACTATCACACTTCTACCACTCGAAGATTTACAGGAGCAGCTCAGAGTTACATAAAAATGTTAATTTTCTATAAAAAGTTGTATTATTGTAGACTCAATGACTCGTGAGATAATTCACAGTGTATTTCCCTCTTTACCCTCATCCTTTCATTGTGGGCAAAAAGGACAAAGCCATTAAAGAAAAAAACTCATTTTTAAAATTTTTTTTAAAGATTGTATTTATTTGACACACAGAGAGAGAGCACAAGTAGACTGGCTGGCAGAGGGAGAAGCAGGTTCCCCGCTGAGCAGGGAGCCCATGGGACTCGATCCCAGGACCTTGAGATCATGACCCGAGCTGAAGGCAGATGCTTAACCGACTGAGCCACCCAGGTGCCCAAAACCGATTTTTTTTTTAAAGGAATCATTTCTCAATTTCACATTCAGATACTGCCTTAGTGTCTCTGTTCAGCTAGTCTGATGAACTCACACGATTTGCAGTTGTCATTTGATTCCCCAGTCTCCAGCTACTGTGAGAACCCCTTTCAGGCAGAGGCTCACATTTGGTTTCTGTTCCAGCTGCGCCTGCCACAGTGTCTGGCTGAGCACAGGTGTTGGGGGAGGGTGCACGGTGGGGGCCGGGGAGCTAACATGGGCCACTCGCCTGCCGGCCGGGAGATGCCAAGGCTCTGAAGAGTTAGGTAGCTCAGGTTACACAGCCCGTGTTGAAGTTGGCATTTGAACTCCATGATCCTCCCGTCCCCAATTTTGGGTTTTAAAAATGTTTGTTGATTTCTTTTACTTGGCTCTCCGGCTGCGTGTGTGTGCCAGTCTGCAGCTTCCCGTCTCTCTCCGTGCTCAGCGACTAGACCAATAGCCATGATATTTGGTCCCACAGTGGGGGCCGGAGGACAGTCTCCGAGCTCCTGGGCATTGTGGTGGTCCAGCCTTCAGGAGAATAGAGTCGCCTCTGGGGCCATCTTTAGGAATGTACTGTGTGGCAGAAGTCAGGCTGAGCTGAACCGTGTACTTCTCATAGAACTCCAGCAAAATGGCAGATGGGGGACAGTGTCCCCACTTGCTCGTTACCTCCTCTTCTGAGCCACTCTCCCCTTTACCTTCTTCATCGTATGGCCTCAGTTGCTGTCCCGCAGGGGCAGCCAACTTTGCCTCTCACTCTTAGGTGTCTGTGGTGCTCCTCTCAGACACCTTTGCAACCCCCAATGTTGGACGAGAATCAATTAAGAACAAAGAAGCTTCCAGGTTAATATGAAAATGTGCCTTTTTGTTTTTAAAAAATACAAATCAGTACTCCCAGGGAAATATTAGGGTAAATCTCTCCCATTTGAAGAAATTCCAGGTGTGGCAACTTTGTATCCTAGAAGGTGGCAGTATTGGTCAGGGTTAGATCAGAGAGACAGAACTGTTAGGAGATATGCCGCAAGGTTTATTCAAGGAACTGGTTTATGCAGGTGTCGATGCGGGCAAGGCAAGTCTGAGATCCTTGGGGCAGGCTATCAGGAAGGGTGGGCTGGAACTCTCGGCACAGACTGAAGCTGCCGTCCAAAGGTAGAAGTTCTTTCTCCTAAGGGAAGCCTAACCTCACCTGTTAAGGTCTTTCAATGGATTGAATCGAGTCCACCCAGGTTATCTAGGATGTGTCTGCAATTCAGATGATTACGGACTTTAATCATACCTACAAAATACCTTCACAGAAACACCTGGATTAGTGTTTGGTTGAGTAACAGTGTAGTAACCTAGGCAAGTTGGCACATAAAATGGACCATCAGCGTGGCCAGCTGAGAGTTCTAGTAGATTCCATGTGGACCTGTGAAACTGTTTTAGGCCCTTGGGGTCCTTCATTGAATAAAACAGTTTCTGCTCTTATGGCAGATGACAGAAAATAAGATAAACAAAATACATGATTTTGTAGTGGTGATAAGAAGTGATGAGAATAACAAAGCAGAGGAAGGGAATAGACGGTGATGAGTATATATGTGTGCAGAACTGGCTACATAATTTGTGAGGCCCAGGGCAAAGTGAAAATGCAGTATCCTCTACTCAAAAAGTTGAAAAAAGTGCCACCGAAGGTATTGAAACATAAAACCTTTTTCCTTTCTTTCCTGAATCTCTCTCTGTGATAGTCATGGTGGATTTTTTTTTTTTGTTTTTTCTGTTCGGCTGGTTGGTTGCTTTTGCCATGTCATGTGTGGAAGTAAAGTTCAAAATTTAGATTATAACACGAACCTGCCATTCATCATTATGTTGTGCGGTGCCCACTTTAAATACAAACACGTAGGGGTGGAATCATTGAAATCACACGAGCTGCATTTCCTAGTTCATGGGTGCATCTGAACATTGTGCTTACCAAAACAGTGGAGACATCCTACAAAACCAGCTCACCTGTTTTTCCTTCATCTCTAATACATGCGCATTCTCCAGACACCTTACCTTTGGTTTGCTGATTCGTGAGGAGGGACAGACGAGAGTAGGAGGAGCTGTGGCTGCCCTGTCCCTTTCCTTCTCTGTTGTCATTTTTCAGTGTACATGGTTGCCTACTACAGGAAAGTCATACAAATAAAAGGGATTTGCTAGAGTTCCTTGATCACTCATGTTTGTTAGAATACAAGTGACTTCTTTCTGCATTTGAAGCAAGTTCTACTTCTAAAGCGTGGCCCCTTGGGGCTGCCAGCCCTCTGATTACTGAGCCATAGGCTTAACATGCTTACCTTGTGCCCCCTTTGCATTTCGTCGAATTCCTAGGCATCGGGCTGCACGTACTGCGTGTATTTCCTCTACTCACGCATGTGCACTACTGTCTCATTGGTCTTAGCTTATGAAACGCAAGCTCAGAGATAAAGTTATGAGGGATTTCAAGATTGTGACATTAACCCAAGAGCATTAAAGTAAGCGTGGAGCTCTCCTGAGCATGGGACCCTGTTGTCACCACACAGGTTGCAGGCCTGTGAAGCCATCTGTGCGTGTCTGTGTGTATGTGCACATGCACATGCTATTTTAGATAATGTTGATAAAGGAGGACTGTCTCATAAGGTGACATTTGGTCAAGGTCCTCAAGAAAGTCAGGAAGCCAGATATGCAGATACTAGGACAGGAGTAGCATGTTCAGAGGTTCCAAGGCACATGAGTCTTTGCCTTATTCTCAGAAGTATAAAGAAGCCGCGGGTGGCTGGATCCAAGTGAGAGGGTGAGGGGTGGGAGATGAGGTTGGAGAAGCAGAGGTCCCTGAATTGTGCATGGGCTCCAAGATCAGGGAAAGGACTTGGAATTTTTCTATAAGAAGGGAAGGCTTGGGAGAGTCTTAGCAGAGGGTGACATACCATGATTCGATTTTAGAAGGCTCCCTCTGGCTGCGCTGTGGTAATACTCCACATTGGGGCAAGGTTGGAAGTGGTCAGACCAGCTGCTATGGTAGACCAAAGATGGGGCCTGGACTGGGTGTATACACCCAGTGATTAAATGTAGCTGGATTCTGGGTATATTTTAAAACCGGTGTCAATGGGAGCTGCACGTAGAATAGATATTTACCTAGAGTCCAGCAGATGAAATGGTCTATTGAGAAGTAGTGAATTTCCTAAGTTCCACAGCCAATGAATGGCAGAACTGGGGAAGACAGAGAGCAGGAGTCTTGTGTTCTTTTTCACTGGGTCTTCTCCTTTTCCATTAACTCTAGATTGCTCCTTCAAATAGCTCTGTTAAACATTCTCTCTTGAACATCTTCCCTTATTTGGCTGAAATGGGCATGGTTGAATTGCTAGGATTCTATCTCTAGATATCACTTTGAAAGAACTTCTCAGAGCAAGGACCTAGGTGATTCTCCCACCACCCCATGTTCCCGTGGTCTCTGCGTGGGGGTTGGCCGTCTCCTATGGTGTCACATTAGTGCTGTCCTGACAGTTTTTTCCCTGCATTTTATGAAGTATCTCTTAACATCCCCTAGTAAAACAGAGTTCATAAAACAAAGATTTTGCTCCTGAGTTTGATGTGCAGTTGCATCACGTACAATGCCAAAAACTTTAACTGTAGTTGGCTTGCATATTTATTTATTTATCTTGCTTCTCAGCACTTTCAGACCATGCTGAAGTCCAAGTTGAATGTCCTCACACTGAAAAAGGAGCCCCTCCCGGCAGTCATCTTCCATGAGCCCGAGGCCATCGAGCTGTGTACCACCATGCCCCTGATGAAGACAAGGACTCACAGTGGCTGCAAGGTATGTAGATGTGGCCAGCAGGGGCCCTCTTGGTGGGACAAACCAAAGGACGCATAGCCTTAGGGCACTTGTTTCCCAGTGGTGACTTTTGAAAGGAATGAAAATGTAACCCGACTAATGAGCTCCATTGAGTGATGGTTGGATGAATCCGTATCTTGCTGTATTTTATTTATTTATCTTTTTTAAAATTAACATATAATGTATTATTAGTTTCAGGGTACAGGTCTGTGATTCAACAGTCTTACACAATTCACAGCGCTCACCATAGTACACACCCTCCCCAGTGTCCATCACCCAGCCACCCCATCCCTCCTACCCCCCTCACCTCCAGCAACCCTCAGTTTGTTTCCTGAGATTAAGAGTGTCTTATGGTTTGTCTCCCTCTCTGGCCCCATCTTGTTTTATTTTTTCTTCTCTTCCCCTATGATCCTCTGCCTTGTTTCTCAAATTCCACATATCAGTGAGATCATATGAACTTGTCTTTCTCTGATTGACTTATTTCGCTTAGCATAATGTCCTCTGGTTCCATCATTGTTGCAAATGGCAAGATTTCATTTTTTTGATGGCTGCATAATATTTCATATGTGTGTGTGTATATATATATATATATATATATATATACACACCACATCTTCTTTATCCATTCTTCTGTCGATGGACATCTGGGCTCTTTTCATAGTTTGGCTATTGTGGACATTGCTGCTATAAACACTGGGGTGCACATACCCCTTTGGATCACTACATTTGTATCTTTGGGGTAAATACCTAGTAATGCAATTGCTGGGTCATAGGGTAGCTCCATTTTCAACTTTTTGAGGAACCTCCATGCTGTTTTCCAGAGTGGATGTACCAGCTTGTATTCCCACTAAGAGTATAGGAGGGTCCCCCTTTCTCCGTATCCTCATGGAACATCTGTTGTTGTTCAGAAACATCTGTCGTTTCCTGACTTGTTAATTTTAGCCATTCTGATTGGTGTGAGGTGGTATCTCATTGAGGTTTTGATTTGTATTTCCCTGATGCTGAGTGATGTTGAGCATTTTTTCACGTGTCTCTTGGCCATTTGGATGTCTTCTTTGGAAAAATGTCTGTTCATGTTTTCTGCCCATTTCTTGATTGGATTATTTGTTCTTTGGGTGTTGGGTAGGAGATCTTGCTGTATTTTTAGCATTCGGGACTGCTCTATCGTTTCCAGGTATACATTAAAGACATGAGTTCTAGTATGTATGAATAAAATAGTCTTCTCACTGTATTTGCTGTAGCCCTGTGGAACTCTGGGGCTTCCCAAGAAAAATTCTGTCTTTAGTGGTATTTCCTCCCTTTGTATTTGCACTCTGAATAAAACACATCTTAAAAAATAAAAAACAAGTTTCTCAACAGTGTATTCTCCTTTAGGGGTTATTTTGCATTTTTGTTTGGCTTCAGCTCTCAGAATTGATACTAATATTCATGCCTCAGAATCCATTAAAAAACATTTTTTTTCATTTATGTAAACTGTAGTGCTGACATTAAAAAACCCTAGAAGTGAAATGTATAATTTTGGTAAGCTTTTGGGTTCTTTCTCCCATGATATTCTTTTTTGCATGAATTGATGAATATAGCGATCAGTTCAGAGGTAACAAAGAAAATATGTTTATGCATATTTTGTCATCAGCAATTTGTTTTGAGGAGTAAAAAATTAAATGGGCAGAAATTTGAGTAGTGAAAATAAAGTAAAGCAAAAATGTATGATTGCTTGTGGGTTTCTATTATAACCCTGTAGACACACTCCTTTCCTTATTGCTTTTCTAGGTTGGGGAAGTTAAGGTCCATCGATCTTTCTTGCGGGAATATTCCATCCCCGCCCCAGTTCTTGCATCGCTGTGGTCAGATTGGAGCCTACAGAAATCTTGAGTGATGGCTGTGTACACAAACCTCCACACATGTTCATCCATCCCGCAAATATCTCGCTGTCTGCCCAGCACTGGGGACAGTGGGAACAACACCCACCAGCATCTTTGTAGGGTTTAACTTTTAGTTGGGGAGGAGGGAGGAGAAAGTACAGGTAAATAAGCATTGGCTGTTGAGAAAGCCAGTCGGGAGGAACTTGTGGAAGAATCTTTCAGGCAGAAGGGACAGGGAGTGCTAATTCTCAGGTGTGCTTTGTAATGGAGAGGAATGGGCAGGAAGTTGAGAAAGTTGTGTTCCCTGATGCAGTCAGTCAAGGGTCCAGGTAGAGAATGAGCCTTGTCATCACGGTGGCAAGGAGTTTAGACTTTGTTCTAATTACTGTGGGGAACCGTCAGATTTTGGCAAGGGAGTTATATGACTCCATTAAAAAAAAAAAGTGATTTTAAATGGCAACTATGCTAAGGTGAACTTTCAGCTTCCAAAGAGCCAGAAGCTCTGCTTCAACTGGAGACAGTTGGTCCACAGAACTGGCCTTAGGTCCCCATGTATGCAATGCTTTTGGTGAATTGATGATACAAAGGAATTATAAAAATACTCATTAAATTTGAAAGTGATATGAGATCAAATTGTGTTATACATACTTTAGAGATTTCCTAGAGTCATTTTGAATTCTGTTCCTGTTGGGGAAAATGGTCCCTCAAAAGCAAGATGAAGTCAGTAGGGACAAGTGAAAGGAGGAGAGTTTCGTTTGATAAAGGCTGCAGGGTATGTTTAAATGGGAGGGGAAAAAAATGCAGTTACAGAATAAAAGACCTAGCAATCCAATCAGGAAATGAAAGAAGTGTGTGTGTGTGTGTGTGAGAGAGAGAGAGAGAGAGACAGAGAGACAGAGAAATATTTGCTAGAGAGAGAAATATTTGCTAGGAGAATAAAAACTATCATTTTCATGAAAAGGAGCATAGGGTCTGAGATTCATAGAGTAATTTATTTTTCTGTGTATTGCCTTAGGTTGTGTTTGCTAATTTTACTTCTAAAAGAATGTTGGAAAAAATAGAAGGAATTCAGAAGAGCACACGGAAGAGAGTGAGGTTGCCCTGGCATCAGTCAGTGGGACTAGGTAGACAAAGGGAGATCACTGATTTCACCTGGACATAGGGAAGAACTTCAGCATTCAAGGTGAAGAACACATTCCACTGGGCTGTAGAAAGTTTATAAACTCGCCATCCCTAGAAATCTTGAAGATGAGATTCCAGGTGTAGATAATCATGATCTGGAATCAGGGATCTGGGCCAACTCTAGCTTTATGATTCTATTTGAAGGAAGAAAATCCCCAATGTATCATTCTTCAAATGGTATACTATCATGCGCTTTATACAGTTACATTTTAACTTAAACGCACTGGAGTTACATTCTTTAATTCTCAATGACAATCTCATGTTTGTGTTCAGAGTCACATTCTTTCAGTAACAAAACAACAAAACAGTGACATGTTTGAGCCTTGAAATTTCTGTTTAGAATGTCCTGCCCTCCCCATTCCGCCCCACCCCCATCATCCACAGGAACAAAATGCAATGCTTCCTCTCTGATTCTTACGAGTAATTTAGCTCACAAAATGCCAGCTGCCGAAGGAGGAGCTCTCTCTCGGGCTCACGCCTGCCAGGAATAATGAGCACAATGTAGCCCAGGCCCAGCTGCCGGGCCAGCGGACAGGACCCTCCATCTGCACACACTGCTAGTTCTTTTTGCCTCAACAGCTCTCCAGGCGTGCTTGCATAACTGTGGGTTTGGGGAGGGAGAGAGGCAGGGGGAAGCAAAGGAAAAGGGTGTTGAAAATGGATTATGGTTAGCACCATCGAGGCTCTGGCTCATCTCAGATTTCCCCTTTCCCTCTGATCTGTATTCTCGGTGGGTTCTGATGGCATTGCCCTGCCAGGCTATTCATGTTGTGGGCAGCTGGGTCTTTGTGTGTTTTCCTCTATTGCTGCCACTTTTTTTTTTTTTTTTTTCCTGGAGTGGAGTTATTTAACTGCAAAACCCACTGCATACCATTAGGATGCGCCTGCCCGTACTCTCGTCGGAGCTTTTCAGGGTATCCGATGCTGTGTCTGATTTTGCCACAGCAGCAACAATGGTCGGTCATACCTGGCTTCTCCTGCCTACCACAGAATCCGAGGTGGCTTTGACTTGTTAGCAAACATTTAATTTAATTAATAGTCATTGAAAGCCTCCTGTGTACATGGAGTTGTGGAGAAAGGCATCAAAGCAGACGGTGCGGGTAATGCAGTTTGTAGTCAAGTGGAAGGAATAGATGAGTGCCTGAACCAAGAAACCTCCAGAGCTGCTGAAACTCGTGTTGTGTGTCAGAAAGCCCTGGAGGGTAGGTTTCTGGACCTTCTTTCCAGAGATTTTGACACAGGCGCTCAGCTTCACAGGCAGAAAAGAACCTGTACTTAAAAATAGACTGTGCAATTTACGTGACTGTGGGGCCCGGGCACTGCCTGGAGCTTGAGGACCTGAGCTGCAGAGTGGTGTATGAGAAGAGCCACGTAAGTGACGTAAGTGGATTCATGCCCGGGGAGGTGGGAGATGGGCCAGGACATGGAGGATGGAGCTAGCTGACCATTGTGTGGTTAGGACAGGTTTGCCACAGCTGACCAGGCGGCTGACATCCGAGAAAGAACTGGGCTGCGTAATTTGTGCATCAGATGTGTGTGCCCTGCGGACAGCACCTGTGGATGCCGCCTTATCCTACAGGGGGCGCTGGGTTCTTTGTTGGATTGACTCACTTCTGGGCCTACTTGCCAAAGTTCTCAAAGCCTTCATGAAATGGTGATAATGATGATGATAATAATACTTAGTAATAAACTACTAATACAGAAATAATGATAATAATTAAGAGCTGATGTTTATTAATACATTAAGCACTCTCCTATGCACTTTCCATGGTATAGAACCATTGGGTCATCGTGAGGACCCAATGGTTCAAGTGTCATTTGTAGCCTCATTTCTCAGGTGAGTTAACTGAGGCATAGAGAGGTTCTTTCCTGTACCGGAGTATCCAGTGAGTAACTGGCAAAGCCTGCATTTGAACTTCATCAGTCTGTCTCCAGAGCCTCTGCTCCTCCCCACTAGATTCCACCCCCTCTAAGGACCTCTGAGTGGTTCCCATGTGTGTCCAAAGATAGCTCTTAAAACTGGCTGTGTCATGTGATTTTAGCAAGTCATTTTGCTTCTGCAAGCCTCAGTTTCTTCATCTTCAATAGGCGAGAACCAAGGTCACTGTATCTCAGGCATTCTCTTATCTAAAGGCCCAAGGCTCAAATTTACCTTGTTTAATTGGATTAGAATTTTGTCTTTGTTCACAAAACCCAGAAAGCATGGGGAGAATGTACTAAAAGTATCATATAATTTTACCCCTAATATACCTCTCAGGCTTTCAAATTTGGTTTTCAGAAAAGAGAGAGAGAGAGGGAGTTTATAATGATGAAAATCACATTCCTTGTAAAAAATATATAGGAAATAAAACACGAAATATCCATTGAGTTCCTATATGCCCACGTGAACACTGTATAAAACCTATTCCACAGAGATAGTCCCCAGCTTTGTGGCATTTATAGTTTTAAAGCAAAATAGTAGCAATGCTGAAACCAAGATGCTGACACATAATTGGGGGTCTAGAACAAGTTATAACATTTATCTTTCATTTAAAACCTTTTATAAAGTTTGTGAATGGTGGTAGTTTAAGTGTAAGGATGTCGATTAGTTGAAGAAGGAAGATGACATGGAGGCCACATACCTGGGGAGGACAGATGGGGAAAGAAGCAAGAAGGAGAAGTAAGAAAGTTGGCAGTTCCTTACATAGGTCTCCTGTTTGGATCTGAATCTGCTTGCCTTTGTTCTGGTTTACCTGGCTCTCTTTCCGCTGCACCTGCTTGCTGTAGCTGGGTGGAGCCAACATACTGGGATTGGACTCCAGGAGGGATGTTCTTCTTGGCCGCCAGACAGGCTTTGGGAGTTGGTGGTGAATAGGGCTAACTGAGCATATGATATTTCTTTCTGCTCCCCACCCCTCATCCTGGGTTCTCTCGTTGTTCATGGTGAGAGTGCTCTTGTCTTCATTCTGCAGCTTGGTGGGCATCCGGCTGCCTCTGTCCCCTCACACTTCATCCTGGGCCCCCCAGGGCCTCACCTGGGCCTACTCTCCCACAGAATGCTCTAGCTCCCAAATCTCTCCTCCCCCTGAGTGAGGCACCTGGCTTAGCATCACGTGAAGTCCCATCTAAGACCCTCACTGTCCCGTTCCCTTTTGTGAGGGCAGAAGCCATCAAAAACTCTTAATTCCCAAGAAGGGACTTGTGATTCATACAGCATGACGGTTTTCATATTACTCTTTTTGAGATTCGTGCATCAAGAGTAACTGCAGCAGTAATCACTAGCTCTCAGGAAGGATGTGGTTGATTCCCAGTTGCATGGGACGGAGAAGTTCCTGAGCTGAAGGCTTTTCAGGCAGTCCTCAAATCCTACCATTTTGCACCCTTGTAAGACGGCCAGTCTTAGAAGTGAATTCCAGCAACCCTACTTGGGATGAGGGCTCCTGGTTTGAATTTAAATATACTTAAAATTAGCATCATATGTCTCTATTTCACACAGATTTTTATGTTTATTTGATCAGTTTTGTATTTAATTAGAAATGTAGTCATGTTTTTTCTCTCTCTCTCTTTTTTTTTTTATTTTAGCCAAAGGCCCCTAATTTTACCCATTCACACAAGGGAGAAACATTGATTATACCGTGTCATCCTCATTGAATGCATTTTGCAGCCTTTTCTTGGTGTAGGTAATTTGGGCATGAGTCCAGTTCTGCCAATTGCATAGACTTTCTCCTTGCAAAATACGTTTCTGATTTCGATATCAAGACAGAATACAAATAAAATAAAGAATAATAACATATGAAGTAAGATTCAGGCATGTAGTCTTTATTGGCTCTTTAAATTTCTTGGTTTAAACCCAAATGTAAACTTCTAGATTCAGAATAAATGGTGTCTAATTCCAATCCATTTTCTCTTTAGTCTTTCTCAAACTTTACTGTAAACAAATCAAAGCACATTTACTCGATCTTGTTTCCCCAAATGTAGAAAGGTAAAAGTTGGTGTGAGGTAAAATCTGTTGTTTAAGAGACAAGCTTTTATTTTTCTGCAATTTTTTACTCTTTGTTAATTTGTAAGTTTTCTGACCTCTTCCCCTCCTTCCTCTCTCCCTTCCCTCCCTTCCTCCCTAATTTTCTTCTTGAATTCATTTCTTTCATCAGCTACAAGAATATATTGTACACTCTCAGGATTTTCCAGATGTTAATAGGGACACAAAGATAAACAATGGTTTTGGGTCCTTTGGGTTGAAATAACAGAAAACCTAACTGGAATTGACTTAAGTCATTGAAATTTATTTGCTTTGGAATCTGCAAATTCCAACAGGAGGGAAGAGGGAAGGAGATGCTAGAGAGGCAACAAAAGCGTCCTCTACACCAGAAAAGATAGGCTTAATGACCTGAGGGCGGACAAATACATTCTGTAGGAAGAACAATGGCAGTAGAAGCAAATGCAAATCCTCAGGTTGCAGAGCATTGGGGGGTGGGGGGTGGGGAGGGACTTTCCTTCTGTGTTACAGCCCAGCCCATCCCTTTGAATATACATGGGAGATATTCTGGCACAGATGAGATGAGCCTCTCGGGGGATCTTTGACACCTTCAAACTATTTATTTCCTGGTGCCCCACGCTGTGAGGGCTGTGGCTGAAAAATGGGCATTTTACTCTAGAGAACCAGATGTGGCAATAAAGCTTCACGTTTGGACTCATGTCAAAGACTACTCTTCCTGTATCTCCAAATGTCACTGCCTATTTTACTTCTTATCTTCAAAAACTCTTGGGAGATCAGCAAAGATTCATTAGTGAAAAATGGGAAAACAATCTAAGTGCCTGAAAGAGATTATTATAATATTTTTGCTCCACAACACTATGAAAACACAAAGTCATTAAAAATACTGTTGTGGAAATTATACTGGTGTGGAAAATTTTCATCATGTATTAAATGAAATAAAAACCTGGTTGCAAAATGCTAGTAGGTTTTTATTTTTGTAAAATACTGAAATATGAACAGAAGTGATCTCTGGATAGCAGGATTCTGGGTAAAACTTGTGATTTTCTTTTTTTGGGGGGGCTTTTTTTGCATTTTCTAAATTGTCAACAATGAACAAATATTACATTGGTAATTCGTTTTTAATAATACATTTTAAAAAAGAAATGTTTCTTTGGATGAAAGTTTGGATGGACAGCTATGTGGAAGAAACTCCATTCTAAATGGAGCATTTTGGAAAACAGCTTCTTCTAAGTCACCCTGACTTAGACATTTGCTTCTTCTCTTCACCCAAATCAGAATTTCCGTAGATTCAGGGAAAGTGACATTTTCCCATCTAACTTGTGACTTGTCCGGTGTCAGACGTGTCTGGTGTGTTCAGCATAATTGGCAACCTACTCAAATGCATTTGCAGGGATGATGTGGCAGGCTGCTTAGTGGCAACCTCAGAAATTTATTCTCTCACAGATGTGGGGGCCAGAAGTCCAACATAGGGATCACTGGGCAGAAGTCAAGGTGTCCAGGAGCTTCCTCTGGAGGCGGTAGAAGAAACTCGGCTCCTTGCCTCTTGCAGTTTATGGTGCTGCAGGCATTCCTTGGCTTGTGGCCATATCACTCCAGTTTCTGCCTATGTGGCCAACACTACCTCCTCTTCTGCCTATTTTAAACCTCCCTTTGCCTTTCTCTTGTAAGGACACTTGTGGTTGGATTTAGTGCCCACATGATAATCCAGGATAATCTCTCTAGCTCAAGATTTTTAGCTTCACCAAATCAGCAAAGACCCTTTTTCCTTTTAAGGTATCATGTCAGGTTCCAGGAAAGAGGACCTAATATTTTTGGGTGGTCTTACTCGGCCCGTTATAGATAGTTTCTTTATAAAGGAGGAATTCTAGAAATGCCAAAATTCCTAAGCAAAAAGAAATATAATGCTCCTAGTTAATCAGTTATTTAGGTTATGTTATTTCTTGAGCCCAAGAAAATGCTTTCATTGGAATTCAGAAAACTACTTTAAAATACAGAATAATGAGGAGCATTGGTCTGTGGAAGTAACTTGATCCTAGGTTGAGCCAAAGTTTTTTGTTTTATTTACTTTATCAAAATTTCTGAAAAGGAAGCACTGTCTTAAAGTTTTGAATGGAACACGGGTTTAAGTCCTGACCCTTTGTAGTCTACATATTAGATGAATATGTTTGTAAGCATTCCACAGTTCTACCACAGGGAAGGGAAATAATGTTTTGCCTCCCCCGCCTTCTCAGTAAAGCTATAAGGATAATTTTGAAAATGATACAGAAAATATTATGAGTATAACATGTGTGTCTGAGAGAAGTATCTCATTATGAAGCTATTTTCCCCTCATGACTTCCTGTTTAGCTCATTTGTCTTTGAAACAATTTGTTGGTTTAGTTCTGAAAATTTAGCTTAATCATTATCTGAATTTAGGGTTCATTTATTTGGGAAATACATTAATTATTTTACAGATTTTCCTGGATTAATTCTGTGGATAAAATAGAGTTCCTCTGTGGTAGATTTCATTTGTGGGGAAACCTGCAGAAACACCACACAGAAAACCAATTAAGTTGGTAAAAACTCATTAATAATATACTTTATGGTTTCCAGCAGAGACCGTACAACTTGCTTGAGATGGTTGCAAGATTAAGATAACTTCAAGCTAAAATTATGCAAATAGGGTGCTTAAATATAAGAAGGTAACGTTTAAAAGACATTTTTAAGTATATATATTTTTTCTACTTATTTTTGGTCATGTCATTTTTTTTCCCCAGTGTTTTATTTACTTTTTACACTAGAGGAACTTCTAAGTTACCATACCAGTGCATCTGCTGCTAGAAGGGCTAGTTTAATTTATTGTCTGTTAAATGGCAAATGTGCGTTAAATAAGGAAGCATCAGAAGGTGTAGACTAAATATAACCTCATATAAGCCTAGACTCTCTTTGCAAGTGATTTTTTCTGCCTTAAGTTTTAAAACTGTATCAAAGCAATACCCGCAGAGATTTACCAAAAAAAATCCCAAAAAACAAAAAATGAAACAAAAAATAAAAACAACCCTATCAAATAGTAATGAAAAATGAAACATAAACTGTTTACCTGTTCCCTTCATCCCTCTCACACCCCAATCCTGCTCCAACTGTAATTATTTTAGCCGTTTCTTCTTATGCTTATCGTCGTACTTCAGGTACTATACTTTTACCATTTGAAGTAATATCTTTTGTCTAGTTTGGTAGATAAAGATTTAGATCTCTAATAACTCTACCCACTTGTCTTCCTTCATATTCCTAACATAGTTACTTCTGAAATTTTAGTTATTATGTGTGTAAATAACTGAAGAGTGGGTTGAGGCACCATGACTTTATTTCCTTTCTTGCTCAATATTTTTTTGAATTAATAGTCTATTATTTTTAGATTTGACATCATTTTATGTATACTTATACTTAATTTTCCTCAAATGTGCTTTCTGATTTGGCATATACCCATCAATATGTACCTCAGCCACTCACTCGTGGAGATAGCGTATTCTGTTTCATGTTCTCCTGAGTTTCCCTCCTCTAGAGTCCGTTGTCCTCCTGCACCTGGCTAGAGTACTGGCCTCTAGGCCATCCTCACTGCTGTGACTCTGGGACTTCTCTCCCCCGGGATGGATACTCCTCTGTTTGCTTCCTCTTCTTTTGATTTCCTTCTTTGTTTTGCTGGAGCATGCATTCAAGAAGTAAAAATTGTGTGCTTTGTATGTCTGAAAATTTCTTTATTCTACCCTCACCTTTTTGAAAGTTTGGGTATAGAAATGAAGATTGGAAATCATTTCTACTTAAAACTGTGAAGGTTGTGTCCATTGACTTCTACTATGCCTGTTACTCTTGAGAGATCTGATCCCATTTGATCCAGATAGTGATGTTCCTTTGTATGTGACTTTCTTCCCCTTCTACTCTCTGGAAAGTTTTGGGATTTCCTTTATGTTCTTTGTGCTCTGAAATCTCATGACTAGGTGACTTGATGTGAATTCCACACATCCCCTGCATTCATATAGTTGGAAAATTGTGTATCTTTTCAATTTGGACATGCTTATTTCTTTGTATTTTGGGGAGCCTTAAGTAAAATTCCTATTTGTCCTCCCGGTTGTGGAACATTTGAGAAATAAGAAACATGATGCATGATAGGTTAGATAAAAGTAGCAGTTTTATAATACTTTGGAGGATATGGCTGTGTAGACTCACTGGATTTTCTAAAGTTTCCAAATCTTTTTTGGAAGCTCTAGTAAGGTATTGTTTCTTCTCTCGTTCGTTTTGTCCTTTTGTGCTTATGACTCAAAAATGTCCATTCTTGGGGCACCTGGGTGGCTCAGTCGTTAAGTGTCTGCCTTTGGCTCAGGTCATGATCCCGGGGTCCTGGGATTGAGCCCTGCATCGGGCTCCTTGCTAGGCAGAGAATTTGTTTCTCCCTCTGCCTCTCCCCCTGCTTGTGTTCCCCCTCTCGCTGTCTCTCTCTCTGTCAAATAAATAAATAAAATCTTAAAAAAAAATGTCCATTCTGATCAGTTTAGTAGGGTTTAGAGAAGAAATGGATGTCTAAGGTCAACTTGCCATCTTTATCCTCTCAATTGTTCAGCCCTCTCTAAATTGCTAATCTTAGCTGTTTGAACTTCTCTTGTTTTATATCTTTATATAAGATGGAAATGGTGATCCTTAACTTTGAAGTTTAAAGAAGTATTTATAAAGTACTTCCAGCTTTTCATAGAGTAGAGCTGTATAAATAAAATACCATTGTTATTCAAATATAGCTCCCCTTGGTTTGAATGGAAAGGTCAATAAACTATAGACAACATGGTAGCAAAGGAGATATAGATGTGAAAGTGGTAATAAATAAGCCAGATCATAAAAAGGTCATAAACTATGCTCTTAAATTTGTACAGATATTTCTTATTATATTTCTGAGTATTTCAACCTCTGACTAACCAGCGAGTAAATGATAAAAACCACTGTGACAACAGGTGGAGATGTGTTCCTTGGTGTGCTGGCTGTTCATTTCTTTGTTTTTACTGAAAATATGATACCTTCATTTCTTGGCAAGAGAAATGATGTCAGGGCTTCTGTGCATACAGAGATCTCTAAATGAGACGTTAGTCACAGTGGTGTTCATGAGTCACCAGGCATCTTCATAAACCAAATCCAGGAATTGAAAAATAATTTGCTCAAGAGGTAATGGGGATAAATGATCATTTATCATTCTGGGACACAGGAAAACTACTTTGTGAGCTAAAGATCCAACCAAAATTAGTTTCTCCCCCACGTTGATGGATTAAAGCATTCTCTTTAAAACATGTTTTTTTGCCCCTTATGAACAGTACTGGAATTCTCACATGTCACCATCTGGCTATCCAATAATATCTGTTAGGGCAGGAAGGATGTCTATTATCACAAAGACATTACTGATAGTCTCTTCATGGGATGGTACAAAACACGTGTTTGCTTTTCTCTTCAGTTAGATCACCAGCTCATTCGGAGCCCATCTTGCTTGTGTATAAAACCTTTCTCCTCTGTCCTCTCCTCCTTATTTTCATTCCAGAAGTTTCCTAAAGCCCTTTTATTCCTTATCCCATCCTTGAGCACCCCCCACCCCGCAAGGGTCCAGGCCCTTCAGGAGCATTTGGCTTGGGGGCAGGGAGGTCCAGGAGGCTTCAGGGCCCTGCACGTAAGTCTTCTGTAAGACAAACTTTATGACAAAAATGGACTCTTTTCTATAGCAAAAACCTGCTGCATTTGTCGTTCTTATGCCAACAGAATCTTGATTTAATTTCTCCTTTGTGAGAGTCACGTCTCAGGAAAGAGAGAGCAGGGAGGAAGATAACTCATTGTGCCATATGTATGCTGGAGTCACTGAGAAAAAAAGTCAAAGAAAGGGAATTTGGAGACCATTGCAACAAAGAAAAAATTAGTTTATTCATTCACAGTCACTAAAATCCACTGCTGTCCGACTTTACGCAGTTTTTCTTTTTAAAATCACATGTCTGTTTAAACAAAATAAACATTCACTAATGATCACTGTACATTTATGAATATATAGGTTAAATCTATGTGCTTGTTACTCACACATGATGTATATTTTTAAAAGATACAGAATAGAAATCTTAGGAGAATGAGCTAAATCTGAAATACATGATATTGTATGTCTATCTTCATTGCAATGATTAATTTAGGCAAGGCTCTTCTTTAGTAATAGTGGATGTAAAACCAAATTTCAGATGGCTTTGATGATGTCAGGGTTTTCACTGATCTTGTTAGACCCAATGAAATCATCAGTTTCACCCCAGAATGAGATGGAAAAGATGACATACCAAGAGATGGGGGGGAGGGGAGGGAGTGTATCAGCTCTGTCATTTTCTTGTTGTCTGCTTATGGGTGCATTCTTTTGATTATCTAAAATCTGCCATTTATTTGCAGGAATCTCAGCTGGGTTTTCTTTTTTTTTTTTTATTCTTATGTTAATCCCCATACATTACATCATTAGTTCTAGATGAAGTGTTCCATGATTCATTGTTTGTGCATAACACCCAGTGCTCCATGCAGAACGTGCCCTCCTCAATACCCACCACCAGGCCAACCCATCCTCCCACCCCCCTCCCCTCTAGAACCCCCAGCCTGTTTTTCAGAGTC